>NC_086445.1:200231831-200561832 GCF_028390025.1 Pseudophryne corroboree | reverse complement strand
GGGGAATGGTTTACATTGCAGGGTAGGGTGAGATCCGTGCACGAAGTGAGTTTCCTGTAGGAAAATCAAATCGCCTCTATGGTGCTTAAGGGAAGCAAAGAGCTTGCCTCTCTTTTGAGGGCTGTTCAAGCCCTTCACATTATGAGAGAGTACCCGGAGACCCATGGGCAGGCAGCAGCGAGGTAGGCAGATTTGAAAGGGCGGGAGTGGTTGGAGGTGGAGAAGGGGGAGGGGGAGACAGATCGAAGATATATGAAATGAGAGAGAGTGTGGTCAGAGGAGGGGTGGAAGGGAAAGAGGACCGGAGGGGGTGGGGGGGGTGGTTGGTCGTCTGGCGGAGGAGGCCAGGACCGGTAAAGCTGACAAGGGGAAGGAGTACTAGGCGTTGGGGGAGCACCTAGGTCAGCGGTAGGGCCCGGGGCCCTGTGGGGGCGTGGCATGGGGCCCCGATCGCGGGTCACGAGCCGCTCGGGAAAGGACAGGAGGCAAGTCTCCCCTGGGGGTACCTGAGGGAGAGAGCTGGAGAGAAGACAGGAAGAGAAGACAGCCGGAGCGCCAGCCCCAAGGGGTGAAGAATAGGAGGAGGGGGAGGATGGGAGAGAGTGGGTCAAGTATCTGCATGGAAACATATCAGGAGAGTGACATTTGGGTATGTAAGCAGTTAGGCATTTAAACTTTCAAACAATGTAACATTTCAATAGAGAATAACAACAATGCTATTGTGAAGCAACCAAGGGATCAGGAGGTAAGGTCACGAAGAACCTAAGGTAATGTAGCACTTCAGGTGGGGGGGTACGACCAGAGGTGATCGTCCCGATTCAATGTGGGGTGCTGTAGCGTAGAGAGGTGAGAGTTCTCAGGGCACTGGAGGTGGAGCCTGGGGGGCCCCGGAGGACGGCACCGTGAACCACTCAGAACGAGGAGACCGAAGCGAATCCCGCTGTGTCCGTGGTGGGAGGCGTGGAGAATGGACATCTTGGTCAGGAGTGGGGATGCCCAGTCTGGAGAGGAGCGTTTGGGCCTCAGGTTGGTCTCTAGCTGTGAGGAGCTTCCCTTGGTGCCACACTAGGATCCGGAAAGGGAAACCCCAATGGTACTTCACGTTGTGACGGGAGAGCAGAGAAGTAATGGGTTTGAAGTCCCTGCATTTAGCTAAGGTTAGCGGGGATAAATCCTGAAAAATCTGGAGTGGGGTATTTTGGAAAGTCACAGATCCCAGCCGTCGGGCCTTCCTCATAACGGCCTCCTTCGCAGTGAAGTAGTGCATTCGGAGAATGACATCTCTGGGCTGAGAAGAGTCCTGGGAGCGCGGCCGCAAGGCCCGGTGGGCTCGGTCCAGGAGGAGATGTTCCTCAGGGGTGTCAGGCGACAGGTGTGCGAAAAGGCGTTTGAGGTGGAGTTCAAGATGAGACGCCTCGACCTCCTCAGGGATACCCCGAATCCTCATATTATTTCTCCTTGCTCTATTGTCTTGGTCCTCGTTCTCCTCCCGGAGGTGGGCAACATCCTGACGGAGTTGGTGCAGCTCGGTCTCTGCTGTTTGCTGGAACGTTACCACCTCTTCGACTCTTCTTTCGAGTTGGCCAGTTCTGGAGCCGATATCGGCTATATCGGATTTCAGGGAGTGTAGAGCTTGGACTGAGGACTTAATGTCCCGCATCTCCCTAAGGAGGGAGAGGTAGTCCTTGCGGGTGAGGGGCGTGAGATCGTCATCCTCGGCCTCCGATTCGGAGGGGCCCTGAGAGGGGCCGGGATTGTCGGGCCTGTTCGTGGCTGGGGTGCCTTTTTTGGTCAGAAATGGTGTGAGATCGGACCCCTGGGATTTTTTGTTACCCCTGGTCATCTTGGGGGCGTAGGGGGGTAGGTGGAAAGCAGGGTGGGGAATGGGGGTGGCGCTCCCGCTGTGAGGCTCAGGGCCAGGGAAGGTGACTCGGGGGCTTTAAGGAGACATCACGGTGTGGACATCAGCCGAGCCCGGCAGATGGAGCCCGCCCAGGGAGGCCCACGAGAGCAGAGGGAGGGCACCCCGGCCCGGACTGGAGAGTGTAAATCCGAAGTCGCAGGAGAGGGGGCCCCGGAGACTATCTCCACCGCTCGGGGACCACAGGGACGCGTCCCGGGCACGGACCAGCCGGCGATCGGGGCGGCCCCGCGGCGGGGACCCGGTGGGGGAGAGGACCGCGGACAGGTGTGAAAGCGGCCCTCAGGTGGGCTCCAGTGGAGGCCTCAGTGGAGTTTAGGTGGATGGAGGCAGATGGGACCGCGGTCCCAGAGACCCACTAAACGGCCGCCGCTGGAGCGGGTTGCAGAGAGCCGGAGGTTGAGGGTGGTCCGAGCCGGCACCTCCCGAGAGAGCGTGTAGGGGCTTCCAGGTGGGTGGCAGGAGTGGAGGAGATCCCCTCAGTCCCAGGAGGGGCACAAAGCCAGTTCTTAATAGAAGTCGCAGGAGGGGGGGGATGGAGCTGCGTCCAGCCCCTCAAGCGTGGCAGGGCCGCCGGCCGTTCGCGGGTGCTGTGGGCTGGGGCGCAGAGGGAGGGACCACCGCAGGGAGCACGGATCAATGAGAGCGGCTCACCTCTGCGCCGACGGGTTCGCCAGGCCGCACGTCCTCCACTTCTCCGCCCGGGTCCTGAGGTCCAAGATGGCCGCCGCCGTCAGGACTCCGGGCCTCATGCAGCCGCGTCTGCCCGGACTCTTCCTCCTCCCGCAGCACCGCCGATCCCCGGTGCCAGGTAAGGGAGGTTTGGACGTTCAGAGCAGGATGGGAGTCCTGTGAGGGCACTCCGGGGGCTCCAGGGGCGGACGCCGTCCGCGACGGGTAGCGCCGGAAATCGAGGCCCCGGCTTCAGGTGGGTGGGTAGGCCGCAGTCCGCAGAAGCCAGTATACCGGCTTCCCGACTCCGCAGCACAGGTCCACCAGAGTGAGGGGGTCCCGGAGGGGCAGTGGATGGTATGGTGGTTTGTTAAAGTGGTCAGGGGAGGAAAACAGATGGATATTTTCCTCAGGGGGTAGAGAGCTCCCTGTTTGTGCAGCCACTCTGTTCAGCCTTCAGGCCACGCCCCCCTTCTCCATTTTTTTATGTGTGGAATTATATGCCAGTAATATATCAATAGCAATGGCCTACTGTACCGTACTGCTATATATTATATACTGGTCGTCAGCAAAAGTATGCACTGTCCTCCTACTATATATACTGCGCAAAACTTAAATGCACCACAGGTATGGATGGATAGTATACTTGATGACACAGAGGTAGGTAGAGCAGTGGACTACTGTACCGTACTGCTATATATTATATACTGGTGGTCAGCGAAATTATGCACTGTCCTCCTATATATACTGCGCACAACAACTAAAATGCACCACAGGTATGGATGGATAGTATACTCGACGACACAGAGGCAGGTAGAGCAGTGGACTACTGTACCGTACTGCTATATATTATATACTGGTGGTCAGCAAAATTATGCACTGTCCTCCTACTATATACTGCGCAAAACTTAAATGCACCACAGTTATGGATGGATAGTATACTTGACGACACAGAGGTAGGTAGAGCAGTGGACTACTGTACCGTACTGATATAATACTGGTGGTCACTGGTCAGCAAAATGCTGCACTGTCCTCCTACTATATACTACAATGCAGCACAGATATGGAGCGTTTTTCAGGCAGAGAACGTAGATATTCTCAGCACACTGAGCACAGATATTTGCAAGCACACTGAGCACAGATATTTGCAGCACACTGAGCACAGATATTTGCAGCACACTGAACATAACTGAGAGAACGCTGCACATGTCCTCTCCCTATCATCTCCAATGCACGAGTGAAAATGGCGGCGACGCGCGGCTCCTTATATAGAATACGAATCTCGCGAGAATCCGACAGCGGGATGATGACGTTTGGGTGCAGTCGGGTTAACCGAGCAAGGCGGGAAGATTCGAGTCCGCCTCGGAACCGTGTAAAATGGGTGAAGTTCGGGGGGGTTCGGATTCCGAGGAACCGAACCCGCTCATCACTAATATATATATATATAATTTATTATTACCAGTTATTTATATAGTTCACACATATTCCACAGCACTTTACAGAGAATATTTGCCCTTTCACATCAGTCCCTGCCCCAGTGGAGCTTACAATCTATATTCCCTATCACATGTACACACACACATTCACGCTAGTGTTAATTTTGTTGGAAGCCAATTCACCTACCAGTATATTTTTGGATTGTGGGAGGAAACCGGAGTACTCGGAGGAAACCTACGCAAGTATGGGGAGAATATACAAACTCCACACAGTTAGGGCCATGGTGGGAACCGAACCTATGACTTCAGTGCTGTGATGCAGTAATGCTAACCATTACACCATCCGTACTGCCTATATATACATATATATATACACACACACACACACACACACACACACACACACACACACACACACACACACACACACCACACATATACACACACAATCAAGTGAGGACTGGAGGAGAGGGAAGGGGTGGCCACCACAGTCCCTGCACAGTTCTAGCAGGCAGACTGACTGATCTAAGTGCCAGTTGCAGCTCCACCCAACACAGGCCCTCCTTTCTGTGTGGGTCCAGGACTCCAGTCGATTTTTTTGACTAATTTGGCCAATACAGACGATTGTGAACGATACATCGTTCACATCATCTAGTGTGTATGGTCCTGCAATCTACAATGCGAACACCCGCGCACGTTGATTGCAGGTTGGCGGTCGCCCCTGCAGCACGCATAATGTGAGCAATGTCACTTGTGACATCGCTCATCACGGCATGTGTGTACGGAGCCGCGATGAGCGATGTTCACAATGTGATATTGCTCTCCCCCCGCAGGCGGCTCCCTCCCCGGCAGTGTCTGAGGCCGCTGACGGGAGCCGCTGACAGCTCACCGCATCTCCCCTCCAGTGGCTCCCTCCCCGCCAGCGTCTTCTTTGCAGCTGAGCCGCTGACGGGAGCCGCTGGAGGGGAGACGCTGCCCCACCAATGTACCCACTGCTCCACCAATGTAACCACTGCCCCACCAATTATGTTTCAACTGTGCCACCAACGTAATTAAAAATGAATTATAATGGGTTTAAATATTGTATATATATATATATACATATATATATATATATATATATATATATATATATATATTCTATGTGAAATGTCCGCACTCACAGCAATAAATGATCACCAATGGGGTGCTCCTCAAGAAAGTCCAAAATCGGACATCCACATATACCAGATATTATCCAGATCCACAACAGGGTCCAGAATAGAGGGCACTCACCAATCCAACTTCATTAAAGATTTTATTGGTACATCAAAGTCATCACATAATGTCGACGTTTCGGCTCTAGTAAGCCTTTTTCAAGACAGCCTCAGGAGACATCTGCTCAGCATACCAGGAATAAGCATACTGACACCATCTCACGGGCTCCCTTATATAGCACACACTCTCTCAATTAATCAACTTAATTACCGGAAATGCACAAATGGATTAGCCACACATGGCTCATGATATACCATCCGTTTATCTGTACAACAATACCTATTTTTTTAAAAAAAAGCTAAATACCGACACACTGCATGACAGAAATGTATTTTAAACTGGCCGTTTATTCGTACAAGATAGACAATAGGCTATATGCATACTTAATTTAATAATTACCGGAGTCCCACACTATCGGCATTTTACCGGAAGCGCCTCATTCGCGCTCCACCGATACTAGATATGCGTTCCACCGCTAATGATGACGTCATTGCCGGAAGTCATCTCACGCTCATCCGGCAATGTTCCGTGTACTATCCCAGGAAGCGCATCATGTGCGCTCCACAGACAACACTGCCATGCGTTCCACCAATGTAACACCTAAACAAAACAACAAAGCCTATTATATATTACTATCGGACACCAATTCAACATTGTCACTGCAGTATATATCTATGCTATAGAAAGGAGCCCGTGAGATACCAACACACATAAAAAAATAACTAACAAACAACTAAACTATTATGCTAATCATATCACCTCTGTCCCCGAGGAGAAAACTACTAAGGGGCAGAGGGCATATATCAGCAAATCACCTCTATACACCCAAAAATAAAAAAAAAATAAAAAAAAATATATATATATATATATTCTTTATATATTATTTTTAAAAATTAAGATAAAATTGCATAGGGTATAATACTAAAGTGTACTTCTCGCTAAAAAATACATCAGGATCAAAATTAGATCCCCATTATAGTATTCTGAGATTAGTGAATAAAGATCTTTAGAGGGTTGTTCTCATTAAGCCCGCGTGGTACAACCGTATCAAGTGTATAGATCCATCGTGCTTCAAGTTTCTTCAAGGCGAGGACACGATCTCCACCCCTCACTGGTTCTGGAACTTGGTCAATGACCATACAACGCATGGATGACACCTGATGATTATGCTGTAGAAAGTGCTTAGCCACAGGTTTATCGGTCTCCTTTGTTTCAATCGCCGATCTGATTGAATATCTGTGGTTTGCCATTCGATCCCTGAATGGCCTGCTTGTCATCCCAGTGTAGTACAAGCCACACGGGCAGATCACCACATAAATGACGAAAGCACTCATACAGGTCAGGTTATACCGAATCCTGATTTTGGTACCATTATGTGGATGTCGGATGTCTCTTCCACTTATCATTGAATTACACGTGGTGCATCCTTTACATTTAAAGCAGCCTGTCCTCCCTGATCTTAACCAGTGTAAGGGAGTCTTGGTCGGCTGCATAGTTGGTCGCATTAATAATTGGCGTAAGTTAGGGCCCCTTCGATAGGCCCTCATTGGGGGTTTGCTACCCTTGAGATTCAATTGCGGATCAGACATCAACAATGGCCAATGCTGATTATAGATGTCCCCAGTGATATGTGATATATGGTCATAGGTGCTCACATGTACCATTCGATCACTTCTCCCAGATTTCTCTGTTTCACTTAACGGGTTTCTGAAGCGATGATATGCCTTTTTGATACATCTATTCAAGGTTATAGGTGAGTACCCTCTTTGCAAAAATCTGGTTTTCATTTCTTCTATCTGCAGTTCAGCAAGCTCACTTGACGAATTTATTCTCAGTACTCTAAGGAACTGTGATATCGGCAGACTTTCTTTTAACATTGGTGGATGTTGACTTGTAGCCTGTAATGTGGTATTACGGTCCGTCACCTTTCGGAACAGTGTTGTACTAAGTCCAGTTCCTTCTCTCCATACTTTCACGTCAAGAAACGTGACTGTAGTCAGATCCATGTTGTAAGTGAATCTAATAGGTCCCTCAAGTCCATTGAGAGTATCTATCATACTGGTCAATTCGTCCCTCGTGCCAGACCAGAGTAAAAAGATATCATCAATAAACCTCATATATTTAATCAAATTAGATGCATAATGTGACAATATATGTCGCCGTTCATATAAAGCCATGTATAAATTTGCGTAAGCAGGTGCAACATTAGAGCCCATTGCTGTACCATTAATTTGGGCAAAATAGTCACTCCCATACATAAAGTAATTCTGTTTCAAGACCAATGTGATCAAATTAGCTAGAAATTCTACAGGGTTTTTTTTATGTTGGGCTTCGATCAAATGCTGTTCAATTGCCTCAATCCCCTCTTGGTGCGGAATTACAGTATACAGTGACTGTACATCAAGCGTTGCTAACCACACTTCAGACTCAGGTAGCTCAATGTCTCTAATTTTAGACAAAAAATCAGATGTATCACGTACATAACTACTGGTCTTACCTACCAGGGGTTGCAAAAACTGGTCAACATAAATAGCCAGCGGTTGGAGAAGTGACCCTTTAGCTGAAACTATCGGACGTCCCGGCGGGTCCTCCAATTGTTTGTGGGCCTTCGGCAAGGTATACAATATTGGTGTAATAGGGTATTCGACCTTCAAAAATTCAACTGTGACCTCATCGATCCAACCTGCCCTAAAACCTAAATCAATGGTCTCATCTATAGTTTTTTTGTACATATTAGTTGGATTACATTTAAGCTTCACATATGTGCAATCATCAGATAACTGGCGTCTGACCTTCTTGTCATATTGACACCAGTCCTGTATCACCACCGCCCCACCTTTATCGGCAGGGCATATGGTGATATTTTTGTTATCCTTTAAGGATTTTAGTGCAGTCCTTTGTTCAGATGACAGATTGTAATATTTAGGCGTAGTTCTAACTCTCGTCATTTTTTCAGTTTCAACAAACCGTGTAAACGTTTTAATGCTGGCATTATAGGAAACTAGGTCATAGTGGCTTGGTTGTTTACATTTAATTGGATTTTTGAGGTCACTATTACTGCCAAATTGTTCCCTTAGTCTCAATTTACGTCCCAAGCGGTAGTTATCAATCATCCAATTAAATAGATCATGTTTCGTTGTAGGGACGAAAGAGAGACCAAGTGACAATATATATATATATTTTTTTAAATGTTTTGGGTGTATAGAGGTGATTTGCTGATATATGCCCTCTGCCCCTTAGTAGTTTTCTCCTCGGGGACAGAGGTGATATGATTAGCATAATAGTTTAGTTGTTTGTTAGTTATTTTTTTATGTGTGTTGGTATCTCACGGGCTCCTTTCTATAGCATAGATATATACTGCAGTGACAATGTTGAATTGGTGTCCGATAGTAATATATAATAGGCTTTGTTGTTTTGTTTAGGTGTTACATTGGTGGAACGCATGGCAGTGTTGTCTGTGGAGCGCACATGATGCGCTTCCTGGGATAGTACACGGCTCGGAACATTGCCGGATGAGCGTGAGATGACTTCCGGCAATGACGTCATCATTAGCGGTGGAACGCATATCTAGTATCGGTGGAGCGCGAATGAGGCGCTTCCGGTAAAATGCCGATAGTGTGGGACTCCGGTAATAATTAAATTAAGTATGCATATAGCCTATTGTCTATCTTGTACGAATAAACGGCCAGTTTAAAATACATTTCTGTCATGCAGTGTGTTGGTATTTAGCTTTTTAAAAAAAAAATAGGTATTGTTGTACAGATAAACGGATGGTATATCATGAGCCATGTGTGGCTAATCCATTTGTGCATTTCCGGTAATTAAGTTGATTAATTGAGAGAGTGTGTGCTATATAAGGGAGCCCGTGAGAGGGTGTCAGTATGCTTATTCCTGGCATGCTGAGCAGATGTCTCCTGAGGCTGTCTTGAAAAAGGCTTACTAGAGCAGAAACGTCAACATTATGTGATGACTTGGATGTACCAATAAAATCTTTAATGAAGTTGGATTGGTGAGTGCCCTCTATTCTGGACCCTGTTGTGGATCTGGATAATATCTGGTATATGTGGATGTCCGATTTTGGACTTTCTTGAGGAGCACCCCATTGGTGATCATTTATTGCTGTGAGTGCGGACATTTCACATTGAATATTGGTGGATCCAGGACTACATTGCTTTGGATTACTTTGTCAAGCACCCGCTTATAAGGTTGATTTATGAATGACTCTCTTCAAATAGTTTGTCTTGTTTTTTACCTTTTTAATGCCAGAGATATTATACTCCTTGCTGGGAGGATATGCTGACATATAACCACACATGTTGATGGCTTATATGTGTAAAAAAAAAATGTATTGCATAGTGTGTACTTCTCGCGTTTGTCCAGACTTGTGCCAGACTAGAGTAATTTATCATGTCTCAAACAGGTGCTAATGTGTTTGATGAAGACTTGTTGAGGGCAGCTGAAACCAATTTTTTATCGCTTACTGATGACGACGCAGATAAAATCTATTTTGACCTGATTGAGTTTTCCGAATTACCTGCTGAAACAGTACCTGATTTATATAGTAAACTTCTTAGAATGAGAAAAAGGGAAACAGACCTGGTCCTGCATGGTCAATTTCTCAGCGAATATCATCGGTCTAAAAAAATACCCAGGGGTTTTAGGGTACATAATGTACCAACCCTAGGGAGAAATAACTCTACATTCTGTGCGAAATGGTGTGCTGTCCTCAATAAGTGTTCGTCCGACCTTATCCTCCTCATAATAGAGGAGGTGACTAGTGAACTTAAGAAATTACGGTTGGAAATTGATGCCTTTAAAGGTCTATATATGAAAAAAATTGTAAGTGACAAAACGGAACCTTGGGTGGAGAGACTTAAGGGACAGATTGATATATATCAACAAGAATTACTACAATTTAAACGTAAAAAGCTTGAGACCGTAAACAATGACTATAAACTGCATACTGTTTATAGGTGGTTACTTGGAAATTCCAATGACTATCAAACCAGACGTCCATTTAGATATCGTCGACAGAGATTAGGTCGACAAGAAGGTAATTCGGTAGCACAATCGTCATCTGAGGGAGATACTACTGACTCCAATGAA
Organism: Pseudophryne corroboree; assembly: GCF_028390025.1. Classification (NCBI taxonomy): domain Eukaryota; kingdom Metazoa; phylum Chordata; class Amphibia; order Anura; family Myobatrachidae; genus Pseudophryne; species Pseudophryne corroboree. Next base: position 200,551,440 of record NC_086445.1, on the reverse strand, counting down.
ACTATAAGGGAGCGTTTTTAGGGACAGGCGATCGTGTATATCCCCCCTTCCGAAGAGGAGGCGGCCGAGGGGCCAACAAAGGAGGGGAGGGAAGTGTAAAAAGAAGAGGTCCGAAAGCACGGACCTGAATACAGTGTTTAATCTTTCCTCATATGCCCTAAACGAAGTTGAGTTGTCAGTATTGTCCCTTGGTCTCTCTTTCGTCCCTACAACGAAACATGATCCATTTAATTGGATGATTGATAACTACCGCTTGGGACGTAAATTGAGACTAAGGGAACAATTTGGCAGTAATAGTGACCTAAAAAATCCAATTAAATGTAAACAACCAAGCCACTATGACCCAGTTTCCTATAATGCCAGCATTAAAACGTTTACACGGTTTGTTGAAACTGAAAAAATTACGAGGGTTAGAACTACGCCTAAATATTACAATCTGTCATCTGAACAAAGGACTGCACTAAAATCCTTAAAGGATAACAAAAATATCACCATACGCCCTGCCGATAAAGGTGGGGCGGTGGTGATACAGGACTGGTGTCAATATGACAAGGAGGTCAGACGCCAGTTATCTGATGATTGCACATATGTGAAGCTTAAATGTAATCCAACTAATATGTACAAAAAAACTATAGATGAGACCATTGATTTAGGTTTTAGGGCAGGTTGGATCGATGAGGTCACAGTTGAATTTTTGAAGGTCGAATACCCTATTACACCAATATTGTATACCTTGCCGAAGGTCCACAAACAATTGGAGGACCCGCCGGGACGTCCGATAGTTTCAGCTAAAGGGTCACTTCTCCAACCGCTGGCTATTTATGTTGACCAGTTTTTGCAACCCCTGGTAGGTAAGACCAGTAGTTATGTACGTGATACATCTGATTTTTTGTCTAAAATTAGAGACATTGAGCTACCCGAGTCTGAAGTGTGGTTAGCAACGCTTGATGTACAGTCACTGTATACTGTAATTCCGCACCAAGAGGGGATTGAGGCAATTGAACAGCATTTGATCGAAGCCCAACATAAAAAAAACCCCTGTAGAATTTCTAGCTAATTTGATCACATTGGTCTTGAAACAGAATTACTTTATGTATGGGAGTGACTATTTTGCCCAAATTAATGGTACAGCAATGGGCTCTAATGTTGCACCTGCTTACGCAAATTTATACATGGCTTTTTATGAACGGCGACATATATTGTCACATTATGCATCTAATTTGATTAAATATATGAGGTTTATTGATGATATCTTTTTACTCTGGTCTGGCACGAGGGACGAATTGACCAATATGATAGATAATCTCAATGGACTTGAGGGACCTATTAGATTCACTTACAACATGGATCTGACTACAGTCACGTTTCTTGATGTGAAAGTATGGAGAGAAGGAACTGGACTTAGTACAACACTGTTCCGAAAGTTGACGGACCGTAATACCACATTACAGGCTACAAGTCAACATCCACCAATGTTAAAAGAAAGTCTGCCGATATCACAGTTCCTTAGAGTACTGAGAATAAATTCGTCAAGTGAGCTTGCTAAACTGCAGATAGAAGAAATGAAAACCAGATTTTTGCAAAGAGGGTACTCACCTATAACCTTGAATAGATGTATCAAAAAGGCATATCATCGCTTCAGAAACCCGTTGAGTGAAACAGAGAAATCTGGGAGAAGTGATCGAATGGTACATGTGAGCACCTATGACCATACATCACATATCACTGGGGACATCTATAATCAGCATTGACCATTGTTGACGTCTGATCCGCAATTGAATCTCAAGGGTAGCAAACCCCCAATGAGAGCCTATCGAAGGGGCCCTAACTTACGCCAATTATTAATGCGACCAACTATGCAGCCGACCAAGACTCCCTTACACTGGTTAAGATCAGGGAGGACAGGCTGCTTTAAATGTAAAGGATGCACCACGTGTAATTCAATGATAAGTGGAAGAGACATCCGACATCCACATAATGGTACCAAAATCAGGATTCGGTATAACCTGACCTGTATGAGTGCTTTCGTCATTTATGTGGTGATCTGCCCGTGTGGCTTGTACTACACTGGGATGACAAGCAGGCCATTCAGGGATCGAATGGCAAACCACAGATATTCAATCAGATCGGCGATTGAAACAAAGGAGACCGATAAACCTGTGGCTAAGCACTGTCTACAGCATAATCATCAGGTGTCATCCATGCGTTGTATGGTCATTGACCAAGTTCCAGAACCAGTGAGGGGTGGAGATCGTGTCCTCGCCTTGAAGAAACTTGAAGCACGATGGATCTATACACTTGATACGGTTGTACCACGCGGGATTAATGAGAACAACCCTCTAAAGATCTTTATTCACTAATCTCAAAATACTATAATGGGGATCTAATTTTGATCCTGATGTATTTTTTAGCGAGAAGTACACTTTAGTATTATACCCTATGCAATTTTATCTTAATTTTTTAAAATAATATATAAAGAATATATATATATATATATATATATATATTTTTTTTTTTATTTTTATTTTTTAATTTTTGGTGTATAGAGGTGATTTGCTGATATATGCCCTCTGCCCCTTAGCAGTTTTCTCCTTGGACACAGAGGTGATATGATTAGCATAATAGTTTAGTTGTTTGTTAGTTATTTTTTTATGTGTGTTGGTATCTCACGGGCTCCTTTCTATAGCATAGATATATACTGCAGTGACAATGTTGAATTGGTGTCCGAAAGTAATATATAATAGGCTTTGTTGTTTTGTTTAGGTGTTACATTGGTGGAACGCATGGCAGTGTTGTCTGTGGAGCGCACATGATGTGCTTCCTGGGATAGTACACGGCTCGGAACATTGCCGGATGAGCGTGAGATGACTTCCGGCAATGACGTCATCATTAGCGGTGGAACGCATATCTAGTACCGGTGGAGCGCGAATGAGGCGCTTCCGGTAAAATGCCGATAGTGTGGGACTCCGGTAATTATTAAATTAAGTATGCATATAGCCTATTGTCTATCTTGTATGAATAAACGGCCAGTTTAAAATACATTTCTGTCATGCAGTGTGTCAGTATTTAGCTTTTTAAAAAAAAATAGGTATTGTTGTACAGATAAACGGATGGTATATCATGAGCCATGTGTGGCTAATCCATTTGTGCATTTCCGGTAATTAAGTTGATTAATTGAGAGAGTGTGTGCTATATAAGGGAGCCCGTGAGAGGGTGTCAGTATGCTTATTCCTGGCATGCTGAGCAGATGTCTCCTGAGGCTGTCTTGAAAAAGGCTTACTAGAGCCGAAACGTCGACATTATGTGATGACTTTGATGTACCAATAAAATCTTTAATGAAGTTGGATTGGTGAGTGCCCTCTATTCTGGACCCTGTTGTGTATCTGGATAATATCTGGTATATATATATATATATATATAAATAAAAAATAAATAAATATAGATATATATATATATATACATATATATATATACACACACACAAATATATATATATATATATATATATACATATATATATTTATATTTATATATAAAATGCAGGTCCAGCTCTCCCTGTAATAAATATGATGTAGATAGGCAGGTGTGGCACTCTTGGCATCTGAGATACTTAAATGGAGACATGCATGTTGAATGTCATTCAACATGCATGTCTACATTTATTGAACCCATTATATTTAATTTTGAATTACATTGGTGACACAGTGGAAATATAATTTGTGCGGCAGTGGGTGATAAAAAAAACTTAATTGGTTCCCCCTTCTACAGCCCTGCCCATACACCCAGAAATGCCTCACCAATATTAAAATATGTAAATAAGGTGCCAATTCCAAAGATATCTTTCATCTTTCAAATTGTTTGTAAAATTGCTTAGTGTGTACACTCAGTTTCGTTTGTCAGGACTCCTGGAAGTTCAAGGGAAATTGGTCATCTTTCAAATTGTTCATCTTTCACATTGGTCATGTCTTCTAGTGTGGAGGGCCCTTAAAAGTCACAATGTTTTAATATTATGAATGATACATGTATTGTCTGACGATTCTTCCAAGCCGATAACAATGTTTGCCTTCACTGTTTTACACAAGAAAAAAATATGTCAGTCAGTCAATTCATTATAATGTTTCTGATCACACAATTATCCTGACACAAATTGCAGCTAATATCTATGTTGCTAATGGATAGTGGTACTTCTGAAAATTAATAAAATAGTATGGGGGTTGGCACAAATGTAAAGAGTTAATGTAAAACCTTACACGTTGCACCAGTGACTGATGAAACATTTACCTTTACTTTAGAGCACTGATCGCTCAGCATTAGTGTAAATCTTGGGCGGGGGGGGGGGGGGGGTTTGGGGGGATGTTTCAGCAAAGGGTTGAATTTCGGAATTTACCACAATCATAATGTGCTGTGACTTTGTAACCCTGGAACCCACATTAAAGAAGTGAACTGAAAATAAAATTTGCAACATAATACTCTACACTATTATTTCAAACAAACTTCTGAAATGCACAGAGCTTTTAAAGGTCTCTGTACTATTGTTAACTGTTATTTTTTTAATCATTGTTCGTTTTCCTTCAATGCATGGTTAATTGCACAACATATCTAGCCCAGGAAGTGCGCGTTACTCAGGATATAAGGTACCCCGCTTTGGTTTGGGGTCTAGTTATGGGCTTAAAACACAGGAAGGAATGCATGAACTATTTCAGCGTTTTGGTAATCACAGTGAGTCATAAAGCAGCATTTACAGAAACCATAATAAAAACAAAGAATTTAGTGTAGGATTTGCAGTAAATTATTGGATAAGGATTAAAAATGGCAAAGTAAAGACAATTTGTAAAGAGGTGTCTTTACACTGCTCCTACCACTTCTGCTTTCTGTATTGATACATAGGAGGTGCTGGGAGAATTGGTTGGAAACCTTACTATATATCTGTCCCATCTCTAGAACCTGGGATTTACAGTATATTATATTCCACAACATTTTAACAAAGCCTGGAAGGTCTTTAGATTCTGCAGCATCAAAATAATGGAGTATAAAGAGAAGACAGTATCATGGTAATACTTTACATTTCATGTAATAGCTCAGTGGAAGATCTGTGCCTTACTCCAATAGTTAAGCATATAAAAAGAAAACCTTTGGGACTGAAAATTAAAAAAGTTCAAAATAAAAATATCTGATTTGATGTTTAAGAGCCATGAAACTTACTGTATATTGGCCCTCATTCCGAGTTGTTCGCTCGGTATTTTTCATCGCATCGCAGTGAAAATCCGCTTAGTACGCATGCGCAATGTTCGCACTGCGACTGCGCCAAGTAACTTTACTATGAAGAAAGTAATTTTACTCACGGCTTTTTCATCGCTCCGGCGATCGTAATGTGATTGACAGGAAATGGGTGTTACTGGGCGGAAACACGGCGTTTCAGGGGCGTGTGGCTGAAAACGCTACCGTTTCCGGAAAAAACGCAGGAGTGGCCGGGGAAACGGTGGGAGTGCCTGGGCGAACGCTGGGTGTGTTTGTGACGTCAACCAGGAACGACAAGCACTGAAATGATCGCACAGGCAGAGTAAGTCTGAAGCTACTCTGAAACTGCTAAGTAGTTAGTAATCGCAATATTGCGAATACATCGGTCGCAATTTTAAGAAGCTAAGATTCACTCCCAGTAGGCGGCGGCTTAGCGTGTGTAACTCTGCTAAATTCGCCTTGCGACCGATCAACTCGGAATGAGGGCCATTGTACCACGTATCTACTAATGGTGATTTTATGGGCTGAAACAGAATTCATGAGGGTGCAGTCTATCTATTCCCTAGGCTGGTGACCCCCCTTAGGCATGAGGCACAGAGGTTTTCATGTTCCAACGATGGTGCTGATGAAAACTGTAATGTGGACTGCAAATATGCAAACTCTTCTTGCACTAACAGACATGCGAGTTTGAGTATGTCGGTGACTGCTTACTCTGTACTTCCCTAGTTTTAATGTAAAATCTGTATTTTCCTTTAGGATACTAGTTTCTATTTCATATAAAGCCATGATGCCTGGATATCTTTCAGACTCTGGTACTAGAAGGGAGCTTGGACAGTGTTTGGGGGTGTAGCCAAGCACCATCTTAGGTGTGTGTTTGCCCCAGACCCGTGGAGGGGCGGGTATTTTGTAGAATGCCCCCACACATGCACGTAAATCTCTGTGTCCCTGTATGAAGCAATTTACACATTGGAGTTGGGGTTTAGGAAGGCCAGATGTAAGATAGAAATTTTGTGTTTCCTCAACCCTACTCATGGAATGGGGCTCCAATGTTTAGATAGACAATGTCTAGGTCGACAAGCAATAGGTCAGCCCCATATGGTCGACATGCATTGGGTCGACACTGGAAAAGGTTGACAGGTACAAAAGGTCGATGGGTTCAAATGTCGACATGGCATTGGTCAACACACATGGTCAACACTGCTTTTTAAGATTTTTTTTGCATTTTTTACACCTTTTTCTTACTTTACCATTCACGTGGACTACAATTGGGAATAGTAACCAGTGTATTGTGCAGCATGGCGAGTGAAGCAAGAAATGCAAGGGGACACAGTACACTAATTGGGGTTCCCTGTGCTCTGACGGTGAAAACGACACTCCCAAAAAAATTGTGTCGACCTTTTGTACCTGTTGACCTTTTCTTTTGTCAGCATCAACCTAATGCATGTCAACCTTTTGTCAGTGTTGACCTAATGCATGTCGACCATATGGGGTCGACCTAATGACTTTTGACCTAGACATTGTAGATCTTCTATACCACACCCCTTGGAATGGGTTATCAATATAAAGCTTGTGGAATAGCTGCAATGTTTCTCCATCAATCTTCACTAACAGCACAGCAACATCACAAAAACATCATTCTTCTTCTTCATCTTCTTCTTCTTCTTCTTCATCTTCTTCTTCTTCTCATAAAACACAAGCAATTTTAAATCAATTTATGTTAAGGTTTCAATTCAGTGATTTCATTAAGAGGGCTATCAGTATTATAGACTAGCAACTCTGAGGGGGAATTCAATTAGGCATTGGGTTTGCCATGCAGGGAAAAGCTCTGGGTTTGTCACCCCGAGCTTGTTAATTATTCAGCATTTTCTCTATGTAGTAATGCATGGATTATCATGTGTTAACCCATAGATTCCGAGTAAAGTGCTGGATTCTATGGGTGACTGCGCATTAAGTGCCTTTTTCAGGTTCATAAGCAAACCAAAAAAGCACACTAATGAGCAAAACCATGTTGCACTGCAGGTGGGGCAGATGTAACATGTGCAGAGAGAGTTAGATTTGGGAGGGTTGTGTTCAAACTAAGGGGCAGATGTATTAAGGGGATAATTCTGAGTTGATCGCAGCAGCAAGTCTGTTAGCAATTGGGCAAAACCATGTGCACTGCGGGGGGCGGGCAGATATAACATTTGCAGAGAGAGTTAGATTTGGGTGGGTTATTTTGTTTCTGTGCAAGGTAAATACTGGCTGCTTTTTTTTTACACTGCAATTTAGATTTCAGTTTGAATACACCCCACCCAAATCTAACTCTCTCTGCACATGTTATATCTACCTCCCCTGCAGTGCACATGGTTTTGCCCAACTGCTAACAAATTTGCTGCTGCGATCAACTCAGAGTTAGGCCCTAAGCCTAGAGAAGGGATAAAGAAGTAATAAACCGGTGATACATGGAAGGTGATAATGCACCAGCCAGTCAGCTTCGAACTGTCATTTTTCAAATCCGTAATGATCGGCTGGTGCGTTATCACCTTGCGCATATCACTGGTCACTGGCAGAGCATGCAGAAAAGTCAATTGTAACCTGTTCACTAGTGCTGGTGAGCATCATCATACGCTAGTTGCACCAGCCCCTGACAAATACACACTTACTGAGTTACTGCAGTCAGCCTACATCACAACAGAATACATATGCTTGCTCAACAATCATTACATTGACAAGCATGAGGCTGGCAGCAATATGTCGGCAGCAGTATCCCCACAAAGTTTAAATTAAGTTTAAAGCATTTTAACAGTGTCGGCAGTATATGCACATTTATACTGTAAAGCAGCATATGTACATTTATACTGCTGACACCACTCAATTGCTTTATAATGCATTTTAACTTTGTTGGTATACTGCCATCAACATATAGCTGTCAGTCTTATGCTTCTTCACATATTGACTGTCTATATGCAAAATGCACACCACGAGTACGCCCCATCCTACCTCCTGCCCAGAGTCATGCTACTCTGCATGGGTGCAAATGGATTTATCCACTGATCTGCAGTGGCACCGAGAGGGGTGGGGGTGAGCAAGTAATTACCCGAGCCCGGTCTGCTTCCCTGAACATACTTACCTATGGCCGGTGCGTGGCGCCATCTTTCCCGGGGACAACTTCAGGAAGATGGGTTCTGTACTTTGAAAGCAAAGACTCTGACACTGTGTCAGAGTCTTTGCTCTCTAGTACACATGCACCTCTTCCCAGATGTCACTGGGAAGATTGTGACGGCCGCACAGGAGTAACCCGCCTCCAAGCAAGCAAGGTAGGAAGCAGGTACCTTCCTCATGCTCTACTCCCCCCCCCCAAAATAAATGGTGCCCCCTGTGGAGCATGCAGGTCCGCTTAGTGGCCCCACAATTAATCATTTATGATTTTTTTTTCAAGGGCGTAGACATGCCCCCTATTTAGGCCACACCCTTGTTACAGTACCGGGGCCCGGCTTGGCTCTCTACAGCCCTGCTGATCTGGGTGGCAAAAGGAGAATTTACACAAGATACACTATGCCAACTGGTGCAGCACTCGCCCTGCATCAGACCGATCGTCTCTAATATCCAAAATTTTAATCTCTGAGTTTTATATTTTATACTCAAAATAAATCTGAAAACATATCTCCAATTGTATGTCAGATTGAAGGGGTTAAAACCACTTGTGCAAAAAGGTAAATTGTATTTAGCAGATATGTATAGTGAGAGGTGATATCAATTATAGTGAGAGGTGATATCATTGATGAGGTAAGGCACAGGTCAGAGTAAGGGGGTGGCCTACTGAATTAGAGTATTTCTAGATAAGGCTTGAGATATATGAAGATATGTTGGTGTTGATGGTTATGTAGCTGAGGGTGTGTTATTTAATTTAGGTTATGGGGGTTATGGGCAGTCATTGTATGGTTCTGCATAGTGATACAGTAAATGTGGAGGGGAAAGAGAGGAAGAGCAGTACTGCTGAAGCCTTTAGGTTGGACAAAAACCATGATAGATGGGTGAGGAGAATGCCAGGGAGGAGAAGGTTGCAGTAGCTGAGGCAGGAAATGATGAGAGAAATTATGAAACATTTTGGGTAATAAAAGGGAGTATTCTATTAATAATCTGAATATGGAGGTGATAGAACATTAGTGAGACTGGATGTGAGGTGGGACTGAGGAAATGGCGGTGTTGCTGCTGCTGGTGGGATGACGGAAGATGATAAAGTGGGTGGATCGGGGAGTATAGTAGAGGGTGGGTAAGATATGTGGGGGACTGGCATGAAAATAAAACATTGGGGGTAATTCCAAGTTGATCGCAGCAGGATTTTTGATAGCAACTGGGCAAATCCATGTGCACTGCAGGGGAGGCCGATATAACATGTGCAGAAAGAGCTAGATTTGGGTGGGTTATATTGTTTCTGTGCAGGGTAAATACTGGCTGCTTTATTTTTACACTGCAAATTAGATTGCAGATTGAACACACCACACCCAAATCTAACTCTCTCTGCACATGTTATATCTGCCTCCCCTGCAGTGCACATGGTTTTGCCCAGTTGCTATCAAAAATCCTGCTGCGATCAACTTGGAATTACCCCCATTGTTAGATAGCGAGCAGCTAGACAGACAAGAAAGTTGAAGGTGGCAGATAGGCATAAGAGGAGTAGGTGCATATTAGAGAAATAAAGTAGACTTATTTAGCAAAGGAACCGGCAGTGTTGTAAGATATTTACAAGTTTTCTTAGCAATTTATAACAAGATTGTTAGGTCATTTTAGATAGAAACTTGTCAGATCTGTGTTACAGGGGACACCAAACTGGATTAGTGCAAAATTGACGATTAAATGTTTGATACAAATTGTATTGATACTGCACCACGATGCACTGGAACAGCACTGGCCTTGAGAGTTTATAAGATTGTTAACAACAATCCAGTTCTTGGCTAATAGGCAGCAGAGATCACTAAACCCGTATTCCCATTTCCCCCTCACTCCTACCTGGAACACAAAGGGATGGTCTGGGCGTGTCACATTTCATAAACTAAATGTTATGTTTCACCAGAACTAAATTGAAAAACTTGCCCCATGTTATGTTCTGGCAGCACAATAGGGCTCCCACTGCTCATCCAAGGAATCACTCCTTTAACATGGAGCAATGCCGCTATTTCCAGCGTGTGAAGCTCCCATCATCCTCACTCACTATTTCATCTCTAGGGACAGGATGTTTTGGAAGATGAAAGAGGAACTAATCTCAGCCCTCAATTACTTCCATACTTCTCTCTCTTTATGACCAGAATCCCTTTTAGGAAAGGGAGGAGGGGGTTATGTTTCTCCGTCCTCTTGGATGGATTTCTTTGTATGCCATCTGTTTTGAACTAAAATATAATGTGATCAAACTATAACATTTTAATCAAATTCAGATGGGTACAGTCCTACAAAGTGAAGGTGAGAGCAAGCTCAGAATTACAGTAAATAGCATTCAGATCTCTCACAGCAATTTATAGGTCCAACATAGCTCCAATACCTAGATGAACCACCCAGCAGACATGGGGTATATGCAATTGCGGTCGAATTCCCGAAATTGTCGAATTTCGGGTCATTTTCGACCAAAAAAAAAAATCGCCTATGCAATTCAGTGCTTTCCGACCAAAAAACGGACTTTCAAAATTCGACTTTTTGAAATTCGACTTTTTGCAAATTCGACTTTTCTGCAATGATACAAGTGCTGCAATTCGACCAAAGCATATTCAATTCAAGTTTGGAAATTCGACAGCAGTGCTTTTAGACAGCAAATTCGTCATTTTCAATCCGCCACACTTTGGAGGGTGAAAACAAATAAAATAATTTTAAACATGTTTTTTTTTTGTTTTTTTTGGGGGGAATAGCAGATCTATTTATATTAGAAGGGATTAGGTACTTTTTTTTTTTTTTTTGGAGGCACAAATATTATTTATATATTTTTTAAAATATTATTTTTTTATTTTTATTTTTTTTATGCTGGAACGGTGAAATCATAAAAAAAAATGGCGTGGGGTCCCCCCTCCAAAGCATAACCAGCCTCGGGCTCTTCGAGCTGGTCCTGGTTCTAAAAATGCGGGGAAAAAATTGACAGGGGATCCCCCGTATTTTTAAAACCAGCACCGGGCTCTGCGCCTGGTGCTGGTGCCAAAAATACGGGGGACAAAAAGAGTAGGGGTCCCCCGTATTTTTAACACCAGCATCGGGCTCCACTAGCTGGACAGATAATGCCACAGCCGGGGGTCACTTTTATGCCGTGCCCTGCGGCCGTGGCATTAAATATCCAACTAGTCACCCCTGGCCGGGGTACCCTGGGGGAGTGGGGACCCCTTCAATCAAGGGGTCCCCCCCCCCAGCCACCCAAGGGCCAGGGGTGAAGCACGAGGCTGTCCCCCCCCATCCAATGGGCTGCGGATGGGGGGGCTGATAGCCTTTTGTGATAATAAAAAGATATTGTTTTTTCCAGTAGTACTACAAGTCCCAGCAAGCCTCCCCCGCAAGCTGGTACTTGGAGAACCACAAGTACCAGCATGCGGGAGAAAAACGGGCCCGCTGGTACCTGTAGTACTACTGGGAAAAAAATACCCAAATAAAAACAGGACACACACACCGTCGACAGTAAAACTTTATTTCATACGTCGACACACACATACTTACCTATGTTCACACGCCGACATCGGTCCTCTTCTCCATGTAGAATCCACGGATACCTGAAAAGAAAAGATCAATATACTCACCTCAGCCATGGTCCAGAGATAAATCCACGTACTTGGCAAAAAAACAAACCGAACACCCGCTCCATGCCGGACTGAAAGGGGTCCCATGCTGACACATGGGACACCTTTCCACGAATGAGACCTGTCAGTGACAGCTGTCACAGAAAGGTCTCTAAGCCAATCAGGAAGCGCAACTTCGTTGCGCTCACCTGATTGGCTGTGCGCTGTCTGTACTGTGACAGCACATCGCAAAGCCGCTCCATTACTTTCAATGGTGGGAACTTAGCGGTTAGCGGTAAGGTCACCCGCCGGTCAGCGGCTGACCGGCGGGTGACCCCACCGCTACCCGCAAAGTTCCCACCATTGAAAGTAATGGAGCGGCTTTGCGATGTGCTGTCACAGTACAGACAGCGCACAGCCAATCAGGTGAGCGCCACGGAAGTAGCGCTTCCTGATTGGCTGAAGGGACGTCAGTGACAGGAGTCACGTGATGTCCCGGCATTCGGGAGAAAGGGGTCTGATGTGAAAACATTGGACCCCTTTCTAGTCCGGTATGGAGCGGGTTTTTGCGTTTTTTTTTTTTTAAACAAGTACGTGGATTTTACTCTCTGGACGTGGATTTATCTCTGGACGCTGGAAGGTGAGTATAATTTTTTCACAGGTACCCTCGGATCGTCGGAGACCGTGGCAGTCGGCGTGTCAACATAGGTAAGTATGTGTGTGTCGGTAGTGTGTAATAAAGTTTTACTATCAAGGTGTGTGTGTGTTATTTGGGTATTTTTTTCCCAGTAGTACTACAGGTACCAGCGGACCCGTTTTTCTCCCGCATGCTGGTACTTGTGGTTCTCCAAGTACCAGCTTGCGGGGGAGGCTTGCTGGGACTTGTAGTACTGCTGGAAAAAACAATATCTTTTTATTATCACAAAAGGCTATCAGCCCCCCCATCCGCAGCCCATTGGATGGGGGGGGACAGCCTCGGGCTTCACCCCTGGCCCTTGGGTGGCTGGGGGGGGGACCCCTTGATTGAAGGGGTCCCCACTCCCCCAGGGTACCCCGGCCAGGGGTGACTAGTTGGATATTTAATGCCACGGCCGCAGGGCACGGCATAAAAGTGACCCCCGGCTGTGGCATTATCTGTCCAGCTAGTGGAGCCCGATGCTGGTGTTAAAAATACGGGGGACCCCTACTCTTTTTGTCCCCCGTATTTTTGGCACCAGCACCAGGCGCAGAGCCCGGTGCTGGTTTTAAAAATACGGGGGATCCCTGGCCAATTTTTCCCCTGCATTTTTAGAACCAGGACCAGCTCGATGAGCCCGAGGCTGGTTATGCTTTGGAGGGGGGACCCCACGCCATTTTTTTTCCGGGTTTTTCACGTTTTTTTACCATTTTTTAAAATCGCGGCAAAATCCGCCAAATCGGCCGATTTTCGCCCGCGACTCTGGCGAATCCGTTTTTCATTGAATATGGTGAATTCCGGAAGCCACCTTCCGGGATTCACCTGTCAAATTGAGTCGAATTAAAAAACGGCGAAAATTGCCGCGAATTCGACCGCAATTGCATATACCCCATTATGTGCAATGTCTTAATAATCGACTACAGCAGAAATAGTCGCCTATGAAATAAAAAAATGTGGTCCTTCACTCTGGGACTCCTCAAAGACATTGTTTTTATATTTTTGTCATCTACTCAAGATGCAAACATTAATAATAATAATAATAATAACTAGCTGATGTGCCCAGTTTCAAACAGGCAAAGGTTTGCTTGGCAGAACATTTTACGCATTTGTTTTCACCCCCTTAGGAATCCAAAAATCAGTGCTTAGTGGATGGCTGCAAATAACTGTCACAGGGGTACATTTACTAAGCAGTGAGAAGAGCAGAGAAGTGAGCCAGTGGAGAAGTTGCCCATGGCAACCAATAAGCACTGAAGTAACATCTATAATTTGCATACTATAAAATGATACAGAGCTGCTGATTGGTTGATGGGGAAATGTCTCCACTGGCTCACTTCTCCGTTCTTATCACTGCTTAGTAAATGTACCCCACAGTTTCCAGAGCACCCAGCAGGTCACATGTTCCAGGTCACTCAGCAGGTGCACAGGGAGAGGCAGACATTTTGCCACATAACTCCAAAATGAAGCAACCAATAACAGTGCCAATATAATTCTACAAATCTATGCACACGACCTTTCATTTGGTATTTGATGTGCCCTGCTCAGGCAACGGCATCATAGAAATAAGTCACTCATAAAAGTCATCCTTCTAATATTAATATATAGATGATAATATTATTTATATAGTGCTCATACACCAGCAGGACTCAAGGCATTTTACAAAACAAAAATTACAGTCATCAAAACAAAGCACAAAGTAGAAAAGATTAATACAGTAATACCTATGTAAAGAGTAAAAAGAAAACCTAGAACACGCTGTGGGGGGGATTCAGAGATAGATGCAGTTGCATGTCTGTACGCAGCGGCCGCATCCATCTAGTCTGTGTACGTGCACTGGCAATAGTGCGTTGCGGGAGCGTGGTGGACAAAACGGGTGTGTCAGGAGAGTTTTCAGGGTGGTTGCATGACGTCACATGGAGCCGCTAAAATAAAAAATGGTGCTGGACTACCTGTCAGCACAGCCAGGATGAGCTGGCAGGGGTCGACCCTAAATTGATGCGTCAGCATCACAGGGCGGCGCCACACACATACTGGGCAGCTTTGCCCTGTGCTGGACTGTCCCCAGCATGTGAGTAAATGGACGCAGATCTTGCTGCGGGAAGCTGAGCTATTTCCAGCATGTCAACGGTATACAGTAGGTCTGGCATGACTGACTTTCCTACAAATATACATCTCCATTGTCGTATACACCGCTATGCCTGACATCCTCTATCAGTCATAATGAGTACAAGAGAAACAACGTTTTGGGCAGAAACTTGGCAGTATACAGTGGACCTGTCACAGTGAATTAGCAGTATATCAAACTATTTGTTTATCCATCTGTTTATCTAACTTGCCATTTTCCCCTCCAGTAATATTCTAGAAATCTTTAGGTCTACATATGCTTAGAGCACTCCTCAATTCATTTTTCAGTCTTAGAAATGCCTTCTTTTTTTATTTTGTCTTCATTAAACAGAATTTTTGCATGGTAGAACAATATAATATATTTAAAGTAGTCACAAATAGGTCACAATACAATATTATTACATGTTATGTATAATGCGTCAACATGTAACACAATGTTGTACATTGACACATAACTAACACAGACATGAAACAGAGAAGGGTGGCCTCAATCAAATGGGCTCACAAGCTCAGCATTTCTCAGTTCCTCCCACATTTCCAACCGCATATACTGGTGCTGGAGTTGGTGTTCGTAGAGAACGTGGCTAAGGGGCAGCCTAGAAGTTCACGAGCACTAGACATGTTCCAGCGGCCTCGGCCACACTCTAATCATGATGTGACGAAGCCCACTGTGCCAACTGATTGCTCTGAAATGTTGGGAGATGTGAAAGAAAGTACAGGTGCACACTCCAAGCACTAAGAACTCTGATACTCAAACAATTCTGATAAACGCTACAATTAAACTGAAGAGTGTGTATATGTATATATATATATATATATATATATATCTCATTTATACTCCATGTTACTTGTACAGTTTATCATAATTGTTTTAACCATCAGTGTCCTTTGGTGCTTGGAGTGGCTTTTTGCTGCATGGCCTTAAGTCTCAGCATGGTAGCCCCTTTTACTATGTTTAAAATTAAGGTGTGCAGTCCATTTTAAAACACACTTTTTCATCAAAGCCTACCATCCTCCTCCTAAATATACTCTTTGCTTTCTTCCCTTGACCATGCGATCGGTGTTCCTTGTTTGTTGTCTGAGAGACCTCTTCAGCAGTTCTGATACGCTCTTATGTTGGGCATATGCTCATCCATTGCTGATTTGCCTCCTCTTCCTGTGACTTACCACTGCTTGCTCTAGAAGATACAAGGAGTCAGCCTTCCATTGCCCCATATCCTTGTCCCGCATAGACTGTTGCAGTGTCGAACTGGGCCATGAAGGGCCGACCAGGGAAATGCAATCACAGGGGCCCACTAAGGCGCGTTGCCATATTCTAAAAACGGTGTGGCCACTGGCCACGTGACCAGAGAGGAGTGGACAGCCATTATAGGCACCATCTAGCATAGTATATAAAGAAAAAAAGATCTTCCTCTATACCAATTTCTAGCTGTTGTGTATGTGCCTGGGTTACACCGGGAGAGAACAGTAGTATATGCAGCAGACATATGCCCCCAGCAGTGCCAGATACATATGTGCCCCCAGCAGTGCCAGATACACATACCCCCAGTAGTGCAGTGCCAAATACACATTTGCCCCCAATAGTGCAATGACAGATACACATACCCCCCAACAGAGCCAGATACATATACCCCCCAGCAGAGCCAGATACACATACCCCCCAGCAGTGCCAGATACACATACCCCCAGCATTGCCAGATAAACATACTCCCCAGTAGTGCAGTACTAGATACACATTTGCCCCCAATAGTGCAATGACAGATACACATACCCCCAGCAGAGCCAGATACACATACCCCCCAGCAGTGCCAGATACACATACCCCCCAGCAGTGCCAGATACACATATGCCCCCAGTCATGAAGTGAGATACACCTACCCCCCAGTAGTGCAGTGACAGATACACATACCCTCCAGTAGTGCAGTGACAGATACACATATCCCCCTCTGTGCTAGTTACACATTCTGCCACCACAGTGCTGCTCATTTATATATATATATATATATATATATATATATAGAGAGAGAGAGAGAGAGAGAGAGAGAGAGAGAGAGTGAAAGATGAGGGCGGCACTCACACAGGCTTTTGCTAGTGTAAATAGGTCAGTTTAATGATCCGACATGTTTCGGGGACTTGCCCCGTCCTCAGGGCCTTAACAACCCAAACTGAGCAATAGACCAACATTTATACCAAACCCAGAACAAACAATCATGATGAAATCCCGCTCACCTGCTCCACGGCGCCTTCCTGATCATCCGGACGCCGTACAGCGCTCACTCGTCGCTCACCCCTGACGTCATCCAGCCGCGCCGCTGGTCCGTCACCTAGGTAACATGATGCTGCTCCCGCTGGACGCTGGGGGATACTTATCGATCCCACGCTGCCGGCCCGTGATGTCATCTGGCGGCGCTTTGCAGGGAGGTTGCCAAGGCAACCACATGAACTCTACAAACAAAAACCAGTGAAATTAATACATACATAAAATGTGTGACATATTAAAAACATTACGTCCCTGCCACATTAGTTGAAGGATACTCTGCAGGTCTCAGTTAAACACTGAAAGCATGTTAAGGCATTATTAGGGCAGCAAATTAATATATGGCATATTATACATTTGAACAACACTAGATAAGGCATCTAACTGTGTTCCACAATTATCTAAACTGAGAATCAAGGAATTACTGCTAAAATGGCATAACTCAATCAAAGATGACCCTACCCAATGAATATACTCAGTAGGTTACAGAAAACTCTGAAGACCAAGGTTTTCATTAAGGCCTCGAGGAGATAGAGTCCCCAATTTATAAATCCATCTGGATTCCCGCTGTAATAACGCTCTGTCCCTATCGCCCCCTCTAAGTGTCTTTGGAACTTGGTCAATCAGGATAGCTCTGATACTCGCTACCCCATGTTTATATTCCAGACAGTGACGAGCAAAAGGTTTGTCACTGTGACCTTTCTCTAAGGCTTTTTTAATAGCACTTCTATGTAGGGCCATGCATTCTCGGAACTGCCGTATGGTCTTGCCCACATAGGCAAGACCACATGGACAGGTCAAAAGGTACACCACATGTGTAGAAGTACATGTAAGACGTTGTTTAATAGCCATTTTTTCCCCAGTTAACGGATGGTTAAATGTGTTACCTGTCATTAGTGTGTTACAAGTGGCGCATCCTAGGCACCTAAAGCAACCCAACTTGACTCTCAAAAAATGGGTGTCTTGTGTGCTAGTCAGCTGGATGACATCAAGCTTAACTATGTGGTCTCCAATGTTGCGGCCCCTAGTGTTGCACTAAAGTAACTTTTTTGGTTATTCAATAGATTCTGAGTGCCGCCTCTTTCATTGACTTTTATATATATATATATATATATATATATATAGTGTTCACTCCAGGAATCGGGCAGGGCAATGGACTGCGGGGGGCATGTGCGTGTGCGCAGCCGAAAAGGGGGTGTGGCCATGCAAAATAGGGGGCGTGACCATTCTATGTAATTGAAATGGGCGGTGTGGCCCACAGATATTATTACAGGGGGCGTGGGCGGCCGGCGGCGTCACTGTTGGGGGTTTGTAGGTGCTGGGCTTCCCTCAAGCTCTCTACCACAGTGTGAATGGATGCCGTGCGCATTCGCATGGCATCTTTACACGCTGGGAGGGTAGGAAGCGGACAAATGTTTTAACAGGGCACCGCAGAAAAGGCAGGGCGGATATTGCTCTTAAAACAGCCTAGCGTGAACACTATATATATATATATATATATATATATAAAATTAGCCTGTCATTCAGGACCAGACAAGGCAGCTAGCCTGCTAATGACATCTGTCATCTGTGGTGGCAGGATCCTTCACTGCAAAGTCTACATAGAACAAATATATAGCCCCAAACATACAGACGTCACGGGCAGCACACTGAACAGCTCACAGTAGCTGGGGGCTGGGACTGCCGCTGGCAGAGGCTCCCAATATTGACAGCACCGGAGGACCCCCTCATCTGTGTCACCAGTGGACTCCCTCATCTGTGTCACCAGAGGACCCCCTCAGCCCCCTCCCACTGGTGGTGCCCGCTGACCACACTCACCAGCTACAGGGCGTGCCTCCTCCTCCTGCGGACCGTGGCAGCGGGATACACGGTGGGACTGTGCAGCGCAGTGTGATGTCATGACGCTGCTCCTCTGGGAACAGAACCTGCCTCCTGTCCTGCCTCCCTGCAGACATGGGCATGGCTATCAACTGGCAGAGCCTATCGGTAGATCCCTCAGTACCCCAGCAGGCCAGTACGAGCCTGTGTTGTTCCTAAAATATGCAAATTTACTTTGCGTTGTACTTCTGAGATGTCAGTTTACACTTTGTGCAGCCTTGATGATAATGATGATTATGATGATGATGATAATAATAATAGAGGCATCTTTTTGGGTAGGCTCTATAAATTAATTAAGAAACAATCACATGGAAGAGTTTAGTATGAAATACCTACAATCAAAATCCCGACAACAATTGACCGACAGTCAAAATCCCGACAAGGTCAAAATACTGACATTTAAATGTCGTCAGGTCATAAAGTCGACACAAGTTTTTCAGGGTTTTTTGGTGTATGTCGACATGGACACGGTATAAGTATACAGCGTCCCCTCACATGGCGAGCTGCACTTGCCATGCTTCAGGCACGGTGCCTCGCTGCGCTCAGAACACTATTATATTCCCCCTCCAGGACTACTGGGATCGTAAAGTATGAACAAGTTGGTTTCAATGAAAAAATCATGAAAAATTCATGTCGTCTTTTTGACCTGTTGACATTTTAAATGTCAGTATTTTGACCTTGTCAGTATTTTTCTGTATTTTGACCATGTCAGGATTTTGACCTTGTCGGGATTTTGACTGTCGGTCAATGGTTGACGGTAATTTGACCGTCGGTATTATGATTGTACAGTAGGTAAATCGACTGCATCCCATGTGGACAAGGCATTAGGCATAAAGGTAAAGCATTCCTAATGCGGTTATAGATTGCCTCCTCATGGCTTCAACCCACAAATGGCTGCCACCACTGCGTCTATGCAATGTGCACACTTTATAACTGGAAGAAGATTGGTAAAGTATTTTTACCACTTTGAAATTTCCACAGTTGTTCTACTTTCTATACCTCTGAAAATAAGCCTAAGGACCTACTTCCAAATGTTATGTGTAGTAATAACAATAATAATAATAATAATAATAATACTAAAATTATCAATAGTCCAGCCTAGAATAAGATTCCTGTATAAATCTTAAAATCTGGTTTTAATTTCTAGCACAATTACATTAAAAAGCACCCGCATGCATGACATAGCACCAGTAATGCTTGATGGTTGAATTGCAAATTTTGGCATGAGTCCATCTCCATCCTCATTATATGCATTTCCTCTAGAACTAACATACAACCATGGTTTTACTGTTACAATTCTGACACATTAATGCAATTGCTTATAGTGGCATAAGTAATGTCTGGTAGTTACACTGAGGGTGGCAAGATACAGTATCTGGATATTTAGCAAAAATGACAAAAATTGGCATAGTTATGACGTACAAAACAGCTTTATACTCCCTACAACGGCACCTTACCCTCGGTTTCTGCCACCCTAATGCTTATCGTAGTGTCCTGTCCCCTGATGCAGCTATGTTTATATACTATGTAATTTAGTGATGTGCACCGGAAATTTTTCGGGTTTTGTGTTTTGGTTTTGGATTCGGTTCCGCGGCCGTGTTTTGGATTCGGACGCGTTTTGGCAAAACCTCCCTGAAAATTTTTTGTCGGATTCGGGTGTGTTTTGGATTCGGGTGTTTTTTTACAAAAAACCCCCAAAAAATAGCTTAAATCATAGAATTTGGGGGTCATTTTGATCCCATAGTATTATTAACCTCAATAACCATAATTTCCACTCATTTTCAGTCTATTCTGAACACCTCACAATATTATTTTTAGTCCTAAAATTTGCACCGAGGTCACTGGATGACTAAGCTAAGCGACCCAAGTGGCCGACACAAACACCTGTCCCATCTAGGAGTGGCACTGCAGTGTCAAACAGGATGGCTGATTTAAAAAATAGGCCCCAAATAGCACATGATGCAAAGAAAAAAAGAGGTGCACCAAGGTCGCTGGATGGCTAAGTTAAGCGACCCAAGTGGCCGACACAAACACCTGGCCCATCTAGGAGTGGCACTGCAGTGTCAGACAGGATGGCTGATTTAAAAAATAGGCCCCAAATAGCACATGATGCAAAGAAAAAAAGAGGTGCACCAAGGTCGCTGGATGGCTAAGCTAAGCGACCCAAGTGGCCGACACAAACACCTGGCCCATCTAGGAGTGGCACTGCAGTGTCAGACAGGATGGCAGATTTTAAAAATAGTCCCCAAACAGCACATGATGCAAAGAAAAAAGAGGTGCAATGAGGTAGCTGTGTGACTAAGCTAAGTGACCCAAGTGGCCGACACAAACACCTGGCCCATCTAGGAGTGGCACTGCAGTGTCAGACAGGATGGCAGATTTAAAAAATAGTCCCTAAACAGCACATGTGCAAAGAAAAAAAGAGGTGCAATGAGTTAGCTGTGTGACTAAGCTAAGCGACCCAAGTGGCCGACACAAACACCTGGCCCATCTAGGAGTGGCACTGCAGTGTCAGACAGGATGGCCGATTTAAAAAATAGTCCCCAAACAGCACATGATGCAAAGAAAAAAAGAGGTGCAATGAGGTAGCTGTGTGACTAAGCTAAGCGACCCAAGTGGCCGACACAAACACCTGGCCCATCTAGGAGTGGCACTGCAGTTTTCTAGCGAGCGGATGAGTGCTTCCATCCTCATGTGAATCTGAACCACTAGCCATGAACATAGGCCAGGGCCTCAGCCGTTCCTTGCCACTCCGGGTCGTAAATGGCATATTGGCAAGTTTACGCTTCTCCTCAGACGCTTTTAATTTTGATTTTTGGGTCATTTTACTGAACTTTTGTAGTATACTTGACGACACAGAGGTAGAGCAGTGGACTACTGTACCGTACTGCTATATATATATACTGGTGGTCAGCAAAATTCTGCACTGTCCTCCTACTATATATACTGCGCACAACTAAAATGCACCACAGGTATGGATGGATAGTATACTTGACGACACAGCGGTAGGTAGAGCAGTGACCTACTGTACCGTACTGCTATATATTATATACTGGTGGTCAGCAAAATTCTGCACTGTCCTCCTACTATATATACTGCGCACAACTAAAATGCACTACAGGTATGGATGGATAGTATACTTGACGACACAGAGGTAGAGCAGTGGACTACTGTACCGTACTGCTATATGATACTGGTGGTCACTGGTCAGCAAAATTCTGCACTGTCCTCCTACTATATACTACAGTGCAGCACAGATATGGAGCATTTTTCAGGCAGAGAACGTAGATAATTTCAGTACACTGAGCACAGATATTTGCAGCACACTGGGCACAGATATAGAGCGTTTTTCAGGCAGAGAACGTAGATATTTTCAGCACACTGAGCACAGATATTTGCAAGCACACTGAGCACAGATATTTACAGCACACTGAGCACAGATATTTGCAGCACACTGAACACAGAAACTGAGAGAACGCTGCACGTCCTCTCCCTATCATCTCCAATGCACGAGTGAAAATGGCGGCGACGCGTGGCTCCTTATATAGAATACGAATCTCGCGAGAATCCGACAGCGGGATGATGACGTTCGTGCGCGCTCGGGTTAACCGAGCAAGGCGGGAGGATCCGAGTCTGCCTCGGAACCGTGTAAAATGGGTGAAGTTCGGGGGGGTTCGGATTCCGAGGAACCGAACCTGCTCATCACTACTATGTATGTGTCCTCCTACATTGTATTGTACTGTAAATTGCTGTTTTCATGTTTTGCTCATTTGTTTATGTATTTAGGGCCCGATTCAGCATGGAACGCTTGCTGGGGCCTTTTGGAGTGTGCACACGTGCAGCAGCCACAATGTGCGTGCGCACACAGTGAGATGTGACGGTATCTCACATCTGCGAATGCTTCTGTCTGATTGATGGGCAGAGGTGTTCGTGGGGCGGGGGGGGCGTCGCGTCTACGCTTAGGGGGCGTCAACACGGCATTGGCAGGTCTGAAAAAATGCAGGCGTGGCTGGGCGTTCGCTGGGCGGGTGTATGACGTCAAATCTGGACATGAATAGGCTGAAGTAATCACAAGCGCTGAGTAGGTACAGAGCTGCTCTGAAACTACACAAACTGTTTTTGCAGAGCTTGGCTGCACAAGCGTTTGCACTTCTGCTAAGCTAACATGCACACCCCAGTGGGCGGCGGCATAGCGTTTGCATGGCTGCTAAAACTAGCTAGCGAGCAATCAACTCGGAATGACCCCTTTTGTTTCTTACATAAAAATGTAAAGACGAATCTTATAAAGGTATCTTTAAAATGGATGCTCACATAAACTCTTACATCTCGTAATTTTGTTGTCCACACATCAAGGTATCTTTTTGGGGTCTCCTCCAGTTTTCGTCAAATATGGACCATCACAGAGACGTATGGATAAAACTTTATACACTTTATTCCAGCATAACATAAAAACCAAATGCAGGTATCCAGTTCAACAGTTAGGAATTCTCGATGTCAAATACACTACATGAATCCCTGGTATTGATGTTATAAGTCCCGGGAAAAGTCTTACCCAGAGGTGCAGAGGATAATTGTTCCTAAATGGTCCCTGTATGTCTCCTGCAAGCATCACACCAACGCATTTCGACCAGAGGTCTTATTCAAGATGGTGCTCTCATGTGTCCCAGAAATGTATTTATGCCATCTGAAGTCCCACCCCCACTGCCATTGGTGGAATACCATACATGCTGCTTCCTCTCCCCCCCCCCCCCCACCCCCATCTCCCCCAGTATCAGCCATCACTCGGGAGCTGCAGCTGAGTAACAGTCACTGCCGTCCTGTGGGGCGCAGAGAGAGGAGATGGAGGAGACAGGTGGAACGAATAGCCCGGAAGTCAAGTGGAATGCGACTGTAAATGGTCTCAGCTCTCCTGATCAAAGTGCATGGATTTGTGGGACAAAATGGCTACATTTGCAGAATAACAGAAGTCTGAAGTAGTCGATAGAGGAGTTGGTTATAGTGAGACCATTCTTACTCTACGCACAGAGTAGGTACATTGACGTGTAAAAAATAGACATAGAAAATGTATGTTTAATATGCTCCTTACATAGAAGAAAGGCACACAGTCATATAACTCTACAGAAAAAAAAAAACATGTATATTTCATGGCAGCTTCCAAGTTTAGTCCTATAGTTTTAATGGAACTGTGTTGTGTTAAGGATATGTTCCCTTTTTAATAGATTTCAGAATAAAGCATCTGTCTCATCTATATCAGTGACCTGGTTTGGTGTCACTTGTCATTCTGGGAAACCAGGTCACTAATACAGATGCTTATGGTTTCTACTACATGGCTTCCCTAACAGTACTGTATGTCTAATCCCTGATCCTCTGACTTGGTGGCAGGTGCCCAACACTCCATTGTTGGAGCCATAACAAAGTTTAAGGGGGGGGGGGGGGGTTTGGAAATGCAGTTTATTTATGTTCTGCCCTTCCAAGCACTCAGGGAAGCGGTGCATGATTCACAATGAAGACCCATTTGGGCTTTCAGTGACAGAAAAGAAAAATATTTAAAAGCTGGCTGTGACAAAAGTAAGAAAGTGATGCTGACACATTGCAAATACCTGGAAGTTATTAGGGGGAAAAAGGTAGTGCAATGATGGTAGATTATTATAAAGTATATGATAAAGGATAATATGTATGTTTGCCTCATAGACTTTTGCCATATTGTAGGTTTAATTTTCATGCCTTAAGGACATGTGACAAGCTCATAGCGTTCTCACATTCACCTGGATCCTTTGCGGGTAGGATGATTAATCCTGACACTGATGACTCAAACGTTCTTTGTTATATTATGTTATATTTCACACTGTTTGGAAAATGTATCCCTCTCTGCCATGTTATTTCTACCTGTTGAGTGCTTGAATACCATTGGAGAAAGAGCACTATATAGATAAAATGATTATTATTATTATTATTATTATTATTATTATAATTATTATATACTGACAATCAGGGCCGGACTGCTCATCTGGCACTTCTGGCAAATGCCAGGGCTGAAAAGTGGCCTCCATCTGTCCCTGCTGACAAGTAAGCTTGTGACCCTGATAACGTCTTTTAAAATACAATTTTGTCTTAATTAATTGATAATAGTTTAAGTAGACATGTACTCATTTGATCACTTAAAGAAATTCACGGATGAACACCGCCTTTTCTATATCAGCATAATAACGTCACATTCTAAAAGCATAAGAGGCAAGCAAGGACAGCTCCTTAGTCTAGCAATCTATGTATGAGGCCAAATGCACTTACTTTATATATATATATATATATATATATATATATATACAGGTTGAGTATCCCTTATCCAAAATTCAAAATCCCACATTTTTGGGTCCCCTACTGAGATAATGACATATATATTATATATTATGTGTATATATAGATATATTTATATATAGATATATAATATAATATACGTATATTTGTGTCACTATCTCAGTAGGGGAGCCAAAAATGTCTGATTTTGAATTTTGGATAAGGGATACTCAACCTGTATATATATATATATATATATATATATATATTTATATACACACACACACAGTATACACAGTGTATAATGAATAATAAATAACAAAGCGAGTTCTGTATTAAACTTGCCCCCCCCCCCCCCCCCCCCGAAAACAAAACAAAACAAAACACCACACTGTACCTAAAATCTGCAGCCCCCATCCCTAATTGAAAACCAAGCCCAGTTCTGAGAAACGGTTCACTCAGCAAACATCTCCCTCCACATCTCCCTATCTGTACGGCCCTTAAGACCTCTCCTACTCCTTAAAGAATCAGACCTCAGATCTATGGGGTGACTCACCAAGTTACTCACTATGCCTTCTGGCTTCTTCTGTCGCTAGCTGTTTCTCCAGTCCTTGCAGCCTCCCTCCTGCACTCTGATTAGCTCCAACCGATCTACAGCCTAGCAGTACGACCGCATGTAAGCTACATGTACAAGCCTGCTGCAGCCAGGAGACCTGCAGAAGATGCTGATCAGCTGTTCTGTTTATCTTTGGAACACAAAAGGGCAGCCGGTGAGCATCCTCTGTGTGTCTCCCTGCCTGCCAGGCATGTGTATGCCCCATGTGGCTGGCAGCCCCCAAATAGCATTGGATGGGGAGAGGGGGAGGGGTGGATGCAACCCTGCCCCATACCTACCTACTCACCCACCCAGAAGGTGTGGTAGACTCACAATTTTTCAGGTACCCCCAACTTTTTGGGTCCTGGATTAACAGTAGAGTAGGTGTATTTCCTGCACCCAGATGTAGGAGATAATTCCAGAAATTGTGGGTCTGTATGGAAGGGGAGGGGCTTAATGACTTGAGAGCCCGAACCCAAAATGGCCAGCTGCGTTTTCTCTCAGGACTTTTCCTGGAGAGGACGTCATAAGGCCGTCAAGTATGCCCTGCCCTCCCCAACTCACAGGTGTAACAGGTAAACCGGGGGTACTGTATAATGTAACATTGATATACAATGGCATCACATATGATGCATTGGAAAATCACAAATGTAGCTGTTTAAATGAAAAGTATTGCAACCTGCAAAATAGCCTTGTGATATTATGTTGTGTTTTCTAAGGTATAAATTGCACCATTTAGTATTAATGCTTCAATTTCTCAACCTGCCACCATAATAAATCTTGATGCTCCCTGGCTAGACATGCTAAATGATCTCACATTGGTAAACCTGCCAAACAAGGCGATCAGAGACATGATTTAGGAATGCATGTGTGTGAGAAGATTCCATTGGTTTCCATACAGGATACAGTGTTCTTTGGATCTCTCCTCCCTTCAGATTGGGACACAATTTATCTGACTCTTCTTGTTAAATTCTTATTACTGGTGAGTGAATATTTGCAGAGCATATGTTTCCAAGCAGTATTACAATGCTCTGCGAGCTCGCCAAAATGTTGAAAGGGTCACCGACATAGCTTTGGGAACTTTGTAATAAACAGACATTTCTTTTTGATAAATCTTCTATGTTTACAAGTCTTGCTTCCCACCCACATATGTTTACAGATGATTGTTAACTCATTGCTGTGTCAGATTCCCAAATACTAAATATATTACAGCCAACACAATCTGCTAATGATTCAAAGAGCAGGATACAGTGTCCCTCTGCAGACCCACAATGTCATGAAGGTGGCTTCCTAAATACAATGTAACATAGTTAAAGCGACCACGGTTTAAATTGGGCTGGAATAGAGCAGAAATGCATCCCGTCAGTTATATTTGGAGGTAGAACACTTTCCTCCCCTGCTGGCCCACCTCTCCCAGCCTCAGTTTCAGTCTTACTGCAGCTACTCAACTGCAGTGATACTGGAATGCTGTAACACTGTGCGCCACCCGTATCAACAGATATGGCATGTGGGTGGTGCTACAGTGACTAACCTGGCTAGGTCCTGCCTTCCCTGACTCCCTAATATGAGATTGGCCGGAATGAGATGTAATGACATCATAAGGCGATATCTGTCTCCTTCCCATCAAGTATAGAGGAGTTCCAAGGGGTCTATTCATGAAGCAGTGAAAAGAGTGGAGAAGTGAGCCTGTGGAGAAGTTGCTCATGGCAACCAATCAGCTGCTCCGTACAATTGTATAGTATGCAAATTATAAATGTTACTTCATTGCTGATTGGTTGCCATGGGCAACTTCTCAAGCGGCTCACTTCTCCACTCTTTTCACTGCTTCATGAATAGACCCCTAAGGCTTAGTAAATAGACCTCATAGACCTTAGGCAGGCTTAGCCACACTGTCACAGTTGGCGTCTGCATGGGTTGGAGGTCCTCCTTGGAACTCCTCTAGACTTGATGGGAAGGAGACAGATATTGCCTTGTGATGTCATTACGTGTCATTCCGGAAGATCTCATATTAGGGAGTCAGGGAAGGCGGGACCTAGCCAGGTTAGTCACTGTAGCACCACCCAGCAGTTAGTATAAGAGTGCATATATATACTCCATACGAGTGTGCATATATAAGGGCCCCCCCCCCCTCACAATCCCAATGGTCGGCATGCCGACCAGCAGGGACTATTCCCACTCGTGGGTGTCCATGATACCCATAATTACCGAGCCGGCAAGGGGCTTGTTGCGCTCGCCTTCCCCCCACCAGCATTCTGCCGCCAGGATCCAGCAGTCGGGATGCTGGCCGCTGGGATATTTCTCCTTACACACCTATAAGGGCCCATTTGTGGATGGAGATAAAGAAC
Source organism: Pseudophryne corroboree (assembly GCF_028390025.1). Taxonomy (NCBI): domain Eukaryota; kingdom Metazoa; phylum Chordata; class Amphibia; order Anura; family Myobatrachidae; genus Pseudophryne; species Pseudophryne corroboree. The sequence goes on along the minus strand of NC_086445.1, from coordinate 200,523,311 downwards.
CAACCAGTCTGCTCCTAACTGTCATTTTTCAAACACAGCCTGTGACATTGTAGTTAGGAGCTGGTACTTTATCTTTCTCCAAGGCTTAGTAAATAGACCCCAATGTTTGTAACTTGAACAAAGTGGTTACCACCGCTGTTTTAATTTGGTGGTTTTTTGCTGGTGTTGCTACAATTAAATGTCTGGGGGTTTTTTTTTGTTATAAAACCTGTATTAGTAATAATACTAATTCCTGTCTGGCTGAGCATGCTGGGAGCAGCAGGGCGTCTGATACCATTTTTAGACAGAAAGGTCTGAGAGTCACGGCTTTTACCCAGCATTTCAATGCTGGGTCCTTTAGCCGGCCCCTTCCTGACCCCTCTTTCACACAGACAAGCAAATTACCAGGTCAAGAATTTCCACCCGGTAATTTGCAGATCAACACGGGTATTTTGTCTGTGTGAAAGGGTCAAAGTCCTGGGAATTCCCGGGTTGACCCTTTCACACAGGAAAAGGACCTGTGTTAATCATCAAATTACCACCTGGAACTTCTTCACCCGGTAATTGCACATTCTATGTGAAAGGGGTATAAATGGTTACATCACTGTAATCACATTAGGACAGTGACTACATAAACTAATGGGATGCGGTCAAGATCTCGCCGGACGGAATCCCTGCAGTCAGAATACCGACACCGGGATCCTGACCGGCATAAGCCTGACATATTCTCCCTCTGTGGGTGTCCACAACACCTATAGAGGGAGAATAAATTAGTGTGCCGTGGCGAGCGCAGCGAGCCTGCAAGGGGCTGCATTGCGCTTGCCCCCCTGTCGGGATTGTGCCGGCCGGGATCCCGGTGTCGGTATTCTGACTGCCGGGATTCCATCAGGCAGGATCTCGTACTGATTCCAAACTTATCTCTAAAGCTAGCCATACATAAGGACGATATTGTTCCAACCAGACAACTAGTTGCTGGTTGAAACGATAAAAGAGCAGTGTATGGAAGTAAATGATAAATCGTTTGTTTTCTCCCATGCGCTGATAAAATACAAAAAAAACAACTCAACGATAAGTAAGCAGACTTTGACCGTCAGTGTCCACCTACTTTTCTCACAGTCACCTCTTATGACAAGCCCTCGGAGATCTGTCAGTACTGCTGCCGCCTCTCTGAATCCTGGTATGGGCACCTCTAGAACGGATGGAGGGCCAGTGGTGTGGGCTCTCAGCATCCCAGTCTGGAGTGGCAGTGCTGTGGGCGGGAGAGATGCTGGGGACATGCTGATACTGATGCCAGAGATGTGCTGGCATCATACACTTCTGTAGAGGGGACAGCCAGGGCCGTCTTTTCGTATGGGCTCAATGGGCACTTGCCCAAGGGCCCCAGGAGTATAAGGGATCTAGGCTGCTAGCTTTGGGTCCCCTCTTTCCAGGGATACCAGATTTTTCAAAATCGGCCATGGGGAACCAGAGATATCCAATGTCAAAGCAGTGGTCCCCATCCAAGTCTGTTACTTGCTCTTCCCAGCCAGATAGCTCGGGTTCTGTCTGACTTAGAGTTTTTCTGAGAGTATACTCCAAAAGCTGGGACTCACCCCTTTCGGTGGACACTGGCAGCTTGTCTCCACTACGCCCAGATCCAGAGATATCAGCCTTCCAGCAGCTGCTCCCTGCTCCATCTCCACACGCCTAGTATACAGTTTTAGATTCACTTCGCTGGATTGCTCTGGCTCCTGAACTCTGATCCCCAAGTCCTCAGTATCTCCTGAAAGGTGGGACTCTCTAGTTGTTTATCCCATTGGAAGCTAATAAATCTATTTCCAGAAACTGGAGATATTTGCAGTCAAGCATGTTGCCCTCCCACCGGAAAATTATGACTACGAAGCACACTCCACTATCCACCCCTCCCTTACGTATTAAACACCCCCTACCACCCTAGAAGTCATGTATTGGCAGAGCCGGATTAACGGCGGGGCGGAAGGGGCGGTCGTCCCAGGGCCCTCACACAAGCGGGCCCCCACACACTGTCCTCACAACTGCAAAAAAACCTCGGAGTAGTAGTACAGCATGTACCTGTCTCCTCTCTGTCCTCCTCGGCAACTGAGGTCTGTGGGGGCCCCTGGGCAACAAATTTGTGGGGCCTCCTCGCATAGTCCTCACAACTGCAAAAAAAACATTGGAGTAGGAGTACAGCATTTACCTGTCTCCTCTCCGTCCTCCTCGGAGGCTGAGACGTTCCATTACAGCTGCGGCCGCCGAGGAGCTTCACTCACTGCAGTGTGAAGTCTCGCGAGATTTGAGTGAGTGAGTGAGATTTGCTGTGAGTGAAGCTCCTCGGCGGCCGCAGCTGTAATGGAACGTCTCAGCCTCCGAGGAGGACGGAGAGGAGACAGGTAAATGCTGTACTCCTACTCCAATGTTTTTTTTGCAGTTGTGAGGACTATGCGAGGAGGCCCCACAAATTTGTTGCCCAGGGGCCCCCACAGACCTTAATCCGGCCCTGGGGACAGCAGCAGCTCAGCCAGTATGAGAGGCGTTGCACCTCCGATTCAAAATCACTCTGAACACATCAATATACAGCACCTACCTTTGTTTGATCACATGCAATATTATAAGCAACTGATGAAAACATATTTTCTAGTGTTTAACTAGACAGAAATATAAGCATAGATGGCACCTCTGATCCCCCCCCTCCCCCGTACAGACGGCACCTCCAATCCCCCCCCCCCCCCCCCGTACAGACGGCACCTCCAATCCCCCCCCCCCCCCCCCATCCCCAGTATATATTCAGAAACAGCCCCATAGGTTTAATTTCTGGGATTTTCAGAATAATAAATGCAAATACATATCAAGTAAAGCACATTGCTTTGCCAAGTACAATTTCAGAAGTACAAAACTACAACATAATATAATTGTGATGAAGGCAGAGCCGGCCTTAGGCGTAGGCAAACTAGGCAAATGCCTAGGGCATTTGGTAGGCCTAGGGGCACAAGCAGCTTTTGCTGTTTAAAATGATATGCAGCATGCCTATATTCTGGGTGTGATTGTGGCTGTATCTGAAATGCTACGTTACAGTGTATACCTGGAAATCACTGTAACGTAGCATTTCATATGCAGATACAGTCACAGTCGCACACAGAATATAGGCATGCTGCATATCATTGTAATCAGCAGAAGCTGCTTGTGCATTCTAGCCACATAGTAATGCAAATAAGACACATTTTCATAAAAAAAGGAGCCCAACGTTATCAGAGCTGCCAGCTGACTCACGCCAGGCATCTCCTGCTGCATGGCATATTGAGGCAAGATGTATGAGGACACATCTGTATCTAAGCAGAGGCAGAGGTCACAGTTTTAGTGGCCATGTGAGTGATGTGTGCAAGTGGGTTGGTATTGCAGTAGTGTTCTGCATATGTGTAAGGGGCATTCTGTGTGTAAATATAGTTTCAATACTGTGTAGCGTAATTTGAATTGGGGGTACTATTGTGTGGCCATGCCCCTTCCCAGCAAGAACACACCCCTTTTTGGACTGTGCGCCAAATGCGCAATGTTCCTATTTAAAATATAGGGGGTAGGAACACCAAAATGAGAACTGCTAAGGGTGAGGGGTGATGGTGCTGGGAAAGGGGTGCAGGGTCAGAGGCGTAACTAGCGGCGGTGCTAGGGGGCACCTGCCAAAATCTTGCCTAGGGCACCATATTGGTTAGGGCCAGTTCTGGATGAAGGAGTTTAACTATAGAAACTCTTCTTGAAAGGTATAGGAAACATCTATGAGGTAGAGGTACAGTATAGGAAACATCTATGAGGTAGAGGTATAGGAAACATCTATGAGGTAGAGGTATAGGAAACATCTATGAGGTAGAGGTATAGGAATCATCTATGAGTAATTTATCCCCAGGGTCTTTAGCAATTATTTGCAGTATAAGACACAGAAGCTGTCATGTTTCCTGTATTTAGGGACAGCGAGGAACAATGTAGTGCAGGTAACTAAGGTTTGCAGAACATTCCATGTGACTTTTCAGATCATCTAATTCGTCAGCTTTCATATATATTCCATATAGAGAGCATGTCATACTTGTAAGTATTGATAAGCATACTGTCATGTTTCGAAGACATCAAGTACACATACTGGCATATTTTGTTTTATATTATTATTATTATTATTATTATTATTATGTCCATGCTGGAAAGTTACACAGGGCCTATATAATTTCTGACAAATCAATCAGGGAATTAATATATTATCAGACACTTAAGTCATACACTAGTCTATCATTTAAAAAAAAATACTTAGTTCGTAAGTAGGTTTTACTGTCATTGTGCTTGTCTATGAACATTCTGCTAAGTTTGTTGTTATTATTATTATTATTATTATTATTATTACTACTATGTAATACATTAGTTAATAGATTACAACTATGGACATTTGTAAGAGTAGATAAATCTCTAATTATGTATTAATATTTTCACTATATTAATATTATATTTCTGTATTTGCAAAAAAAAAATCTTATTTTGTTTAAATGAGAGTAGTGAGAGAGATATCGGCTTCTACGTATCATTATGTATCTGCTTATGTTGTATCTTATATATTAAAAAATATCTATTTGTTGGCTTTAACAAAGGTAACTAATTCAGCCGACTTCAAGTACGTGCACGGGATCTGTGATGTGTAATCTTGTAAAATTGTTGTGGACTACTGTGGTGTTGTGCAGCATGCATTGGAAATAGTGCACCTTCTACGTTGTGTAAAAAGTGTGCGTGTGTGTATCTTTATATATAAATATATTATATGTATATTCCACAGTTTATTAAAATAGATAAAAACTCAAATATTTATTTATTCAAAACATGCAGAAATAGAGAAGACTGTACTGCTGCTATATGTGGGGAGGTGCATGTGTGCGTGTGTGCGTGTGCGTGTGTGTGTGTGTGTGTGTGTGTGTGTGTGTGTGGGAGGGGGGGTATGGGCAGGGGAGACTGTGCTGCTGCTATATGTGGGGAGGTGCATGTGTGCGTGTGTGCGTGTGCGTGTGTGTGTGTGTGGGGGGGGTATGGGCAGGGGAGACTGTGCTGCTGCTGCAGGAGAGACTGTGCTGCTGGGGAGACTGCTGCTGTATGTGGGAAGGTGTGTGTGTGGGGGGGGGAGGGTATGGGCAGGGGAGACTGTGCTGCTGCTATATGTGCGGAGGTGCGTGTGTGCGTGTATGCGTGTGCGCGCGCGTGTGTGTGTGTGTGTGTGGGAGGGGGGGGTATGGGCACGAGAGACTGTGCTGCTGCTGCTGCTGCAGGAGAGACTGTGCTGCTGGGGAGACTGTGCTGCTGCTGTATGTGGGAAGGTGTGTGTGTGTGGGGGGGTATGGGCAGGGGAGACTGTGCTGCTGGGGAGACTGTGCTGCTGCTGTATGTGGGAAGGTGTGTGTGTGTGTGTGGGGGGGTATGGGCAGGGGAGACTGTGCTGCTGCTGTATGTGGGAAGGTGTGTGTGTGGGGGGGTATGGGCAGGGGAGACTGTGCTGCTGCTGTATGTGGGAAGGTGTGTGGGGGGGGGGGGGTATGGGCAGGGGAGACTGTGCTGCTGGTGAGACTGTGTTGCTGGGGAGACTGTGCTGCTGCTGTATATGGAGGGCGGTTTGCATGCAGGGGACACTGTGAGATCCTGTTGCCAGTGAACGTGGGGGAGAGGGGTGTATACGGGGTTGTGGGCAGAGTTATGGCTAAACCCAAGTTGCGTGACAGTAGGGGGGAGGAGCAAGGTCAGAACATGGGACCCGAAATTTACCCTTGCTTCGCTCGCTACACTTTGGGCTTGGTGGAGACTGTGCTGCTGCTATATGTGGGGAGGTGCATGTGTGCGTGTGTGCGTGTGCGTGTGTGTGTGTGTGGGGGGGGTATGGGCAGGGGAGACTGTGCTGCTGCTGCAGGAGAGACTGTGCTGCTGGGGAGACTGCTGCTGTATGTGGGAAGGTGTGTGTGTGGGGGGGGGAGGGTATGGGCAGGGGAGACTGTGCTGCTGCTATATGTGCGGAGGTGCGTGTGTGCGTGTATGCGTGTGCGCGCGCGTGTGTGTGTGTGTGTGTGTGTGTGTGGGAGGGGGGGTATGGGCACGAGAGACTGTGCTGCTGCTGCTGCTGCAGGAGAGACTGTGCTGCTGGGGAGACTGTGCTGCTGCTGTATGTGGGAAGGTGTGTGTGTGTGGGGGGGTATGGGCAGGGGAGACTGTGCTGCTGGGGAGACTGTGCTGCTGCTGTATGTGGGAAGGTGTGTGTGTGTGTGTGGGGGGGTATGGGCAGGGGAGACTGTGCTGCTGCTGTATGTGGGAAGGTGTGTGTGTGGGGGGGTATGGGCAGGGGAGACTGTGCTGCTGCTGTATGTGGGAAGGTGTGTGGGGGGGGGGGGTATGGGCAGGGGAGACTGTGCTGCTGGTGAGACTGTGTTGCTGGGGAGACTGTGCTGCTGCTGTATATGGAGGGCGGTTTGCATGCAGGGGACACTGTGAGATCCTGTTGCCAGTGAACGTGGGGGAGAGGGGTGTATACGGGGTTGTGGGCAGAGTTATGGCTAAACCCAAGTTGCGTGACAGTAGGGGGGAGGAGCAAGGTCAGAACATGGGACCCGAAATTTACCCTTGCTTCGCTCGCTACACTTTGGGCTTGGTGGCTTGCTTCGTTTTACGCGCCACCAGGTAACTAAAGGGAATAGTTGTTGACTTGGATAGTGAAAGTGTTATCCCACTGGCTTTGCTCCTCCCCCTGATGTCAGAGGTCCTTTTGCCCACTTGGATCTTGCATCTACCATGCAGTTGGGGACACTATAAGGTGCTGATGGTGGTGATGGGAGGATGCCAGTTTGGATGATATCATTCTACTGTTTGGGCAGCTTTAGTTCACCAAATGTACCAAGGTTTTATTTAAAGGAGTTGGACTCTAGTGGTATCTATAGTGGAACAGAATAATGCAATTTACTATCTAATACATGCTAATAGCAAACTGTCAAAGGTATTCCCATCATTAGAGACAGATGTGTACGCATACATTTAGCCTGAATATGCCACATAGGGGGAGATGCCTGGCAAAAGTGATCCATTAGGTCCTGTGCACCTCTGCTAGGGTGATTTTTTATTAATGAAAAATGTTAGTCACAGCACGATGTGACTAGGACACACCAGGAGACTGTGCTGATTATATGACACTTGTATATGTTATGTGTGACTGAGGCCCTCATTCAGTAAGAATTGCATTTGTAAAGTTGATCGCAACAGGTTTGCAAATGCAATCCTTAGCAGTGCAAATGCAGGAGGAGGTGCATAGCACCTCCTTCCTGCATTTGCAATAGCAATACAACGATTGATGCGATCACAGTCTGGAATGAACATTGCGACCATCAGTCTTGCTGTTCATCTGCAACGGCAGGCTTGCCATCGCAGGGCGGCTTTCAAGGCCAAGGAAACTGCATCTCATGACGCTATCCTTGGCCTCGCCACTCCTGGAAAATTGGGGTGACATGCCTCCGTTTCTGGCAATGCTGGCCGCCCCGTCCCTCCCCCAGAACGCCGCTGCCTGATTTCTGAAATGCGATCGCAGGACCTGTTCTGCATACAGTATCTGCAGAACGGGTCCTATGCATAGAGCAATCCAACCTGAATCAGGCCCTGAGTCTGTGTATGCACAACGGAACTTGTATTGGAAAAAAATGGCACTGCTGCATTGTAGCACTTTGGGGGGTATCCACTTACAGGTGAAGTAACTGATGTAAGTAACTGATCCACTTACAGGTGAAGTAACGGCCGTGAAAAACTGATGTTTTTCACAATTTTTCCAGATGTTTCACCTGTATTTTTTATGTCTATCCAATTTGGTCGCCTGTAAAAAAATACATTATCTCCCAAAAACACACAGGTTCCGTGAAACCTGTGTGTTTTCAGTAGAAACAGCCCCGGGGGTTGTTTCTGGGAATTTGGTTTTGCCTGCCTGAGGCAGGTGAAACAAAACCCCTGATAAGCTGGTGCGAGCCGTGGCTTTACGGGGCTAATTGGGTAATTAACCACGGCTAATTGGATACCCTCCTTTGTATACAGATTCAGAGACTAAGTAGCACATAGGGGGTCATTACGACCTGATTGCATGCTAGCTATTTTTTGCAGCACTGCGATCAGGTCAAAACTCGGCAAACCTGCGCATGCACCACAATGCGCAGGCGTGTCATACGGGTACAAAGCGGATCGGTGCTGGGTGATGGATTTAATGAAGAATCCATTCGCACAGCCGATCGCAGGAAGATTGACAGGAAGAAGGCGTTTATGGGTGTCAACTGACCGTTTTCAGGGAGTGTTTGGAAAAACGCAGGCGTGTCCAAGCGTTTGCAGGGCGGGTGTCTGACGTAAATTCCGGGACCGGACAGGCTGAAGTGATCGCAGCGGCTGAGTAAGTTCAGACCTACTCAGAAACTGCACAAAACTTTTTTGTAGTGCTCGGCTGCACAAGCGTTCGCACACTTGCAAAGCGAAAATATACTCCCCCATAGGCGGTGACTATCTGTTCTCAGCGCTGCAAAAATAGCTAGCGAGCGATCAACTCGGAATGACCCCCATAGTCATCACATATTAAATTAATCAGCATCTTCAGGTATGTCCTAGCCACATCACGTTGCGACTAAGATGCATTTTTGTCAAAAAAGACACAAAATAGACACCCAATGCTCGCAGAGTCAGCAATGATGTATGAGGACACATCTGTAGCTAAAACTAATGATTTGTATGGATGGGCAGATAGGTAGACTATCCTAACATCTCTCACAGATGCTGACACCTCATATAGGGCCAGATGTACTAATCCTCGAAAAGTGATAAAGTGGAGAGTGATAAACTAGCAACCAATTAGCTCCTAACTGCCATTTTTCAAACAAGGCCTGTGACATGGCAGGTAGGTGCTGATTTGGCTGGCACTTTATCACTCTCCACGTTATCACTTTTTAAGGATTAGTACATCTGGCCCATAGTAATGGTATTTAGCCCCGCCCCCTACCCACGGCACCATGATTGCCTGTGATTATCTCTCCATCCTGCCCGAGAATGAGGGTGGGATGAGAGAGATCTGCCTGCTATTCTGTGGTTGCGAGGGAATACCCCAAAAATTGTGAGTCTCCCGCAACTTCCAGGAGAGTAGGCAACTGTAAGGGTTGTATCTGTACATAGAAATAATTTTTGAGAAATATTCTTCTAGGGACTATTTATGAACTATGGAGACAAAAAAAAAATTGGTGAATTTATGTCTGTTTGTTCCAGCATCATGCAAAAACTACTGAATGAATTTGGATTGCCTTTTCACTATTGTATAGCTTAGTGACCTAGAAAGAAACTGAGGTATGTATGATCTCGATGTGACATCAGGGAGAGGAGCGATAAAGGAAAACCAGACGCTTGAGACTCGGAGCAACGCTCAGTGCTGTAGGCGTAGATCTCAGGACCAGCTGTTTCTCCCATGGGCAGCTTTACGTGGCTTGCTCATGAGTTAGTAACCCCAAGCATCTGTTTGTGGCAATCCCTGAATGAAAAACTTTTGTGATCAATGTGTACAATATAAAATAGACATCACAATATTAGATGGCACTACTGTGTTTGTAAAATTAGTTCTGCTGAGCAATAACAAAAAATCCATTCGCGCGAAGCCGTGGGCAACTACACTAGGCAATGACATAAACTGGTCAAAGGTGAAAAAGTCCTTGGTGCATTTTAGTGTGGAAAATAATGTATTGACGTTAAATAGATGAAGATTTACAACAGGCAAGTCATATGTATACTCTGCTGAATATAGACAAGTAAATGGACAAAATATTTTATTATCTCACTATATTATGCTCTTTTAACAGATATGACAAGAGTGGCCATCAAAAGGACTACCGGAAAAGATAAACGGCTTCATCTGATGGCTGCAATTCGCCACGTCTCTCACAGCTAATGGACTGTACAAGATGTTACAACCAGTCAACTGGGATAATGCTTTGGAAGATCTATAGTAAAATAGGATCTATGGCATCTGATACATGGCACCTTCATTCAGCTGAGCGTTTCATCACAAAAAATATAAAATCAACTATGGACATACAACCACTTGTAAGGATATCCTGTGGAAGTTATTTATTCAGGAGAAAAAAACAGGAAACTAAATAAATCTGCAAAAGCTAAAACACTTTTTTTTTATTTTAATGCTTATTTCCGGCAATACTGAACCCAAGCAGTAACCTGAAGGCCAACTGACTGCCTATGCGGTTCCTCAAGCTTTAGAGACAAGGCTCTTCCATTGCATTTATCTCAGGCTTTCCAACATACATCATATGGTATTAGGAGAGGGCCTTCTGTATATTCTACTCCAAGCTTTAGCAAGCAATGATCTGTGCACATATCCCAAAGAAAATATATCAGCCAGTGGCTAGCAGGAATCTCTTGATTAAATTTGCACCAGATAGATATATAATTTGGTAGGGGTGAGGAAGGGGGTGAAGAAGGGGGGTGATAAATTAACGAGGCAAAACATTATATTACACAAAATGGAAGATATTTTATATTTCTGTAATAGGTGCTTGGAAATAAAAAAAAAACATATTATGCATTGTCACAGGCAGACATGGCCAATTCTGTCCTTAAATAGCAGTATAGTGTCAGAATATAATGTCACTGACTTACTTATTCTTATGCCCTCCTTGATGGTTGTTTTGTGGTTATTCCACTGTTGGAGGAAATCTGTGAATATCTATGTGTTGTCTGAGAAACTGAAATAGAATAAGAATTAAACCTTTATTAGACTATTTTTTGTATCTGTTTTCAAAGTTTGTGAATAAGAAAGGAGCAGCGCTCTTCCATTCACTCTAGGTAGTGACACATTGTTTTATTCAGAGAGAGGGAAATAGCACTATGGGGGTCATTCCGAGTTGATCGCACGCTAGCTACTTTTAGCGGCCGTGCAAACGCATAGTCGCCGGCCATGGGGGAGTGTATTTTCACTTTACAAGAGTGCGAACGCCTGTGCGGCCGAACGAAACAAAAACATTTTGTGCAAAACAAGACCAGCCCTGTAGTTACTTATTCTGTGCGATGATTGCAGCGACAAAGGTCTCGGAACTGATGTCAGATACCCGCCCTGCAAACGCCTAGACCAGCCATTCCCAACCACGGTCCTCAAGGCACACCAACAGTGCAGGTTTTAGTGATATCCAGGCTGCAGCACAGATGGTTAAATCAAAATAACTGAGCTACTAATTAAGTCACCTGTGCTGAAGCCTGGATATCACTAAAATCTGCACTGTTGGTGTGCCTTGAGGACCGTGGTTGGGAATGCCTGGCCTAGACACTCCTGCGTTTTTCCAAACACTCCCAGAAAACGGTCAGTTGACACCCATAAACTCCCAGTTCCTGTCAATCTCCTTGCGATCGGCTGTGCTGATGCTCTTTGTACCCGTACGCCGCGTGTGCGCATTGCGCCCCATACACATGTGTAGTTTTGCCATTTTAAAAAAAATTATCGATACACAGCGAACATCGGCAGCAAGCGATCAACTCGGAATGACCCCTATGTTTCTGTATCCTATAGCAAACGTTTGTAAGTGTCCCCATGTGCATGAAGCAGACAACTTCTCATCACCTCTGGCTTACTGATGCTCCATCTATCAATCAGTCCATGAATGCTGTAATACTGTAGCAACCAATATAAACCAGCTGACACTGTTAGCCAATCACTGGCTTCCTTTTTGGTTACAGTATCGGGAGCTTCAGTAAATCAGAGGAGGTTAGGGACTGTTTGCAGCAACACTTATGCTGCACTGGGTTTTAATGGGGGATGTTCCTCTCCATCCCCAATTACACCCTCATCACCCTAATTGCACCCTATACTAAAATGGTCATTCTACACATGTTCAGAGACCTACAGTAATATCAAGACTGGACATTAAAAAAGGAAATAATGAATCCTGTCCTGTGATCATGTACAGGAGTGCTCATTAGGTGATTACACAGTACACGGGAGTGCCCCTTTCGTGGAGGATTATAAATTACTGACTAGAACCTAGAACAATACTGCTGCATCATGCCATGAGTTTTTCCTGTGCAATTCTGAATTGTGGCATGCACATTGGTATTAGGAAGAACTGAACAGGCAGACACTGTGAGTATCATTGCTGCACATGGTAATAAGCCGGCAGTTCCCAGATAGTGTGGAAAATATAGACTTGACTCTCAAAGATTCTAGATAAACGTTTATATACCTGCATGTGAAATTCTGTGCGTTACCAACCTCAATAAAGTCTGAGTGATTGATTTGCAGTCTATATGGTTACAGAAATTCTGTGTACAGACTGGTGGACTGCAGCATAGGCGCAGCTAGAGGTGTCAGTGTCACAGCAAACATACATGTCGTGCTAGGCTTCGCCATTGGAGCTTTTTATTCCATAGGTGTGCATGGATTTTACTGTATGTCTAGGAGCTGTGCATGTTTGTTTCTCCCATTATATTTTTCTTTCTGTCTCATAGTTGCGGATGAAAACAGAACAATATGCAATATGTACCTCCACCAAGCTTCTTGCAAGAATAAGGATTGGGGGTTTTAATTTTCCTTTAAGATTTGCATTGCGCTCCTACTTTCCATTGGGGCAGGCAGGCGTATTTTTTAGTAATGATTCATTCAAATAAAAGGGATGATAATGGAAATAAAATATTCCAGCCATGTGTTTCAATCACTCTGTATTCACGGGGCCTAATTCAGACCCCATCGCTGATGTGTGAAAATTGCTATGAAGTGATTTTTGCACATCTGCACATGTGCGTACGCCGGTACACGCATGTGCAAGGTCCTAAACTGCGCTCTCTTCAGAAGATCTGGAGGGGGTTGGGTACAGGGCGTCAATGCCGCGTTTTGTGGGCATCAACGCTCCGTTTAAGGAGCGCGGTCTGGACAACGGAGGCGTGTCCAGACAGTTGCTGTGGCGGGTTGCGGCGGCTGCGTGACGTCTGACAATGCTAAATTCTTTTGTCGTATAAACAACCCTTAATGAAGTCTAAGAACACTGTACGCTGTTTACTTAAGAAGTACCGTAAGGGTACGCTAGTTGCGTAACGATCGCTCAGCCGAAGGCGAGACGCTCAAGCGTCACGTTCGCTCACGGCCCAGTGATCACAGGACAGCACGTTATTGGCTATGACTAGAGTAATGATTCGCTATGGCGTAGCGGACGCTCGAGACCACGAGGAGATCACCAATGGCGCAGACGCTCACAACGCTATACCTTTATGTCTAAACCTTTTATCAATGAAATACACAGAATACCTTAATGTGAATACAGGGTGTAAGTGCAACCTTGTGTAACCTGACTAATTACAAAGCTGCTTGAGCGTCACCGACGCTCAAGTGAACACTTAAAACTATAGGAAATACACAGATAGTGGTTTAGGGTCCAAAGCCTATTAACTGTATTATATCTAATATACTTGTAAAAGAGAATAACAGTACAAGTGATACACTACAATATAACAGATACTTCCTAACCAAAATACGATACTATCTAATACAATACAATACTAGTCTAGGGGAGATGTGAGAGAAAAGAGAAGGGAGAGAGAGAGAGAGAAATGGAGAGAGATGAGAGAAATTGACTCACAGTAAGACAATGATTACGGAGAGAAACTTACGCACAAAGGGTATGATCGCATGCGCCTCGATATCCAGCTCCCGATTATCAGCAAGAAAACCGTTGATGAGAGTGAAGTTGGATATGGTCGGCCTGCCTATTTATGCCCCACACACAATGCAATCTCATAGTCCCTACAATCCCATTGTCCATTGGACGAAGGAATTCGGCCCTGCATCATAACAATAGATCATAGGTTGATTCATACAGGTGGGCTGTGACGATTTCCAACAGCTCAGGTGGGTGGGAAACTAGGTTTCCCGCCGCATACCTGAGTATGAGTAAATAATAGAAATGGACATAAACTTCTTATGTCCATAACTATCCACACGAGCGATTAATACGCTCCAAACCAACACCGGAATATTGTTAACTAAATTCTCTTCCGATGGGTACCAAACACTGCTGTATGACTCCTGTTAGACCCTTCGTACAATACAAAGAGGGATTCCTCCGTTCAGGGACATTCTATATTAACCAAACTTTCAGAAACTATCAAAGGGATCATGATCTATAAACTACATTAATTATAAAAATGTGTAACGAATGAGTCGCACGCTACGACTACATACTCTTTACCGTAAATACGCATACCGAGTGCGAGCGAGTGCACACAGTAGCGGGTATGCGCCTTCACGGGAAAGCGCACGCATGCGCAGCGCGTACCAGGGTGAGGTGCAAATATGGCAATGTGTATAGAAACATTTTTCTGACTTTGACAGTCCACCCTTTGGCAGTCAATAATAACTGCCACCTTCTAAAACATTTCAAAAGGAGAAAAATGTAAGTCAGGGGTTAATTGATTTCCATGGTGGGGTAAGGAAGAAGAGTGGAGTAGGTGTGAAGAGGGTATGACCTAGTGAGAAAGCAGAAGCATGTGTGTATGAGTCCATGTTTGGAGGGTCATGTATCATCGTGCCGTACGTGTGGTAAATCAAGCTTCGAGGTATTGCGAAGTATACATATGAATTCCTTCTTATCCCGTGGTACAGGTCTGTGGATGGGCTGTCAAACTTTACCGAGCTCTTTTTCGGATTTTGAACAAAATGGGGAGCACATTTTAGTTGATGATACATGAATGGGGGAATATGTGATTGCTGATATCTGTGCCTGTATTCCCTATACTATGTGTGTCATTACCTGAGGGTTGTAGAAATGAAGAAAAGACATAATTACGGTAAATGCGGTGGTATTCTATGTCAGGGAAATGTACATCTGTTGTTGAAGTTTTGTTCGGTATCTGTTGAGAGTCGTCTTCTTTGCGCTGTATTGCTCCTTGGGCATGAGCAAATAGCTTTGTCAGTGCCATCAGATTTACAAAAATGTTGGGCTAGCGTGAGTTTAAAAATACTAGGGAAACTGGGGATCCATGGCAAAGTTCATCAAGTGTCCATATCATAGGTTGTCAAAACTTCATCTTTGGTGCTTGTCTGTTGTCTGTATAGCGTCTCGTCAACTTCCTCGTCCAAGGGGGTCTTTGTACCTTGGTGAAAAGCAGAAAAACAGGTGAAAGAAACGGACCTTATAATCGCATTTTCATCACATCATGGTTTCTATCATTGGGTCATAAATCAAATCCAGGTTAATTACAGTTTCCTCACTCCTCAAACTCATCACTCTTGTACTTTGTTTGCACCTCATTAAAGCCTGCCCGCATCTAAATATCAATCCAATAGATATAACAACACCTAAAATACATAGGAGAAACTTTCCAACATCCATTATGACTCCTTGAGCCCAGTCTCCCAAACCGGAGAACCAATTTTGCGGGTTCAACCATGACACCCAACTAGTCAGCTCATTACCTACAGCAGCAAGGGTGAGATTGTGTTTTCGGCGAAATTCCCACTTTAATTGGAGAATATCGTCCATCTTTTGGTCTATGACCTCTACCGGATCCTCGGTGCTATTTGTGATATACGTGCAACACTTTATACCGTACTGTGTTGCCAATGTAACACAATGGGGGTAATTCCAAGTTGATCGCAGCAGGAAATTTTTTAGCAGTTGGGCAAAACCATGTGCACTGCAGGGGAGGCAGATATAACATGTGCAGAGAGAGTTAGATTCGGGTGGGGTGTGTTCAATCTGCAATCTAATTTGCAGTGTAAAAATAAAGCAGCCAGTATTTACCCTGCACAGAAATAAAATAACCCACCCAAATCTAACTCTTTCTGCACATGTTATATCTGTCTCCCCTGCAGTGCACATGGTTTTGCCCAATTGCTATCAAAAATCCTGCTGCGATCAACTTGGAATTACCCCCAATATCCGCCTGTTACTGCTGTAAGATAATTAAGAACCATCCTATGCTGAACTAGTTCTGTTTTATAAGCTTGAAGTTCTCTTCCAGTGTATCTAAACGTGTCATCATACATTTCAGTGATATTATCTAACAAATTGGCGAGTGCGGAAATGTATCTATAATTCATCACTCCTCGAGCGGTGCGAGTGAAATCTAACGCTACCAGAACCTGAATCCCGGTGGATTCATGGATCAGGTCAGAGGCCGGATGCTCCAACCTTTCTGACAGTTGTCTTTTAACTCGGTGCTCGTAATGAGTGTGAGTATAAGGAGCTTGGGCACCACGGTGTATGTCCTTCATTTTGTCATGTGTTACAGTCATCACTTCAGGCAATACTTTTCCAATATAACACAATCCTTCAGAGTTTGGGGCAAGCCACTTGTACGCCTTTCTCCCGCATATGAAATATGCATCATCGGGGAGAACATATGGGACGGAGAAGGACATTACCATATTACACACCTTCCAGGTGAACTCTCCTGACCCTAATTCTTCCATCTGCTTAATGCACGTATCAGTTTGTACGATATGTGCACAGTATCCTGGTGATACTTCTCCAACTCTAGTAATCCTATTTCCTAAGGTATATCGATACCGGAAAGATTTTCCTCTACTGGCTATGTGGCGTACAAGCTCTGTATCTGTAGGCATTCTATCTGCTCTGTGTGAAAAGGTCATGGTAAGGTTGCTCCATGACACTTCCCAATTTCCCGGCTTACGGGGATTGGAGATATTAAAACATAAGAGGGACCTATCCACATGGTATTGGTGGAGCTTCAAACTAGGAGGGCTGGAGATGTTAAACCTCCGGTCCACCGGTCTCCCACCACTTAGCTCAAGTACCTCCCCTAACGTTAAAGGAAATGGTACTAGCCCTGATTTGCTATGACCCTGAGGTACTTGAGAGCATACCCAACAATCTGTTTGGTTTAATACGTTACCCACTAAGGAGTGATAGTCACTCAATGGATGCCGGTCCATATGGATATTAAAACTGGATTGGCATTTCTTTATGCACCCATCCTCAATCAAATTGTCACAGAGCCTACAGATACAGTTTTCTTCAGCTAACAATCCATCACAATTTCTTCTATCGGATCGTTTTCTGATACTCGCCTTTGCTTGTTGGTTTGGTTGATCTTGGAAAACTACGCCTCCATCATCATAGTCGGAACCCATTCCAGAACCTCTCTCGACCTCTATGGTACTCTCGCCGGAACAGACTGCTCTGGTCAACATCATGGTTAACATCAAAATCCGGATCACAGTCTCTTGGGGCAAGTCCATCTTTGAGGAGGAAATAGAGAAGAATGAGAAGGGGGAAAAAGAAATGTTTTGGGGGAAGGGATGGGAAGTGGAGGAAAACAATAAAAGGGAATGGGGAGTCGACAGCTGCTTTCGGTCTTCATGGCTCAGGTGCCGCCTCAGTCCTCCTGGAACAGACACTCCAGTGATACAACCTCTACCGTCTGTTCCTTATCACGGGACTTCTCTGGATCAGCAACCTTTTTGCAGTGGGATGAATGGACCCAAGTCTCTCTCTCAGCAACCTTCAATGCTGTGGTGCTAGTCAATAAGACCTGGTATGGTCCTTCCCATCTATCAATAAGACAACCTGAGCGTAGAAAATTTCGTATCATTACATAATCCCCAGGTTCAATGTCATGACAATTACTATCTGGTAAATCAGGAATCACCAACTTCAGATTATCATTTTGATTCCTCAACTGCTTACTCATGTTAATCAAGTATTTTACAGTTACTTCATTGTTACATTTCAAATCATCCTGAGGGTTAATCATGACATGCGGTTGTCGACCAAACAGAATCTCAAAGGGGGACAGGTTAAGAGGGGACCTGGGAGTGGTTCTGATGCTATACAAAACAATGGGTAAAGCTTCTGGCCACGTCAATCCTGTCTCTGCCATTACTTTACTCAATTTATTTTTAATAGTGCTGTTCACTCTTTCGACCTTCGCACTCGCCTGTGGACGGTACGGAGTGTGCAGCTTGCTATCAATACCCATTAATTTACACATTCCTTGAAAGACATCACCGGTAAAATGGGTACCCCTATCACTTTCAATGATTCTAGGGATACCATATCTACATACAAATTCCTGCACAATTTTCTTAGCTGTAAACATAGCAGTATTTGTAGCTGCTGGAAATGCTTCGACCCAATTCGAGAAAACATCTATACAAACAAGTACATATTTCAAATTTCGACATGGGGGTAATTGAATGAAGTCAATTTGTATTACCTGGAAAGGGCCGCCGGCAGGTGGGATATGGGATGGTTCTGTGGGTATTGCTTTTCCAATATTCTTTCTCAGACAGGTAAGGCATGACATTGCTCTTTTACCCGCATGAGAGGAGAATCCTGGGGCGCACCAGTATGCTCTTACCAATTTGCACATTCCCTCCCTGCCTAGATGAGTCAACCCGTGAGCTGCTTCAGCCAGACATGGAAGGTATGTCCTGGGGGCCACTGGTTTACCATGTCCATCCGTCCGGAGCCCTGAGGATTCCTGGCCATATCCCTTTGCCTTCCAGACTGCCTTTTCCTGTGTGGAACACAAATTCTGCATCTCACACAACTTCTGTGTGTTGATGGTATTAAATACCATCAGTTGTGTGGTGTCTGTCTGTATGGGGGTAGCAGCTGCAAGCTTTGCGGCTTCGTCTGCTCGGCTGTTACCAAGGGATACTGGGTCTTGGCTATATGTATGTGCTTTACATTTGATAACAGCCACTCTGTCTGGTTCCTGTATCGCTGTTAGAAGCCTTTTTATATAAGCTGCATGCGCTATCGGTGTACCAGCTGCCGTCATGAAATTTCTGAGGCGCCATAGGGCTCCGAAATCATGTACTACCCCGAAGGCGTATCTAGAATCGGTGTAGATATTGGCTGACTTACCCTTAGCCAATTCACATGCTCTGGTTAGGGCGACCAGTTCAGCAACCTGGGCTGAGTGAGGTGGGCCTAGCGGTTCCGCTTCTATGGTGTCTTGGTCATTTACGACTGCGTATCCAGTACACAAGTCTCCCGAGTCTGACTGTCTATGACAACTACCGTCAGTGTAGAACGTGAGTTCTGCATCTTCCAGTGGATTGTCACTGATGTCAGGCCTTGCGGTAAAATTTTGGGTCAAATATTCCATACAATCATGTGTATCTTCCTTTGTATTAAATCCTCCTTCCCCATCACTCTCACCTTCCACCCTTTGTGTCTGACCAGGCACACCTGGGAGAAATGTTGCAGGATTTAATGCGCTGCATCTCCTTATGGTGATGTTTACTGGGGCCATTAATGCCAATTCCCATCTTGTAAACCTTGCTGATGAGACGTGTCTGGTTTGGGCAGAATTCAATAAGGCAGATACTGCATGTGGTGTATGGATTGTGAGGTTGTGGCCTAGCACGACATCTTCGCTTTTTGTCACTAGCAATGCTATCGCCGCAACGCTACGCAAGCATGTGGGGAGGGATCGCGCTACCGTATCTAGCTGAGCGCTGTAGTATGCAACTGGCCTGCTGGCGTCACCGTGCTTTTGGGTTAGTACACCTGCTGCGCACCCAGCACTTTCTGTTCCGTATAGTTCAAAGGGTTTCCCATAGTCTGGCATACCTAGTGCTGGTGCCTGCGTTAGGCATTGCTTAAGTCTCTCAAATGCTGTTTCGGATTCGTCTGTATGCGAAATCCGATCAGGTTTGTTTGAAGAGACCATTTCCTGCAAAGGTAACGCCAATATGGAAAACCCTGGGATCCAATTACGGCAATACCCACACATTCCTAAAAACGTCCTGATCTGTTGCTGGGTTTGTGGCAGTGTCATGTCTCTAATGGCTTGGATTCTATCAGCGGTCAGGTGTCTCAGTCCTTGTGTTAGACAGTGTCCCAAATATTTTACCCTAGTTTGGCATAATTGCAACTTGTCTTTGGAAACCTTATGTCCTGTGTCTGAAAGATGAAACAGGAGCTGTTTCGTATCCTTCAGGGAAGCTTCCAGCGAATCTGAACACAGTAGTAAATCATCTACATACTGTATCAGTACTGATCCACTCTCTGGTTGGAAAGACTGTAAGCAATCATGCAAAGCCTGAGAAAATATACTTGGACTATCTATGAAACCTTGGGGTAACCGAGTCCACGTGTATTGGACTCCTCTGTATGTGAATGCAAACAAATATTGGCTGTCAGGGTGCAGAGGTACCGAAAAGAATGCGGAGCAGAGGTCAATAACAGTGAAAAATTTGGCAGTGGGAGGAATTTGCATTAGGATGACAGCTGGATTTGGCACTACGGGGAACTGACTCTCAACTATTTTGTTAATCCCCCTTAGATCCTGCACTAGCCTGTAACCCCTCCCCCCCACTCTTTTTAACAGGGAAGATGGGACTATTTGCTGTGCTGGACGTTCTTACTAGAATGCCCTGTTGTAGCAAGCGCTCTATTACTGGGAAAACTCCTAACTCCACCTCTGGCTTCAGAGGATACTGTGGGATTTTTGGAGCTATCCTATCATCTTTTACTTGTACAACTACTGGAGCTACGTTTGCCATTAATCCAGTGTCCTGTCCATCTTTTGTCCAAAGTGACTCTGGTATCTGAGATGTCATCTCTTCTATTTGGGATGGATTCCTATTTGTCATAATGGTGTGTGACATTAATTTTGATGGGAAGTCTAACATGTCTCGTACTTCCTGAGCGTGATTCTCAGGAATGTCCAAGAATACACCTTCAGGAGTACAATAAATGACGCAACCCATTTTACATAGTAGGTCTCTACCCAGGAGATTTGTCGGTGCCGATGCAGCCAGCAAAAAGGAATGCTTGGTATGCAAGGGTCCTATTGTAATCTCGGCTGGTTTGCTAACAGGGTAGTGCTGGACTACTCCTGTTACTCCCATGGCTGGAATCGTCCTACCAGTGGTTCTCATGCCCACTGTTGAATTTATCACTGACTTGGCCGCCCCTGTGTCTACAAGAAAGTTTAAAGTTTTACCAGCTACATTGATTGCAATCTCTGGTTCACTTCCAAGACTGGCAATCAATTTAACTGGCTGCAGATTACAGGTATGGCCACACCCCTATTGGGTATGCTGACCTCCCTGAATCCCGTTGGCAGCAACTACTTGTGGGGGAGTTAGCTGGGAACTACCAGAGGCATGCCAATCTCTGTTCGGGGGGTATCTTTTTGTTTCCCCTGTATGTGGCTCAAAACTCCGCCTCTGTGGACCCTGCTCCCAATGTCGTGTGTCGTGTCGTTGTCTAGGGGGTTGAAAAGATCTTTGTACACTCTTTGTTCTACAGTCTCGTGCATAGTGTCCCTGTTTGTTACAAGAAAAACATGTTATTACACTTGACTTACCCACAGGATTCGGTGGTACATACGCAGGCTGCCTTGTGGTCAGCGCCTGTATACTTACTGACATCAACTTATCACTTTGCGACTCCCTGTGTCTAGTGATGTTTCTGTCGTGATCAATAGCAGCCTCTCTCAATGTGGACACCGACAGACCTCGCCAACATGGTTGCGTGGTCTGAACCCTAGTCTTTAATGTTTCCTTTAAACCATCCATCAGTACAGATACTGCTACGTCTTGATGGTTTGGGTTGGTCCTAATGTCTTCTATTCCAGTGTACTTTGCCATTTCTAATAGTGCCCGGTGGAAATATTCTGCTGCCGTTTCGGACTCTTTTTGTCTAATGGAAAATATCTTGTTCCATTTAACAACGGCTGGGAAATACTCCTTTAGCTGTAAATTTATCCTTTTTACGTTATCTTTGTTGTACACATCTGAAAGCGGTACATCTTTATCTAGTCCACAATCAGCTAAGAATTGAACTGAGTCGACATTGGAAGGTAAACAAGCTCTTAGCAGTATCTGCCAATCCTTGTTGTTGGGTTCTACAGTGTTACCTAGATCCCTGATGTATTTTTGGCTAGCAACTAAGTCTTTCCTGGGGTCAGGAAATTCGGACACTATTGTTCTTAATTCCATTCGGGAAAATGGAGTGTACATGGCAATGTTCCTTATGGGAGTGGCTCCTGATACATCTGTTTTCCCATTGGGAACTGCTATTACTCTAACAGGGTTAACTCTAACAACCTCATTCTGTGTAGATTCTACAACTTGTGGTGAAATTGTTTCGGTATAATGCATGGTGCCATACTTACCCGTTGACACGACCTCACCTATCCCTCCGCTAGGGGCCTTCACTAATCTCGTGAGTGGTGCAGTTCCTACTGTGGTTTCTGATATGGTGGCCGCTAGAGAGAGTGCTGAAATTGTTGCCGAATCGTCTTCTTGATCACACTCCTGAGGAAAGTTCAAAACAGGGTACAACTTGCACGGGTTAATACTTGCATGAGTTACTTGGTTAACATCATTAACATTTACAGGGTTACTAAGTGTTTGTGTTTTACAACCCAGTGCGTTTCTCTCCGTAATCAACTTCTCTCCTGCTATGTATGGTGGTGGCGG
Source organism: Pseudophryne corroboree (assembly GCF_028390025.1). NCBI lineage: Eukaryota > Metazoa > Chordata > Amphibia > Anura > Myobatrachidae > Pseudophryne > Pseudophryne corroboree. The sequence continues at coordinate 200,500,864 of NC_086445.1, read as the reverse complement.
GGCTGTGGCAATCAATTTCCTGACTGCCCCAGATCCCGCCGCCAGAGCCAAACCTCTCTGTATCTCACCTTCCTGTTGCCACAACTGTAAATAATCATGATGCTGAATTCGTCTCTTTGTTGATTTTATGAGACATATCCTCCTCCTTAAATTTTGTAACACTTCTGGACTGAAGCTACCTATTCTTGGGAATTTCTCCCTGTCTTGTACAGTCATTCTCTCCCATTCATCACATAAAACCTCTGTGCGACTTCCGTATTTTTCACACATGATGTACCTTGCCGACCCGACTGGTCGGTTCTCTGAATCAACCCGAACCGAGGTTGATCGCCCCCTACCTGAACAATTGGCCCCCATAATCTGCAGGTGTTGCTTACTACTCCTTTGATCTTTATATCACGGTCTTCAGCGAACCCTTACAGCAAACCAAATTATTCAAAATAGGCCGGCGGTGGCGGTTTACCGAGTACCCCACTCACTCGCCCACCTCGACCAATACGACCTGATCACACCGATATGGTGCTGGCGTACTCGATACAGGGCCCTACCAAAAAAAACCTTCTGTTTACTGGAACATACGAGGGTTACCCGAAGGACACTTACTCTTTCCAGTAAAGGTGGGGTTGTTAGATAGTTCCTGAGTGACCAGCGAACTTCCCTTTAAAAATAAAAAATTACACAAATCACGTCAGAATGTACAACTAGCGTTTATGACTTTTGTACGCAAAATGATACTAGTCAGGTTTACTAATGCACACAATGACGTGCGGTACAATCGTTCAGTACATAAGCACTACTTGTTATGTACTGAGAGATCAATGGAATCGAAAATTGCGGCTGCGAATTCCTTCAGCCAGAGCTTCCAATGGCCTATATGGGTTTTAGCACCAACCCCCGGGGTTGTGCTTCTTACCTTTATAGCGGACTTCTTTGTCTCCTTATGACCTCCTGGTCTTGTTCTGCCTTGTGACCTCCTGGTCTTGTTACCTTGTGGTCCGCTATACTCTAATGCTCAAATATTATTTAACCAAGGATGCCTCCCTAGCCACCGTATATGTCACTTACACGTATGTCCTTTACGAGTACCCGATTTCTTTTTGGTTCAACCTCTAAGTTATATAAACTTATGTAATACAAAAACACACTCACTCAACACATGTACACTTTCGTTTCTATTTCTATTTCTGCGCAGAAATTTTCTTTAGCCCAGCTGTGTTACCAATTAGGAGCAGGATCTGTTAAACTAAATTTCAGATTTCCAAAAATAGACTTGCGTTATTTACCGCGTCGCGTTATCTACCGCTTTGCGCTAATTATCGCTTATCGTGACTTGAGCTACGTGGGCGTAACCGGACGCTACGTTGCGTAATGAACGCTGCGTGCGTCGGCCTTTGGATTGCGTACGCTAGTCTTTGTTAGAGACACGTGTACGCAAAACAAAGATCCACCGTAACACAATATACTTTTATCAATGTAAACGATCCCTGATCATCTACCGCGTACCCCACTGGCTTTGCCTTATCTCCCAGGCAAACCTGTGTGTTTGTCTACACTTTTAACTATTACCTCTATTCTTAAACTATGAAATAACAGCAAATCTCTTTTAGCACTTTCTTTCAACTATAAAACTGGCAAACAGGATAGTGATATACGAAAAATGAAATACACAGATGGAAAAGAAATGCAGATATATATATGTATGCGTGCGTATATACGCAAGACAGAAGAAAAATAAACAGTTTTAAAAAAAACACAAGCGTTTTGTTCTTACCTCCGGTTCCCGGATTCCTTCAGCACTCTTTATCTAAGCGAAGCAGACGCTTATCCCGTCAGCACTGCGAGACAACCTCCCACCCTTTGCTGGGGGATAATGTCTGCTGATCTACCTAGTGCAGATATGAGAAGGACAGGACGAGTCCCCAATTGACAATGCTAAATTCTTTTGTCGTATAAACAACCCTTAATGAAGTCTAAGAACACTGTACGCTGTTTACTTAAGAAGTACCGTAAGGGTACGCTAGTTGCGTAACGATCGCTCAGCCGAAGGCGAGACGCTCAAGCGTCACGTTCGCTCACGGCCCAGTGATCACAGGACAGCACGTTATTGGCTATGACTAGAGTAATGATTCGCTATGGCGTAGCGGACGCTCGAGACCACGAGGAGATCACCAACGGCGCAGACGCTCACAACGCTATACCTTTATGTCTAAACCTTTTATCAATGAAATACACAGAATACCTTAATGTGAATACAGGGTGTAAGTGCAACCTTGTGTAACCTGACTAATTACAAAGCTGCTTGAGCGTCACCGACGCTCAAGTGAACACTTAAAACTATAGGAAATACACAGATACTGGTTTAGGGTCCAAAGCCTATTAACTGTATTATATCTAATATACTTGTAAAAGAGAATAACAGTACAAGTGATACACTACAATATAACAGATACTTCCTAACCAAAATACGATACTATCTAATACAATACAATACTAGTCTAGGGGAGATGTGAGAGAAAAGAGAAGGGAGAGAGAGAGAGAGAAATGGAGAGAGATGAGAGAAATTGACTCACAGTAAGACAATGATTACGGAGAGAAACTTACGCACAAAGGGTATGATCGCATGCGCCTCGATATCCAGCTCCCGATTATCAGCAAGAAAACCGTTGATGAGAGTGAAGTTGGATATGGTCGGCCTGCCTATTTATGCCCCACACACAATGCAATCTCATAGTCCCTACAATCCCATTGTCCATTGGACGAAGGAATTCGGCCCTGCATCATAACAATAGATCATAGGTTGATTCATACAGGTGGGCTGTGACGATTTCCAACAGCTCAGGTGGGTGGGAAACTAGGTTTCCCGCCGCATACCTGAGTATGAGTAAATAATAGAAATGGACATAAACTTCTTATGTCCATAACTATCCGCACGAGCGATTAATACGCTCCAAACCAACACCGGAATATTGTTAATTAAATTCTCTTCCGATGGGTACCAAACACTGCTGTATGACTCCTGTTAGACCCTTCGTACAATACAAAGAGGGATTCCTCCGTTCAGGGACATTCTATATTAACCAAACTTTCAGAAACTATCAAAGGGATCATGATCTATAAACTACATTAATTATAAAAATGTGTAACGAATGAGTCGCACGCTACGACTACATACTCTTTACCGTAAATACGCATACCGAGTGCGAGCGAGTGCACACAGTAGCGGGTATGCGCCTTCACGGGAAAGCGCACGCATGCGCAGCGCGTACCAGGGTGAGGTGCAAATATGGCAATGTGTATAGAAACATTTTTCTGACTTTGACACGTCACACGCAGCCGCTGCAACCCAAAACATGGTGAGTAGCTGTCTGTCTTTGCAGCTAGGCTGCCTCCCCCCCCCCCCAAACACACATAAAGATGCCTGCTTCCCCCCCCCCCCCCCATGTCTGCAGGGGCAGGACACGCATGCGGGGCGGACTTGCCCTGTGCTAAGCGTCCCCCCGCATGTCAAAGAATTTGATCATAGATGTGCGTTTTTTATCCGCACATCTACAATCAGGTCTTAATTACCCCCATAGTACAGACATTTACAAATGTTACCTGCTGTACTTTCCATCCATGTGTAATCATTTTTCTTTAAAGTGAACAAATTCAATCATGACTTAAAAAAGAGCAGAATTATTTCCTTATGCATAGTAATGCAGTGGGCGTGAATGTCACCGATACACATGCCCTTTTATCTAAATAAAAGTTCTGCTGCCTCATCTGTTGTTATCTGATCAACACAACGGATATACTGTACAACTGAATATGTCAGTCATTTAGCACCAATTCTACCTGATCTGAAACATTATTTTTCTCCAATGAACAATGTGGATTGAGAAAACACATAGGTTGAGTCTCCCATATCCGAAAAAATCCGTTATCCAATTCTTTTATTAGCATGACAGAAATAGCGCTTTCCTTTCTGATTGTTAAATGTATACAAACTTTGTTTCACGCACACAGTTACTAACACTACTGTATAACATAACCTTTAGGCAGTGTGTATAAGGTGTATATGAAACATAAATGTATTTCGTGTTTAGACTTGGGTCCCATCCCCAGTTATTTTCATTATGGTATGCAAATATTCCAAAATCCGTGAAAAATCTGGAATCAAGCTTTTCAGATAAGGGAGACTCAACCTGCAATAGAAACTGATCACTGAGATTTCCATCTGTGAACAGAGCCAACTCATGTTACAGACTTGAAGTATCTTCAGTTATACAAGATTAATAAAGATTAGAGGTTTGTGCCGAGTATTTTAAATATGTTTTTAATATAAAAACAAATTATGGCTGCCATATGTGCTGTAAAAATATTAATACACACAGAATATAATACGTTTTAGCAGATCAAGAAATGATGTTCATTTATAAGAGTGCTGGTCAAGTTACAAATTGAACATTATAAAATATGTATTGTTTAACATGTGTATAGCGTTCTGTAATTCCTTACTTAAAACACTGGTAATAGAAAAACATATTGGTGAATATATATGAAACACACCACCAATGGCATTGGCAACAGACAGGTTCTTATTACATATAGTACATATTATGAATGAATGAATGAATGAATGAATGAATGAATGAATGAATGAATGAATGAATGAATGAATGAATAAATGGATAAATGACTCACCACCGCTGAACTACATTGCAGAGCAGTGTATACTCTTTTGAACAAGAATAATGTGCTACATCATACACAATTACAATAAATATTTGCATTGCATACGCGTCATGCCCCATAAACTGAGATACTGAGTGATAATTTAATCATATACCAATTCAGAAGCCATATTCTCTCTCGCATGGTATACTGGGGCAGATGTATTAACCTGGAGAAGGCATTAGGAAGTGATAAAGCAGTGATAAGTGCAAGGTGATAACGGACCAGCCAATCAGCTCCTAATTGTCAATTTACAGATCAGAGCTGATTGGCTGCTGCATTTATCACCTTGCGCTTATCACTGGTTTATCACTTCCTTATGCCTTCTCCAGGTTAATACATCTGCCCCAATGTTCCTTCTACTCTCTGGGCCTGGTTTAAGGTTGAACTCTAATGCTGCCGCAGCTGCATATGTACTCCAGGGATGTGCAGTCAGGGGAGGCAGTGCCGCACCTGTCATAATGTTTAATATAATACAAAGAAGATATTTATAACACATGTTCTGTATCTTAAATATCTTCTTTGTATTTTTCCAATCCTATTTGATGTGGAAAACAGAGACAAATGTGGGTGGGAGGCAGCGAGAGCTCTGCCTCCCACTGACAATGATAAAGTGGTTGAGGCTGGAGGCAGGCAGGGGGCGGTGCTAAGCTGCGGGCAGAAAAAGCCCATTCAAAAAATCATGAGAAGCGGCACCAGCACATCTCCCTCAGTGTCAGGGACGTGCCTTCAGCCCACATGAAAGCATGCCCCTGTCAGGCAGGCAGACATAATTGGACAGCACTGAGCTGTCTCTCTTCCTGCGCAGCGTCACTGTGCTAAGCTGCAGGTACTGATACCTGACCCCTCCCCCGCCAGAGCTTGCAGCCGCCGAGTACTAATTGCCTCGACTCCCCCCTTTCCCGGAGCTTGCAGCTGTGGAACTTTTACCCTCCCCCCCCCCTCTCCTGGTGCTTGCAGCTGCGGGAACTGGTGCGAGACCTCCCCCCCCCCAACCCCAGGTAGCTTGCAGCCGCAGGTGCGGGTACTTATACCCGCCAACCTCCTGGAGCTTGCAGCCGCAGGAACTCCTGCCTGATCTCCCCCCCAACACCATGGAGTTTGCAGCCGCGGGTACTGACACCCGACCACCCTCCCCACCGAAGCTTGCAGTCGTTTGGGGTAAGTGAATGGTGGAGGTGTTGTTGTCAGTGAGTGCTGGAGGGGTTGGGGTCAGCAAGCGTATAACCCCCCTTCCTCCTCCCCACCTTTACACCCACATGTGTGCCTCTCTCCAGCCACATACTTCACCACACGTCACTGAATTATTGCGCACAGATACTATACAAATGCTGCAGCCACTTGCACTTGTTTTGAGACCTCCACCAGAGTCTTTGCGAGTCCCAGTGGCTGTGTGCATAGACGCAGTGTCAGCCACAGAGCAACTGTCTAACTTCCAAGTATCTCTATGGCTGCACCACATGGCAGCAAGTAGTGAGACTGTGGAGCCACTGCCACTGTGTAAGGGATGAAAGACGCAGGGTAATGGTGGAGTGGCAACAAAAACGCAGGTGTGTCACGACCATGTGTGGGATACACATGGTCGTGACACACCTGCGTTTCTCTAACGTCCTAAGTGGATGCTGGGGACTCCGTAAGGACCATGGGGATTAGCGGCTCCGCAGGAGACTGGGCACAACTAAAGAAAGCTTTAGGACTACCTGGTGTGCACTGGCTCCTCCCACTAAGACCCTCCTCAGACCTCAGTTAGATTCTTGTGCCCGGCTGAGCTGGATGCACACTAGGGGCTCTCCTGAGCTCCTAGAAAGAAAGTATATTTAGGTTTTTTATTTTACAGTGAGATCTGCTGGCAACAGACTCACTGCAGCGAGGGACTAAGGGGAGAAGAAGCGAACCTACCTAACAAGTGGTAGTTTGGGCTTCTTAGGCTACTGGACACCATTAGCTCCAGAGGGATCGACCGCAGGACCTGACCTTGGTGTTCGTTCCCGGAGCCGCGCCGCCGTCCCCCTTACAGAGCCAGAAGCATGAAGAGTCCGGAAAATCGGCGGCAGAAGACTTCGGTCTTCACCAAGGTAGCGCACAGCACTGCAGCTGTGCGCCATTGCTCCTCATGTACACCTCACACTCCGGTCACTGATGGGTGCAGGGCGCTGGGGGGGGGGGCGCCCTGAGGGCAATATATGACACCTTGGCTGGCAAATCTACATCATATATAGCCCTAGAGGCTATATAGATGTAAAATTACCCCTGCCAGTATTCCAGAAAAAGCGGGAGAAAGTCCGCCGAAAAAGGGGCGGGGCTTCTCCCTCAGCACACTGGCGCCATTTTCTCTTCACAGTGCAGCTGGAAGACAGCTCCCCAGGCTCTCCCCTGTAGTTTTCAGGCTCAAAGGGTTAAAAAGAGAGGGGGGGCACTAAATTTAGGTGCAATATATGTATACAAGCAGCTATTTGTGGAAAAATCACTCAGTTATAGTGTTAATCCCTGCATTATATAGCGCTCTGGTGTGTGCTGGCATACTCTCTCTCGGTCTCCCCAAAGGACTTTGTGGGGTCCTGTCCTCAGTCAGAGCATTCCCTGTGTGTGTGCGGTGTGTCGGTACGGCTGTGTCGACATGTTGGATGAGGAAGGTTACGTAGAGGCGGAGCAGAGGCCGATAAATGGGATGTCGCCCCCTGTGGGGCCGACACCAGAGTGGATGGATAGGTGGAAGGTATTAACCGACAGTGTCAACTCCTTACATAAAAGGCTGGATGACGTAACAGCTGTGGGACAGCCGGCTTCTCAGCCCGCGCCTGCCCAGGCGTCTCAAAGGCCATCAGGGGCTCAAAAAAAAAAAAAAAAACGCCCGTTACCTCAGATGGCAGACACAGATGTCGACACGGAGTCTGACTCCAGTGTCGACGAGGTTGAGACATATACACAATCCACTAGGAACATCCGTTACATGATCTCGGCAATGAAAAATGTGTTACGCATTTTCTGACATGAACCCAAGTACCACATAAAAGGGGTTTTATTTTTGGGGAGAAAAAGCAGCCAGTGTTTTGTTCCCCCATCAGATGAATGAATGAAGTGTGTAAAGAAGCGTGGTTTCCCCCGATAAGAAACTGGTAATTGCTAAAAAGTTACTGATGGCGTACCCTTTCCCGCCAGAGGATAGGTCACGTTGGGAGATATCCCTTAGGGTGGATAAGGCGCTCACACGTTTGTCAAAAGGTGGCACTGCCGTCTTAGGATACGGCCACCTTGAAGGAACCTGCTGATAAAAAGCAGGAGGCGATCCTGAAGTCTGTATTTACACACTCAGGTTATATACTGAAACCTGCAATTGCCTCAGCATAAATAGTGCTGCTGCAGCGTGGTCTGATACCCTGTCAGATAATATTAATACGCTAAGACAGGGATAATATTTTGCTAACATTGAGCATATTTAAGACGTTGTCTTATATATAAAGGATGCACAGAGGGATATTTGCCGGCTGGCATCCAGAATTAATGCAATGTCCATTCTGCCAGGAGGGTATTAGAAACCCGGCAGTGGACAGGTGATGCTGCATTTAAAAGGCACATGGAGATTCTGCCTTATAAGGGTGAGGAATTGTTTGGGGATGGTCTCTGGGACCTCGTATCCACAGCAACAGCTGGGAAGAAAAAAATTTACCTCAGGTTTCCTCACAAAAGCCTAAGAAAGCACCGTATTTTCAGGTACAGTCCTTTCGGCTTCAGAAAAGCAAGCGGGTCAAAGGCGCTTCCTTTCTGCACAGAGACGAGGGAAGAAGGAAAAAGCTGCACCAGTCAGCCAGTTCCCAGGATCAAATATCTTCCCTCGCTTCCTCTGAGTCCACCGCATGACGCTGGGGCTCCACAGGTGGAAACAGGTGCGGTGGGGGCGCGTCTCGGGAACTGCAGGGACCAGTGGGCTTGCCCACAGGTGGATCCCTAGGTTCTGCAAGTAGTATCACAGGGATGCAGGCTGGAGTTCGAGGCGACTCCCCCTCGCCGTTGCCTCACATCAGCCTTGCCTACTGCCCTCGGAGAAAGGTAGTACTGGCGGCAATTCACAAGCTGTACTTCCAGCAGGTGAAATCAAGGCACCCCTCCTTCAACAAGGCCGGGGTTACTATTCCAAAATGTTGTGGTACCGGAACCAGACGGTTCGGTGAGACCCATTCTAAAATTGAAATCCTTGAACACTTATATACGAAGGTTCAAGTTCAAAATGGAATCGCTCAGGGCGATTATTGCAAGCCTGGAAAATTTCAGGGTATCACTGGACATCAAGGATGCTTACCTGCATGTCCCTATTTACCCTCTTCACCAGGTGTACCTCAAAATTGTGGTACAGGATTTTCATTACCAATTCCAGACATTGCCGTTGGTCTGTCCCCGGCACCGAGGGTATTTACCAAGGTAATGGCTGAAGTACTTATCCCGTACTTGGGCGATCTCCTTATAAAGGCGAGGTCCAGGGAGCAGTTGTTCGTCGGAGTAGCACTATCTCGGGAAGTGCTACAACAGCACGGCTGGATTCTGAATATTCCAAAGTCGCAGCTGGTTCCTACGACGCGTCTACTGTTCCTGGGTATGGTTCTGGACACAGAACAGGATAAAAAGGGTTTCTCCCGGAGGAGAAGTCCAAGGAGTTGGCGTCTCTAGACGGAGACCTCCTAATACAAATACAGGTGTCGGTGCATCAATGCACGCGAGCCTTGGGAAAGATGGTAGCTTCTTACGAAGAATTTCCATTCGCCAGGTCCCATGCAAGGATCTTCCAGTGGGATCTGTTGGACAAGTGGTCCGGGTCGCATCCTCAGATGCATCGGCGGATAACCCTGTCTCCAAGGGCCAGGGTGTCGCTGTGGTGGTGACTGCAGAGTGCTCATCTTCAAGGGGGCCGCAGATTCGGCATACAGGACTGGGTCCTGGTGACCACGGATGCCAGCCTTCAAGGCTGGGGGGCAGTCACACAGGGAAGAAACTTCCAAGGCATATGGGAAAGTCAGGAGACTTCCCTACACATAAATGTTCTGGAACTATGGGCCATTTACAATGCCCTAAGTCAGGCTAGACCCCTGCTTCAACACCGGCCGGTGCTGATCCAGTCAGACAACATCACGGCGGTCGCTCATGTAAACCGACAGGGCGGCACAAGAAGCAGGATGGCGATGGCAGAAGCCACAAGGATTCTCCGATGGGCGGAAAATCATGTGTTAGCACTGTCAGCAGTGTTCATTCCCGGAGTGGACAACTGAGAAGCAGACTTTCTCAGCAGACATGACCTCCACCCGGGAGAGTGGGGACTTCATCCAGAAGTCTTCCAAATGATTGTACACCGTTGGGAAAGGCCACAGGTGGACAGGATGGCGTCCCGCCTCAACAAAAAGCTACAAAGATATTGCGCCAGGTCAAGGGACCCTCAGGCGATAGCTGTGGACGCTCTGGTAACACCGTGGGTGTACCAGTCGGTGCATGTGTTCCCTTCTCTGCCTCTCATACCCAGGGTAATGAGAATAATAAGAAGAGGAGTAAGAACTATACTCATTGTTCCGGGTGGCCAAGAAAAGCTTGGTACCCAGAACTCCAAGAAATGATCTCAGAGGACCCATGGCGTCTGCCGCTCAGACAGGACCTGCTGCAGCAGGGGGCCTGTCTGTTCCAAGACGTATCGCGGCTGCGTTTGACGGCATGGCGGTTGAACGCCGGATCCTGAAGGAAAAGGGCATTCCGGAGGAAGTTATCCCTACACTATTTAAAGCTAGGAAAGAAGTGAACGCAAACTATTATCACCGCATATGGCGGAAATATGTTGCGTGCTGTGAGGCCAGTAAGGCCCCAAAGGAGGAATTTCAGCTAGGTCGATTTCTGCACTTCCTACAAGTCAGAGGTGACTATGGGCCTAAAATTGGGTTCCATTAAGGTCCAGATTTCGGCTCTATCGATTTTCTTCCAAAAATAGAACTGGCTTCACTGCCTGAAGTTCAGACTTTTGTTAAGGGAGTTGATAAAGCTGATTATTTACCTTAGAACACAAGCTCTCGTGCACGTGCTACGCACTTTGTACGCTATTTGCGTACAAAGACCTCGCACGTGGTATGCTAGTTACGTACACACGCTGCGCTGTGAGTACGGAATACACACAGTGAGCGTACACACAGATAATAACTTCTTAAACCTTACACAGAGTATGCTTATACTGTAAATCTTAGTGTTGAGATACTGCAATGATATAATTCTGTTTAACCTTGATCTGTAAGCTAGCTGTTTGAGCGATTGAGATGCTCCGATTACCCTCAGCAATGTAATAAACACACAATACCTTGCTAAGGTTCCAACACCTTTACTAACAATATTTAGCTAAGTAAAAGGGAAAAGAAAACAGTGAACAGTTCATACACTACAGGCTAACATTAATATCTAACAGAATAACTAAACAAAAATATACACAATAGCGAACGATCGCAAACACAAATACATCGACTAAGAATGAATGGCTAACATTAAAACGGGTAACAAAGTGGCCACAGAAAAACATACCATACGGGGAACACTCGCAAGCAGAACCGGAATCCAGTCCTCCAATTATCAGAGATAAATATTGAAGAGAGAGAGTACTGGCCGGTCTGGGGACAGTGACCCTTATATACACAACATACAGTGTACTACAAAGGGCCCTACAATCTTATTGTTCATTGGACACAGGAATGTCTCCTCGCATTATAACAAAAGGTCATAGGTTAGTTTGAACAGGTGGGCTGTGACTATATCAAACTGCTCAGGTGGGAGGGAATCTCAGAATTCCTGCCGCATGGATAATGAACTGCAAATATAGGAAATGTCCAGAAACTACTAATGGCCATAACTATACGCAGGAGCGATTAATCTTTACCCAACCAGCACCGGATTGTTCCTAATAAAATGTTCTTTAGTTAGGTACCAAACACCACTGCTCAAACCCTGTCTGACCCTTCATATCATGCAATGAGGAATTCCTCTGTCCAACGACCAGTTACATTAAACAAACTTACAGTCATTATTAAGGGGAACATTATCTATAAAACATACTATTTGGTTTTATTATTTAACTATTGAGTCGCCCGCTAGAAGCACACAAACTCTACCGTAAATGCACATACCACGAGCGCATGGCCGAGGAGGCGCCATCACGCAGCTGCGAGTATCCGCACGCACGGGAGAGAATGTGCACGTGCAGCGGGCAAGCGCATGAGGTGAATATATGGCAATTGTAGCATGATATTTTTCCGACTTTGACAGTCCACCCTTTGGCAGTCACCAATAACTGCCACTTCCTAAAACAGTTCAAAAAGAGAAAAATATATGTCATATGTAAATACATTTCTATGATTGGGTAAGGGAGAAGAGAGGAAGGTGGGAAAAAGGTATGACCTAGTGAGATAGTAGAAGCATGTGTGTATGAATCCATGTTTGAGGGGTCATGTATCATCGTGCCGTACGTGTTTTAAATCAAGCTTCGAGGTATTGCGAAGTATACATTTGAATTCCTTCTTATCCCGTATTACGGGTCTGTGGATGGGCTGTCAAACTTTGCCGAGCTCTTTTCGGCTTTTGGTTGCAACAAATGGGGGAGCACATTTAGTTGATGATACATGAATGGGGGAATATGTGAGTGCTGATATCTGTATCTATATTCCCTATCGACTATGTGTGTCATTACCTGAAGGTTGTAGAAATGAAGATAAGAAGCAATTATGGTAAATGCAGTCATAAACTATGTGAGTTTAATATTCATTTGCCGATTGAGGTCTTGTCTTGTGTCTTGTCTCGATGTACATGTTGAATGTAGTCTCCTGATGCTTTTGCTATAAATGACGGCAAAAGTTTTTCCATTGCCCAGAAATTTAGTCACTAAAATATTTGGGCTATCGTAAAATTTAAAGTCACTAGGGAAAATGGGGCTTGTAGCATAGTTCATCAATGGTCTGTATAAAAGAGGTTGTCAAATTCTTCTTCCAAGCGGATGTCTTTGTACCTTGGAGGAAAACAAAGGAGAAACGGGTGAAAGAAACGGACCGTGGAATCACATTTTCATCACAACATTGTCTCTATCGTTGGGTCATAAATCAAATTAGTTGTTGTTATTACAGTGTCCTCGCTCCTTAAGCTCATCACCCTGGTATTACTTTTACTCTTCGTTAAAACCCGAACGCATCTAAATATCAGGCCAACCAATATGACGACCCCCAGAATACACAAAAGAAATTTCCCTACATCCATAATAATATCTTGGGCCCATTCTCCGAAACCCGAGAACCAATTTCGTGGGTTCAACCATGACACCCAACTGGTCAGCTCATTACCCACAGCAGCGAGTGTGAGATTGTGTTTCCTTCGAAACTCCCATTTTAATTGTAAAATGTCATCCATCTTTTGGTCTATGACTTCGGCTGGGTCCTCCGTGCTGTTTGTAATGTACGTGCAGCATTTTATTCCATATTGAGTTGCAAGGGTAACACAATATCCACCTGTCACTGCTGTGAGGTAATTGAGAATCATCCTATGCTGAACCAGTTCTGTTTTGTAGGCTTGTAACTCTTTCCCAGTGTACCTGAATGTGTCGTCATACATTTCGGTGATATTGTCTAATAAATTTGCAAGCGCAGATATATATTTATAATTTATCACTCCTCTGGCGGTACGAGTGATATCTAACGCGAGTAGGAATTGAATCCCGGTGGATTCATGGATCAAATCAGAGGCTGAATGCTCTGTCCTCTCTATCAGGTGCCGTTTAATGATGTGCTCGTAATGAGTGTGAGTATAAGGAGCTTGGGCACTGCGGTGAATATCTTTCATTTTGTTATGGGTTACAGTCATTACTTCAGGCAGTACTTTTCCAATATAGCACAATCCCTCTGAGTTTGGGGCAAGCCACTTATACGCCTTCCTCCCGCATATGAAATATGCATCATCGGGGAGAACATATGGGACGGAGTATGACATTATCATGTTACAAATTTTCCATGTGAAATCTCCTAACCCTAATTCTCCCATCTGTTTAGTACACGTATCAGTTTGTACGATCTGTGCACAGTATCCTGGTGATACTTCTCCAACTCGCATGGTCCTACTTCCTAAGGTGTACCTATACCGGAAAATTTCCTATGGTCGGCTATCTGGCGTATAAGTTCTGTGTCTATGGGCATTCTGTCGGGTCTGTATGAAAAGGTCATGGTTTGATTACTCCATGACACTTCCCAATTTCCCGGCTTTCGGGGATTGGAAATGTTAAAGCATACTAAGGACCTATCCACATGATATTGGTGGAGCTTCAAACTAGGAGGACTAGAGATATTAAACCTCTTGTCCACCGGCCTCCCACCACTTAGCTCAAGTACCTCTCCTACAGTTAAAGGGAATGGTACTAGTCCTGATTTACTATGACCTTGAGGTACTTGAGAGCATACCCAACAGTCTGTCTGATTTAACACTTTACCCACTAAGGAGTGATAGTCACTCAATGGATGCCGGTCCATGTGGACATTAAAACTGGACTGACATTTCTTGATGCACCCATCCTCAACTATATTGTCACAGTGCCTACAGATGCAGTTCTCTTCAGCTAACAATCCTTCACAATTTCTTCTATTATCAATGCTACCAGATCGTTTTCTGATACTCGCCTTTACTCGGAGATTATGTTGCTCTTGGAAATTTACGCCTCCATCCTGGTCATCAGAACCCATTCCAGATCCTTTCTCGACCTCCATGGTACTCTCACCGAAACAGACTGCTCTGGTCAACATCATGGTCAACAGGAAAATCCGGATCACAGTCTCTTGGGGCAAGTCCATCTTAGAGGAGTAAAAGGAGAAAAATAAGAAGGGGGAAAGGAAATAGGAGGGAGGTGGGAACTGGAGAAAATAACAAATGGGAAAAAGAAATCTGGTTCGACAAGCTTCTGGTCTTATTATTCTCGGCGCTCAGGTGTCGTCTTAATCCTCCCTGAACAGACACTCTAGTGATACAACCTCTACCGTCTGTTCTTTATCACGGGACCTCTCTGGGTCAGTGACCTTTTTACAATGAGACGAATGAACCCAAGTCTCTCTCTCGGCAACCTTCAATGCTGTTGTGCTGGTCAATAAGACTTGATATGGTCCTTCCCATCTGTCAATAAGGCAACCTGAGTGTAGAAAATTCCGTATCATTACATAATCCCCAGGTTCAATGTCATGACAATTACTGTCTGGCAGATCAGGAGTCACCAACTTTAGATTATCATTCTGATTCCTCAATTGCTTACTCATCTTAACCAAGTACTTTATGGTTACTTCATTGTTACATTTCAAATCATCCTGGGGGTTAATCATAACATGGGGTTGTCGACCAAACAGAATTTCAAAAGGAGACAGATTAAGAGGGGACCTGGGAGTGGTTCTGATGCTGTATAATACAATTGGCAAAGCTTCGGGCCATAACAGTCCTGTTTCAGTCATTACCTTCCTCAATTTATTTTTAATAGTGCTGTTCACTCTTTCCACCTTCGCACTCACCTGGGGGCGGTACGGAGTGTGCAGCTTACTATTAATTCCCATCAACTTACACATTGTTTGAAAGACTTCACCTGTAAAATGGGTACCCCTATCACTTTCAATTATTCTAGGGATACCGTACCTACACACAAATTCCTGCACAATTTTCTTTGCAGTAAATACAGCGGTATTTGTGGCCGCGGGAAATGCTTCGACCCAATTTGAGAATACATCAATACAGACCAAAACATACTTTAAATTTCTACAAGGTGGTAATTGTATGAAATCAATCTGTATTACCTGGAAAGGGCCATCTGTCGGAGGGATATGGGATGGCTCTGTCGGTATTGCCTTTCCGATATTCTTCCTCAAGCAGGTGAGACATGTCATTGCTCTTTTACCCGCATGGGAAGAAAATCCTGGGGCGCACCAATAAGCTCTTACTAGCTTACACATTCCTTCTTTGCCTAGATGAGTCAGCCCATGTGCCGCTTCCGCTAGACTTGGAAGGTATGCTCTGGGTGCCACTGGTTTACCATGTCCATCTGTCCAGAGTCCTGAGGACTCCTGGCCATATCCTTTTGACCTCCAAACTGCCTTTTCCTGTGGGGAACACAAATTTTGCATTTCACACAATTTCTGTGTGTTTACAGTATTAAATACCATCAGTTGTGTACTGTCTGTTTGTATGGGGTTACCGGCTGCTGATTTAGCAGCTTCGTCTGCTCGGCTGTTATCAAGTGATACCGGGTCTTGGCTATATGTGTGAGCTTTACACTTGATAACAGCCACTCTGTCGGGTTCCTGTATCGCTGTTAGAAGTCTTTTGATGTGGGCTGCATGCGCTACGGGTGTGCCAGCTGCCGTCATGAAATTTCTGAGGCGCCATAGGGCTCCGAAATCATGGACTACTCCGAAGGCGTACCTAGAATCTGTGTAAATGTTGGCTGATTTGCCCTTAGCCAATTCACATGCTCTGGTTAGGGCAACCAGTTCAGCAACTTGTGCTGAGTGTGGTGGGCCTAGCGGTTCTGCTTCTATGGTACCTTGGTCATCTACGACTGCGTATCCAGTACACAAGTCTCCCGAGTCCGTCTGTCTGTGACAACTACCGTCAGTGTAGAAGGTAAAATCTACATCTTCCAGTGGGTTGTCACTGATGTCAGGCCTTGCCGTGAAATTTTGGGTCAAATATTCCATACAATCATGCGTGTCATCCCCTGTATTAAATGCTCCTTCACCATCACTCTCATCCTCCACCCTTTGTGCCTGTCCAGGCACACCTGGGAGATACGTTGCAGGATTTAATGCGCTGCATCTCCTTATGGTGATGTTTACGGGGGCCATCAATGCCAATTCCCATCTTGTAAACCGCGCTGATGAGACATGTCTGGTTTGGGCAGAATTCAGTAAGGCTGACACTGCATGTGGTGTATGAATTGTGAGGTTGTGTCCTAGCACTACATCTTCGCTTTTTGTGACTAGCAATGCTATTGCTGCAACGCTTCGCAAGCATGTGGGGAGGGATCGCGCTACCGTATCTAGCTGAGCGCTATAGTAGGCTACCGGCCTGCTGGCATCACCATGCTTCTGGGTTAAGACACCTGCTGCGCACCCAGCACTCTCTGTTCCGTACAGCTCAAAGGGTTTCCCATAGTCTGGCATACCTAATGCCGGTGCCTGCATTAGGCACTGTTTGAGTCTCTCAAATGCCATCTCGGATTCGTCTGTGTGCGAAATCCGATCAGGTTTGCTTGATGAGACCATCTCCTGCAAAGGTAGGGCCAGTATGGAAAAACCTGGGATCCAGTTACGGCAATACCCACACATTCCTAAAAATGTTCTAATCTGTTGCTGGGTTTGTGGCAGGGTCATGTCACGAATTGCTTGAATTCTATCAGCGGTAAGGTGTCTCAGTCCTTGTGTTAGACAATGTCCCAAATACTTCACACGGGTCTGGCATAATTGTAACTTGTCCTTGGAAACCTTGTGTCCTGTGTCTGAAAGATGAAACAGGAGTTGTTTCGTATCTCTCAGGGACGCTTCCAGTGAATCTGAACACAGCAGTAAATCATCCACATACTGTATCAATATTGATCCACTCTCTGGTTGGAAAGACTGTAAACAATCATGCAGGGCCTGTGAGAAAATACTTGGACTGTCTATGAAACCTTGTGGTAATCGAGTCCAAGTGTACTGGACTCCTCTGTATGTGAATGCGAATAAGTATTGACTGTCAGGGTGCAGAGGTACCGAGAAGAAAGCGGAGCAGAGGTCAATCACAGTGAAAAATTTGGCAGTGGGAGGGATTTGCATAAGGATGACAGCTGGATTTGGCACTACGGGGAATTGACTCTCAACTATTTTGTTGATCCCTCTTAGATCCTGCACTAATCTGTAACCCCTCCCCCCACTCTTTTTAACAGGGAAGATGGGACTATTGGCAGTGCTGGACGTTCTTACCAGAATGCCCTGTTGGAGCAAGCGCACTATTACAGGGTAAACTCCTAACTCCACCTCTGGCTTCAGAGGGTATTGTGGGATTTTTGGAGCTATCCTACCATCTTTTACTTGCACAACTACTGGGGCTACGTTTGCCATCAATCCAGTGTCTTGTCCATCCTTGGTCCAAAGTGATTCCGGTATCTGGGAAATCATTTCCTCTACCTTGGACGGACACCTATTTACAACAACAGTGTGTGACATTAATCTTGTTGGGGAGTCTAGCATATCCTGCGCTTCCTGAGCGTGGTTTTTGGGAGTACAGTATATGACGCATCCCGTTTTGCACAGTAAATCTCTCCCTAGGAGATTAGTCGGAGCCGATGCAGCCAGCAGAAAAGAATGCTTGGTATGCAAAGGCCCTATCGTAATCTCTGCTGGTTTGCTTAAAGGGTATTGTCGCACTACTCCTGTTACTCCCATGGCTGGAATGGTTTTACCAGTGGTTCTCATGCCCACGGTCGAATTTATCACTGACTTGGCCGCCCCCGTATCTACAAGGAAATTTAGAGATTTACCAGCTACATCAATTGTGACCTCAGGTTCATTTCCAAGGCTCGCAATTAATTTCACTGGCTGCAGACTACAGGTGTGGCCCCACCCCTATGGTGCGTGGTGAACTCCCTGCATTGCGCTGGCAGCTATTACCTGTGAAGGAGGTAAATGGGAATTATCAGAGACTTGCCAGTCTCTTCTTGGGGGATACCTTCTTGTTTCCCCTGCGTGTGGCTCATAACTCCGTCTCTGCGGTCCTTGATCCCAATCTCGTATGTCATGTCGTTGTCTAGGGTTTTTATATGCATTGTGTGGATTATTGATGCAGTTACGTGCAAAATGACCTTCCCTATTACAATTGTAACATTTTACCGTATGTGGCTTACCACCAGGGGTCTGAGATTTAGACTGAGGCGGCCTTGTTGTAAGGGCTTGGATACTTATAGCCATCAGTCTATCACTCTGTGACTCCCTGCGTCTTGTGATGTTCCTGTCGTGCCCAACAGCAGTCTCTCTTAAGGCGGCCACCGACATACCTCTCCAGTTAGGTTGAGTGGTTTGCACCCTATTCTTTAATACCTCCTTTAAACCGTCCATCAAGACGGACACCGCTACCTCTCTATGGTGTACATTTGCCTCAATTTCCACGATCCCAGTATATTTAGCCAGTGCCCGGTGGAAATAGTCAGAGGCAGTTTCTCCTTCCGTTTGTTTGATGGAGAAAATTTTGTTCCATTTTACCACAGCTGGGAAGTATATTCCTAGCTGCAGATTGATTCTGGTTACATTATCTTGATTATACTCATCTGTAAGGGGTACTTCTTCATTTAATTTACAATCAGCTATAAATTTCACAAGGTCAATACTAGAGGGCAGACATGCCCTCAGTAGTGTCCTCCAATCTTTGTTGTTGGGTTCAGTGGAGTTACCCAGGTCCTTAATGAACCTTTGACATGCGGCTAAATCTTTTCTGGGATCAGGAAATTCAGACAAAATTGTTCTTAATTCTGCTCGGGACCAGGGACAATGCATTGCAATATTCCTGATGGGTGTGACCCCATTTGTGTCGGTCTTCCCATTGGGGACCGCTATCACTCTAACAGGATTAATATTAATTATTTCACTCTGGGTTGATTCTACAGTGGGTGGTGCAACAGTTTCAGCATATTGTACAGTGCCGTACTTACCTCTAGATACAACCTCACCAGTCCCTGAACTATGTGCCTTTGATACCACTCTTACTGGTTGGGCGATGCCCACTGAAGTATCGTTTATGGTGGCCGCTAGAGAGAGAGCTGAAATCGTAGTGGGCTTATCTTCCTGGTCGTATTCCAGGGGGAAGTTTAAAATGGGATACAACTTGCATGGGTTAGCGTTAGTATCAACATTTGGAACATTATCTTTCATTTTATTCTTATCATTACTACATTGGTTAAGTGCACCCTTATCGTACACCCGCATGTCATTCTCTGCAGCCACTTTGTCCCCTATTATATACGGTGGTGGTGCCGTTGCTATCAGACTCCTACCAGGATTTGAATTTGCTTTCTGAGCTAATTCCTGTTGTATTTCACTTTCCTGTTGCCATACCTGTAAACAATCATAATGTCTAATCCTCTGCTTTGCAGATTTTATTTGGCCTATCCTTTTTCTTAGATTCTGCAATACCTCAGGGTTCAAACTGCCTACCCGGGGAAACTGCTCCCCATCATCCTCTGTCATTCGTTCCCATTCTTTGCAAAATACCTGTGTGTGTGATCCGTATTTTTCACACATTATATACCGTGCTGACCCTTTGGGCCAACAACTACCAACGTGAAGCCTTGTTGGACGTCCCTTCTTTGAACAACTGGCCCCCATTGTTTGCAGATATTGCTGTCTCAGCAAATTCTTACAAAACAAACCAAGTTGCCCGCGGTAAGGCGACGGTGAAAGTTCAACTAGTGCCTTCACTCACTTTACGCCCCAATTGGCCAGTACGAGTTCCAGCAATGTGCCCACCACTGGACGTACCCAATCCGCGGGATCTTTTTGTAACCTCTATTTACTGGGGCGTGTGGGAGTATGCTACCCTCCCCAGTAAGTATTGGTTGTTGGAGATTTCCTGAGTGAACAGCGAAACTCCCTTAAAATAACAAAAACCTACACAAATCACGTTAGAATGTACAAATAGCATTTATGATCCCACAATAAATTTTAATGGGTATCAAGGTAACAAACTAATGCACACAATTACGTGCGGTCCAGTCGCACTGCGCATAAGTAACTTAATATTTATACGCTGTACGACCAACGGAATCAGTTGTTTAGGCTGCGAAACCTTCAGCCGGAGCTCAATCTATATGGGTAATACGCAAAACCCCCCGGGCTGCGCTTAAACCTTCGCAGTCCTTTTGTCTGCGGATACTACTTGCTCCTTTTACCTTGTATAATGTTAACGTGGGCAAGCCAGTCCCACGCCACCAAGTGTCCACTCACCTGATGTGGTCTCCGACGGGATCCCGATTTGTGGGTTCACAAAAAATAATACCTTTATTTCCACACTCACTCCTACTCACTCATATACACTGATCTTTCTGTACAGAAATTCCTTTCATACAGGCAGTAGTTCAATCCCTGAGTATTGCAATAGAAAAAGGTTCTCTTTTAACTAAGCTTTTTGGAAACTGAACAAACCTGTGCTATTATCAGTGGGTATACTATACCGCCCCCACTAAAACAATGTTATCGTGTGATTTGAGTCTCGGTGGGCGTATCCGTACGCTCCGTTGCGTAAACACGCCACGTGCGTATGCCTTTGTGTTGCGTACGTAATCTCGCATGTTGCCCGAGACACGTATGCACAAAGTCCAGATATGCCCACAGCAACGCAACTAACACGCTTCTATAAATGTAAATGATGTTCAACTGTAATCGCTTACCACACACCACACAGTATTTGCTATGCTGTGTGCGTGTCCTTTACAATTATTCCCTTAAAAATTATCCTTTATAATCTCAACTAAATAGCACCAGATTTCCTCAGCACGTGTCTAATAATCGGTTCTAATGGCAACAAGAGAGTGAGTCGCAACAATGTAGATGTGTGCGTGCGTGTGTGTGTGCGTACGCAAAACAGAAATAAACAGTTTTAAAAGATAATAGCGTTTTGTTCTTACCTTCCTACCTTCCGGTTTCGGATTCCACCCCAGCACTCCTACAGCGTAGTGTAACAGACGCTTATCTAGTCAGCACCACTGTATCCCTCACCACCAATACGGATACGAAGGGATACTGCGTTCCCGCCCTTTGCTGACAGATAAAGTCTGTGCTCGCTAGTGGCGGATATGTGGAGGACGGACGAGCCCTCAATTGATAAAGCTGATTATTTACCTTAGAACACAAGCTATTTATTAATATCGTGAAGCCGTAATGGCCGCTGTCCCTCGTGCACGTGCTACGCACTTTGTACGCTATTTGCGTACAAAGACCTCGCACGTGGTACGCTAGTTACGTACACACGCTGCGCTGTGAGTACGGAATACACACAGCGAGCGTACACACAGATAATAACCTCTTAAACCTTACACAGAGTATGCTTATACTGTAAATCTTAGTGTTGAGATACTGCAATGATATAATGCTGTTTAACCTTGATCTGTAAGCTAGCTGTTTGAGCGATTGAGATGCTCCGATTACCCTCAGCAATGTAATAAACACACAATACCTTGCTAAGGTTCCAACACCTTTACTAACAATATTTAGCTAAGTAAAAGGGAAAAGAAAACAGTGAACAGTTCATACACTACAGGCTAACATTAATATCTAACAGAATAACTAAACAAAAATATACACAATAGCGAACGATCGCAAACACAAATACATCGACTAAGAATGAATGGCTAACATTAAAACGGGTAACAAAGTGGCCACAGAGAAACATACCATACGGGGAACACTCGCAAGCGCAACCGGAATCCAGTCCTCCAATTATCAGAGATAAATGTTGAAGAGAGAGAGTACTGGCCGGTCTGGGGACAGTGACCCTTATATACACAACATACAGTGTACTACAAAGGGCCCTACAATCTTATTGTTCATTGGACACAGGAATGTCTCCTCGCATTATAACAAAAGGTCATAGGTTAGTTTGAACAGGTGGGCTGTGACTATATCAAACTGCTTAGGTGGGAGGGAATCTCAGAATTCCCGCCGCATGGATAATGAACTGCAAATATAGGAAATGTCCAGAAACTACTAATGGCCATAACTATATGCAGGAGCGATTAATCTTTACCCAACCAGCACCGGATTGTTCCTAATAAAATGTTCTTTAGTTAGGTACCAAACACCACTGCTCAAACCCTGTCTGACCCTTCATATCATGCAATGAGGAATTCCTCTGTCCAACGACCAGTTACATTAAACAAACTTACAGTCATTATTAAGGGGAACATTATCTATAAAACATACTATTTGGTTTTATTATTTAACTATTGAGTCGCCCGCTAGACGCACACAAACTCTACCGTAAATGCACATACCACGCGCTCGAGCGCATGGCCGAGGAGGCGCCATCACGCAGCTGCGAGTATCCGCACGCACGGGAGAGAATGTGCACGTGCAGCGGGCAAGCGCATGAGGTGAATATATGGCAACGTGTAGCATGATATTTTTCCGACTTTGACAGAGTGCTGTATAGTCAGCCCCCGTTTGTGCCTCCAGTGGCACCGTGGGATCTCAACGTAGTGTTGGATTTCCTGAAGTCGCATTGAGTTGAGCCACTTAAATCCGTGGAGCTACAATACCTCACGTGGAAAGTGGTCATGCTGTGGGCCTTGGCGTCGGCCAGGCGTGTATCAGAATTGGCGGCTTTGTCATGCAAAAGCCCTTATCTGTATTTTATATGGATAAGGCGGAATTGAGGACTCGTTCCCAATTCCTTCCTAAGGTGGTAGCAGTTTTTCATGTGAACCAACCTATTGTGGTGCCTGCGGCTACTTGGGACTTGGAGGATTCCAAGTTTCTGGACGTAGTCAGGGCCCTGAAAAGTATATGTTTCCAGGACGGCTGGAGTCAGGAAAACTGACTCGCTATTTATCCTGTATGCACCCAACAAGCTGGGTGCTCCTGCTTCTAAGCAGACTATTGCTCGCTGGATCTGTAGCACGATTCAACTTGCACATTCTGCGGCTGGACTGCCGCACCCTAAATCTGTGAAAGCCCATTCCACGAGGAAAGTGGGCTCTTCTTGGGCGGCTGCCCGAGGGGTCTCGGCTTTACAAATTTGCCGAGCTGTTACTTGGTCAGTTTCAAACACTCTGGCAAGAGCCTACAAGTTTGATACCATGGCTGAGGAGGACCTAGAGTTTGCTCATTCGGTGCTGCAGAGTCATCCGCACTCTCCCGCCCGTTTGGGAGCTTTGGTATAATCCCCATGGTCCTTACGGAGTCCCCAGCATCCACTTAGGACGTTAGAGAAAATAAGGTTTTACTCACCGGTAAATCTATTTCTCGTAGTCCGTAGTGGATGCTGGGCGCCCATCCCAAGTGCGGATTGTCTGCAATACTTGTATATAGTTATTGCCTAACTAAAGGGTTATTGTTGAGCCATCTGTTGAGAGGCTCAGTTGTTATCATACTGTTAACTGGATATGGTATCACGAGTTATACGGTGTGATTGGTGTGGCTGGTATGAGTCTTACCCGGGATTCAAAATCCTTCCTTATTGTGTCAGCTCTTCCGGGCACAGTATCCTAACTGAGGTCTGGAGGAGGGTCTTAGTGGGAGGAGCCAGTGCACACCAGGTAGTCCTAAAGCTTTCTTTAGTTGTGCCCAGTCTCCTGCGGAGCCGCTAATCCCCATGGTCCTTACGGAGTCCCCAGCATCCATTACGGACTACGAGAAATAGATTTACCGGTGAGTAAAATCTTATTTTTTGTTGCCACTCCACCATTACCCTAACGGTCCTTGACTGTCAGTCACTTTGAGTGCACATTTGGGTGATAATCAGCTGCATAAACTTTGGGTTTGCAGACAAATGTAAATCAGGCCCTCTTTCTTGAAGATTACTCTGTCAGCAGTGAGAACACCTCTGACATGAGACATATGGATTAAATAAGCAATTTCTCTGTGAATCACTGCAGACATTCTGTGGCGCACTAATGAATGCTATAATTAGAGGACTGAAATGTGACCTTATTGTATGAAAAAGAAGAGGACAAGTTGCTGACAATAAATGACGTGGAGGCAGTCACATGTGGATAAAGAAAAGAGGTGAGGGACTGATTAGTTGATTCGTCACTAAGTTAACTTGCTTATTATAGGGCTTGTTCACTTTTGGACAACAGTTAAAAAAAAAACCCTAACAAAACAAAAACAGGTCTCCTTTGTACATATAATAGGGAAGGTGAACTCTATATAGCAAATAGGGTAGGAGGGGTCTACACCAGGAAACCCCTTTTTGCCTGAAGCCAGGGCTGTATGGCACATAATGTTGCCCATTGGCTGCACACGAGTTATAACTTTATGAGTAATGGCTGGACTACAAAATGTAGAATCTTGGTATATGAACTAGCTTTCAGCTTCGGGTAAAAGGTAACAGAGTTACCTTGCACTGAAGGGGTTGTTCACTTTTTGGAAATGTTGCACTCTTAGGGGTCTATTCAATGCCTGTCAGATTTTTAAAAAAGTCGGAAAAACTGCACTTTCCGACTTTTTTAAGTCAAATTTGGATTCAACCTATTCAATTATAGTGCCATTTTCCGACTTTTAAAAAATCCGACAGTTTTTTGGCCTGTTTTCGACAATACAATCCGACATTGTCAAATGGGCAAAAAGGTCAAAAACCTGTCGGAATTGCCCGCAAATTGAATACTGAAATGTCGGATCTTCTCCGTTGGAGAGGATCCGTCAGGCATTGAACTGAATGTCAAAATACCCTTAATGTAAGAGTACCATTTTACATGATATAATCAAAGCTGGCAAGTAACTTCTTGTACCACAATGCCTTCTTCAGTGCAGAATTTTGAGTAGAGCGTCAAAGGTAACGAATGCTAAATTGGGAGAGTAGGGGCAGACACTTGGGTAAACTAAGCAGATAACAAAGTAATACTTAGAGTAGCGGAAAGAAAGACCTAGCATGGAAGAAAAAGGAACAACCATGGGTTCAGTATATGATATGAGCAAAAGGAGATGTTAGTAAATATTGGCGTTAAAATTATGATAAAACTGAAAAAGTGACTGATGAGCTTGAAGTATGTTGTCTGAGGGAGAAGTGGAGTAAACTGGAGCCCAGCTAGCTGCCCCATGCATCACCATATAAGATCTGGCTTGGAAATCAGATATTTGCACCTCCTTATTGCCTCCTCAATTGGACTTGCCACAGTCATCCTAGTAAACTTTTACATTTCCATCAGGGTTGCCCAACTACAATGTTCAGACCATCATTGAATACACCTAATATAAACTGAAACATTATGCATAATTGGATATGAATTGTATACTTTGAATATACCATAAATATTCTCAATCTATTTCTTATACAGGTTGAGTATCCCATATCCAAAATGCTTGGGACCAGAAGTATTTTGGATATCAGATTTTTCCATATTTTGGAATAATTGTATACCATAATGAGATATCATGGCGATGGGACCTATCACACTGCCTGAAGGTCATTTTATACAATATTTTTAATAAGTTTGTGCATTAAAAAAAGTTTGTGTACATTCACACAATTTATTTATGTTTCATATACACCTTATACACACAGCCTGAAGGTCATTTAATACAATATTTTTAATAAATTTGTGTATTAAACAAAGTTTGTGTACATTGAGCCATCAGAAAACAAAGGTTTCACTATCTCACTTTCACTCAAAAAAATCCGTATTTCGGAATATTTGGATATGGGATACTCAACCTGTATATGCGAATTTAGGGGTGAGGGTGCCCCAAGGCACAACAGTAACGGTGGCCCCCCGCCTGTCTAATTTTATTATTTTTATTGATTGGTTATAAGCCCTCATTTTAGGATAGTCAGTTTAATAGAATAAGAAAAAAACACTGCCTTTTTTATTTTTAATTATGTATACATATTTACTAAGTAGGACAGCTTACAGGGGCAGTCCTACCCGTCTGCACTCCATTCAAGATGGCATATGGTACAGAACAGTGGAGATATTTTGCAGTTATTGGTACTTTTTGGTCTGACAGTACCAACACAAGCATCCAAGTGCTGCCCCCAAATGAGTGCCGCCCCTAGACAAGTGCCTCATGTACCTAATGGGAAATTCACCCCTGCATAGCGAAAAATGAACAATTACAATATACCCTTGATGTTTGATGCTTCTTTGAGCTGGTAAAGTTGTATGCCCTGGAGAAACTAACAACACAGGTAAGTAGGCACTTGGAGAATGCTAATGTACATGTTAAAATGGTAAATGTTAGTCTTTTTCATGCAATAAACCATATAGTGCTATATGGTTTAGTAATATGCCCTTGATGACTTACCAAATGTGAATTTGGTAATTTCAAAAGATGTTATAGTTTAATGTTGCATTATGACCGCCCACAGTCATTTTTTCAACTTTGCTTACTGGTGTCTTTTTAATTAAACATCCCCTGTGTGTAGAGATTGACAATTAGCACCAAGGGGCTTTAAAGATTGGACAACTACAACTACTTGAAAGGTATGCGTAAGTAACACCCCATTACAAATGTAATACATTCTG
The DNA here is from genome assembly GCF_028390025.1 of Pseudophryne corroboree. Lineage (NCBI taxonomy): Eukaryota > Metazoa > Chordata > Amphibia > Anura > Myobatrachidae > Pseudophryne > Pseudophryne corroboree. The sequence continues at coordinate 200,473,923 of NC_086445.1, read as the reverse complement.
TGAAAGTTCACATCTGTACACACTCTGCTTAAACCATCCCTGGAACATAACCACCAAGGTCCCGGAGTACTATTATTTGTGTAGTTAGCTGTGTGTGTGTGTGTGTGAGGTGAAGGGTGCAAGGTGTTACTCAGCATTGGAAAAATGTAAATTAGGACACATTTGTGCCATGAGCGTGGGAGCTTTATGAATGATCCCACTGGTACGTACACTTACTGGTTCCCCACTACCACCACCCAACCCCCATAGAGTTGCTGGAGGTTTATGTAACTGCTTTAAATAAACAAAACCAGGTTTGAAGGAGAAAAAGTTAATAATAAGGGCTGCTCTGCGTTTCATCTCAGGAAGGAAGCAATTGCCGGCGGTTTGCAGTTTCTTTGGTCACACAATTTGCAGGCCTCTCCTTTACAGAGACTTGTGAACGGGAAGAGAGACAGGCGCTCAAAGTTGGAAATACCAGGTTATTAACCCTTAATGCCTTGCACAATATCTGCCTAAGATCACTCAGGAGAGTCACACATATAGAAACATTGAGGAGTAAATGGAGGGGAACATGAACAGTCTGGATAATATTATCAGCAAGTGGCAATTGCACAATTACCATACTGAGTGATCTTTCTGTGAAGGCGATTGCTGCTTTACATGTAAAGACAGAACACAAATGCTTACAATACTCATACTTTAAAATATGTGTATATTCAGTAGGTAAAACATCATTTTATAATTGTTTGGGACCAGTCTCTGTCTTAATGACCAGAGCTGGGTTAACAATAGCTAGGTCAGTTGTCCAGTGTCCCCCACACATAGGGGTAAATTTACTAGAGCTTCTAGAACAGAGAATTGGTGATGTTGCCCATAGCAACCAATCAGGCGCTGTCTATCATTTCTCTGTTGCCTTTTAGAAAATGATAGACAGCATCTGATTGGTTGTTAAGGGCAACATCACCAATTCTCTGTTTTAGAAGCTTTAGTAAATTTACCCCATAGTGTGTTTAACATATTTGCGGTGCTGGGAGTATTTACACATTATACTTTGTAATAACGTTGCCAGCAATTGGATCGGTATGTTTTACCAGCAGACGGCTGTCAGTATACCGACAGCGGCATCTCGTTTGTCAGAATCCCGGCAACGAGTCCCCTAGTGGGCTTGCTACGCTCATCGCGTTTCAGGCACGGTGGCTTGCTTCGCTCAGCACAGGTTATATTTCCACTTGGTCAGTAGCGTGGACCTGCCAACCAAGTGGGAATAAACTGCGGTGATCAGGAATCCGTCTGGGGGTATTTCACCGGCTGTCAGGATTCTGGCGTCGGTCTCTTGAACGCCGGGATCCCAACATCTGGTATTTTAACTGCATCCCCAGCAATATATTATTTAACAACTTTATTGGTAGGGGCACTCACAAGCTAGTTGCCAAGGAGCTCCCACAAACCTTAATATGACCCTGCCATTGACCTTATTCTACACTGCATAGAAGCTGGTAATTCTAAAGCAACACGCCCAAATCAGTCTCTTACCATTTTTCCCTTACAAAGACAAAGGAGATTATTTATCACTAGTTACCAGCCCGTCAAAATTAAGGAACAAGATAACAGAGTAATGTCAGCGCCAGGGGGCTGTGCGTGCATGAATAGAGCAACAACTGAATTATTCAGAAGGGCCTCATCTAGTGGGCGCCATTGCAAAAAAACACTTTAATTGCCCCCATAGAGGTGAGGAGCAGTGTTAGCTTTTTATTATATAAGATAACAAGTGGTGCCCTAAGTACCCGTTTTCGACTGAGATACGACTTCTCATTATTTCAGTGGCTCCCAAACGTTTTTGTATCGTGGCACCTCAGAGTATCAGCGTTTTCTTAATAGCGCCCCTAGGCCAAAAGTTTCCTAATTATGCTTACCTGTCACCCTGAGGTGCACTTATGTGGCGGTGGACGGGGTTATGATTCTGACCGTCCACATGTTTTATTATTGGAACCCACAAGTTCTCGTTTTGTCCATAAATAATTTGATTTAGTCCTGGACTACCATCCCACGGCACCACTCAAATGCCAGCCAGCACCCAAGGGTTACCTCCAGTTTGGGAACCACTGCATTAATTAGCAAGCCCCATAACTTGCCAGTTTATCGACGACTGCCCCTGGTAATACCATCTCCAAGCAAAGCAATGAAAATACTGTAATGAAAATTTTACGTGAGTCTAATCTGTTAGAAAGGGATAATACTGGGGTGCAAGTGAGGCTGCCTTCCTGAGATAATTACCACTTTACCATAACATGGTAATTAGAGAAAGAGCTTGAGGAAAAAAAATAAACTACCCAAGGGTACATTGCACTACAGCGAAAGAGTTAACATTAATGGTAAAAGAAATAAACGTAGACCGGCATCACTGCGTTCATTCACTTCCTAATTAGCTGCTCTGTAATCAGTGCTTCCTTCCTTAAAAGTTTCAAGATGGATTTCAGTGTGGCACTGTTTACCCTTTCATGCAGGATATCAACACTGGTAGATTCCTTTACTTGTAACCAGTCTGATTATTAGCAGCTATTGTATAATGTCACACAGGAGCCACGCCTGCTGATACCTAACCTCTGATCAGCTGAATGGAAAGAGTCATTTCTGAAAGCAGAAAAATGTGCAGACACGAACAATGCAGGGTTGATTGCTGGGGAGGAAATGTTTTGTTCCCTATGACTGCAGCTGGTCAGGAATGAGTAGATCTGGGCATCTCATGCAGAATGCAGGTTATCAATGATAATGTGATATGGGGCACAGATAGCGAAATCGTTTTTTAAAATGAATTATTTACTTAAAATTTGCACATATAATTGCACATTATACAAACTGGCATATCAGCGTGCACATGGCTGTATATAGATAATGCTTCCAATTCTGACTATCCACTGATTCCCGGCAACACCTGTCTTGTTTTAGGGTAAAGGAAGGGTAAAGAAAGGAGCTGCGACTGGTGCTGTTACTGGGCTAATCAATAAATAAGGGATCAAATAAGCATAATGACGTTCTGGATGTCGGCGGTCGGGATGTTGGCAGTCAGAATACCAGCGGTCGGTATACCGACGCCGAAATCCTGACACTGGACAGAAGACCAATTTCGATCGTAAGTATGTTGGGGAGAGTTAGGGTTGGACTGCTGGGGGAGGGGGAGTTGGAGGTCAGGCTTAGGCATTAAAGGGAGGGTTATGGTGTGTGGGGGAGAGGCTAGATTTAGGGGGTAGAGGGGAAGGGTTAGAATACTTAACCAGCAGGTGTTGGGATTCTGCACGTCAGGATGACCGCCGGCAGAGCAACGGTGAATAGATGCTGTGCTCACAGAGCGCTGACCATGCCCCCATAGTAACTGGAAACGTAAAGGGGGCTTGGTTTTTGCGATAATGCAGCGATCACGAGCCATGCCGCACCGGAGTCCCGATTCCTACCTTCTAAAAGTTGGGGGGTATGTTACACCCATTACATTAGTGTTAACTGCATTATATATGAGTGTCTCTCCCCTCCCCCCCCTTACTGATTGTAGCAGGCTAGCAGGTCCACCATCCCTTATAATACTCATTATTACACCCCCTCAGTGTGACTGTATTGATTATATATCAGTGCCCCACTGACTGTAACAGGCATCTCCCATACACGGTAGTACTTTAAATAGAGTATAATAGCATATTGATATATCACCAGTCAGTGTATGCCTCCCCCAGTAATGATTGTAGCAGGCGGGTGTTAGACACTGTACTTAAAATAACACTGTCCACCCCCATCCTCCCTCCTTCCACCCCCTCACTCCTGCCTGATTGGAATTTGAAGTAGTAAGATGTTATATAAAATGGAAAAAAATAAATTAAATAATAATAATAAAGTACACTGGAAGAGCTCATGTTTTTTTCTGTGCACATCCGGATCCTCTCTCTAAGCATCTGACATCATAATCACGCAGAGTACTGCAGGACTGAAGACACAGACATGCATTGGAGCCAACACCCAACAGCTGTCTAATCACTGACAGCCTGCCGAGAGTATTCAGCCAGCCCAGCACTCTGACAATTTTGGTGAAGCTCGTGGTCTGCTGGAAATGCCCTTTAGACCAGTGGTTCTCAAACTCGGTCCTCAGGACCCCACACAGTGCATGTTTTGCAGGTCACCCAGCAAGTGCACAGGTGTATTAATTACTCACTGACACATTTGAAAAGGTCCACAGGTGGAGATAATTATTTCACTTGCGATTCTGTGAGGAGACCTGCAAAACATGCACCGTGTGGGGTCCTGAGGACCGAGTTTGAGAACCTGTGCTTTAGACCATAGGTCTGCAAACTCAGTCCTCATTACACCACACAGTGCATGTTTTGCAGGTCTACTCACAGAATCACAAGTGAAATAATTAACTCCACCTGCGGACCTTTTAAAATGTGTCTGTGAGTAAGTAATACACCTGTGCACCTGCTGGGTTACCTGCAAAACATGCACTGTGTGGGGTAATGAGGACCGAGTTTGCAGACCTATGCTTTAGACCAGGGCTGGCCAAACCAGTCCTCGAGATCTACCAACAGTTCACATTTTCCAGACCACCTAGCTGGTGCACAGGTGTACTCATTATTAATAGAGATGAGCGCCTGAAATTTTTCGGGTTTTGTGTTTTGGTTTTGGGTTCGGTTCCGCGGCCGTGTTTTGGGTTCGACCGCGTTTTGGCAAAACCTCACCGAATTTTTTTTTGTCGGATTCGGGTGTGTTTTGGATTCGGGTGTTTTTTTAAAAAAACACTAAAAAACAGCTTAAATCATAGAATTTGGGGGTCATTTTGATCCCATATTATTATTAACCTCAAAAACCATAATTTCCACTCATTTTCAGTCTATTCTGAATACCTCACACCTCACAATATTATTTTTAGTCCTAAAATTTGCACCAAGGTCGCTGGATGACTAAGCTAAGCGACACTAGTGGCCGACACAAACACCTGGCCCATCTAGGAGTGGCACTGCAGTGTCACGCAGGATGTCCCTTCCAAAAAACCCTCCCCAATCAGCACATGACGCAAAGAAAAAAAGAGGCGCAATGAGGTAGCTGACTGTGTGAGTAAGATAAGCGACCCTAGTGGCCGACACAAACACCGGGCCCATTTAGGAGTGGCACTGCAGTGTCACGCAGGATGTCCCTTCCAAAAAACCCTCCCCAATCAGCACATGACGCAAAGAAAAAAAGAGGCGCAATGAGGTAGCTGACTGTGTGAGTAAGATTAGCGACCCTAGTGGCCGACACAAACACCGGGCCCATTTAGGAGTGGCACTGCAGTGTCACGCAGGATGTCCCTTCCAAAAAACCCTCCCCAATCAGCACATGACGCAAAGAAAAAAAGAGGCGCAATGAGGTAGCTGACTGTGTGAGTAAGATTAGCGACCCTAGTGGCCGACACAAACACCGGGCCCATTTAGGAGTGGCACTGCAGTGTCACGCAGGATGTCCCTTCCAAAAAACCCTCCCCAAACAGCACATGACGCAAAGAAAAAAAGAGGCGCAATGAGGTAGCTGACTGTGTGAGTAAGATTAGCGACCCTAGTGGCCGACACAAACACCGGGCCCATTTAGGAGTGGCACTGCAGTGTCACGCAGGATGTCCCTTCCAAAAAACCCTCCCCAATCAGCACATGACGCAAAGAAAAAAAGAGGCGCAATGAGGTAGCTGACTGTGTGAGTAAGATTAGCGACCCTAGTGGCCGACACAAACACCGGGCCCATTTAGGAGTGGCACTGCAGTGTCACGCAGGATGTCCCTTCCAAAAAACCCTCCCCAATCAGCACATGACGCAAAGAAAAAAAGAGGCGCAATGAGGTAGCTGACTGTGTGAGTAAGATTAGCGACCCTAGTGGCCGACACAAACACCGGGCCCATTTAGGAGTGGCACTGCAGTGTCACGCAGGATGTCCCTTCCAAAAAACCCTCCCCAATCAGCACATGACGCAAAGAAAAAAAGAGGCGCAATGAGGTAGCTGACTGTGTGAGTAAGATTAGCGACCCTAGTGGCCGACACAAACACCGGGCCCATTTAGGAGTGGCACTGCAGTGTCACGCAGGATGTCCCTTCCAAAAAACCCTCCCCAAACAGCACATGACGCAAAGAAAAATAAAAGAAAAAAGAGGTGCAAGATGGAATTGTCCTTGGGCCCTCCCACCCACCCTTATGTTGTATAAACAAAACAGGACATGCACACTTTAACCAACCCATCATTTCAGTGACAGGGTCTGCCACACGACTGTGACTGATATGACGGGTTGGTTTGGACCCCCCCCAAAAAAGAAGCAATTAATCTCTCCTTGCACAAACTGGCTCTACAGAGGCAAGATGTCCACCTCATCATCACCCTCCGATATATCACCGTGTACATCCCCCTCCTCACAGATTATCAATTCGTCCCCACTGGAATCCACCATCTCAGCTCCCTGTGTACTTTGTGGAGGCAATTGCTGCTGGTCAATGTCTCCGCGGAGGAATTGATTATAATTCATTTTAATGAACATCATCTTCTCCACATTTTCTGGATGTAACCTCGTACGCCGATTGCTGACAAGGTGAGCGGCGGCACTAAACACTCTTTCGGAGTACACACTTGTGGGAGGGCAACTTAGGTAGAATAAAGCCAGTTTGTGCAATGGCCTCCAAATTGCCTCTTTTTCCTGCCAGTATAAGTATGGACTGTGTGACGTGCCTACTTGGATGCGGTCACTCATATAATCCTCCACCATTCTTTCAATGGTGAGAGAATCATATGCAGTGACAGTAGACGACATGTCCGTAATCGTTGTCAGGTCCTTCAGTCCGGACCAGATGTCAGCATCAGCAGTCGCTCCAGACTGCCCTGCATCACCGCCAGCGGGTGGGCTCGGAATTCTGAGCCTTTTCCTCGCACCCCCAGTTGCGGGAGAATGTGAAGGAGGAGATGTTGACAGGTCGCGTTCCGCTTGACTTGACAATTTTCTCACCAGCAGGTCTTTCAACCCCAGCAGACTTGTGTCTGCCGGAAAGAGAGATCCAAGGTAGGCTTTAAATCTAGGATCGAGCACGGTGGCCAAAATGTAGTGCTCTGATTTCAACAGATTGACCACCCGTGAATCCTTGTTAAGCGAATTAAGGGCTCCATCCACAAGTCCCACATGCCTAGCGGAATCGCTCCGTGTTAGCTCCTCCTTCAATGTCTCCAGCTTCTTCTGCAAAAGCCTGATGAGGGGAATGACCTGACTCAGGCTGGCAGTGTCTGAACTGACTTCACGTGTGGCAAGTTCAAAGGGCATCAGAACCTTGCACAACGTTGAAATCATTCTCCACTGCGCTTGAGACAGGTGCATTCCACCTCCTATATCGTGCTCAATTGTATAGGCTTGAATGGCCTTTTGCTGCTCCTCCAACCTCTGAAGCATATAGAGGGTTGAATTCCACCTCGTTACCACTTCTTGCTTCAGATGATGGCAGGGCAGGTTCAGTAGTTTTTGGTGGTGCTCCAGTCTTCTGTACGTGGTGCCTGTACGCCGAAAGTGTCCCGCAATTTTTCTGGCCACCGACAGCATCTCTTGCACGCCCCTGTCGTTTTTTAAATAATTCTGCACCACCAAATTCAAGGTATGTGCAAAACATGGGACGTGCTGGAATTTGCCCATATTTAATGCACACACAATATTGCTGGCGTTGTCCGATGCCACAAATCCACAGGAGAGTCCAATTGGGGTAAGCCATTCCGCGATGATCTTCCTCAGTTGCCGTAAGAGGTTTTCAGCTGTGTGCGTATTCTGGAAACCGGTGATACAAAGCGTAGCCTGCCTAGGAAAGAGTTGGCGTTTGCGAGATGCTGCTACTGGTGCCGCCGCTGCTGTTCTTGCGGCGGGAGTCCATACATCTACCCAGTGGGCTGTCACAGTCATATAGTCCTGACCCTGCCCTGCTCCACTTGTCCACATGTCCGTGGTTAAGTGGACATTGGGTACAGCTGCATTTTTTAGGACACTGGTGACTCTTTTTCTGAGGTCTGTGTACATTTTCGGTATCGCCTGCCTAGAGAAATGGAACCTAGATGGTATTTGGTACCGGGGACACAGTACCTCCAACAAGTCTCTAGTTGGCTCTGCAGTAATGATGGATACCGGAACCACGGTTCTCACCACCCAGGATGCCAAGGCCTCAGTTATCCGCTTTGCAGTAGGATGACTGCTGTGATATTTCATCTTCCTCGCAAAGGACTGTTGGACAGTCAATTGCTTGGTGGAAGTAGTAAAAGTGGTCTTACGACTTCCCCTCTGGGATGACCATCGACTCCCAGCAGCAACAACAGCAGCGCCAGCAGCAGTAGGCGTTACACGCAAGGATGCATCGGAGGAATCCCAGGCAGGAGAGGACTCGTCAGAATTGCCAGTGACATTGCCTGCAGGACTATTGGCATTCCTGGGGAAGGAGGAAATTGACACTGAGGGAGTTGGTGGGGTGGTTTGCGTGAGCTTGGTTACAAGAGGAAGGGATTTACTGGTCAGTGGACTGCTTCCGCTGTCACCCAAAGTTTTTGAACTTGTCACTGACTTATTATGAATGCGCTGCAGGTGACGTATAAGGGAGGATGTTCCGAGGTGGTTAACGTCCTTACCCCTACTTATTACAGCTTGACAAAGGGAACACACGGCTTGACACCTGTTGTCCGCATTTCTGTTGAAATAGTTCCACACCGAAGAGCTGATTTTTTTGGTATTTTCACCAGGCATGTCAACGGCCATATTCCTCCCACGGACAACAGGTGTCTCCCCGGGTGCCTGACTTAAACAAACCACCTCACCATCAGAATCCTCCTGGTCAATTTCCTCCCCAGAGCCAGCAACACCCATATCCTCCTCATCCTGGTGTACTTCAACACTGACATCTTCAATCTGACTATCAGGAACTGGACTGCGGGTGCTGGAAGGCGCATGCTCTTCACGTCCAGTGTTGGGAAGGTCAGGCATCGCAACCGACACAATTGGACTCTCCTTGTGGATTTGGGATTTCGAAGAACGCACAGTTCTTTGCGGTGCTACTGCTTTTGCCAGCTTGAGTCTTTTCATTTTTCTAGCGAGAGGCTGAGTGCCTCCATCCTCATGTGAAGCTGAACCACTAGCCATGAACATAGGCCAGGGCCTCAGCCGTTCCTTGCCACTCCGTGTGGTAAATGGCATATTGGCAAGTTTACGCTTCTCCTCCGACAATTTTATTTTAGGTTTTGGAGTCCTTTTTTTACTGATATTTGGTGTTTTGGATTTGACATGCTCTGTACTATGACATTGGGCATCGGCCTTGGCAGACGACGTTGCTGGCATTTCATCGTCTCGGCCATGACTAGTGGCAGCAGCTTCAGCACGAGGTGGAAGTGGATCTTGATCTTTCCCTAATTTTGGAACCTCAACATTTTTGTTCTCCATATTTTAATAGGCACAACTAAAAGGCACCTCAGGTAAACAATGGAGATGGATGGATACTAGTATACAATTATGGACGGACTGCCGAGTGCCGACACAGAGGTAGCTACAGCCGTGAACTACCGTACTGTGTCTGCTGCTAATATAGACTGGTTGATAAAGAGATGTCGTAGTATGTATGTATGAAGAAGAAAGAAAAAAAAACCACGGTTAGGTGGTATACAATTATGGACGGACTGCCGAGTGCCGACACAGAGGTAGCCACAGCCGTGAACTACCGTACTGTACTGTGTCTGCTGCTAATATAGACTGGTTGATAAAGAGATGTCGTAGTATGTATGTATGAAGAAGAAAGAAAAAAAAACCACGGTTAGGTGGTATACAATTATGGACGGACTGCCGAGTGCCGACACAGAGGTAGCCACAGCCGTGAACTACCGTACTGTACTGTGTCTGCTGCTAATATAGACTGGTTGATAAAGAGATGTCGTAGTATGTATGTATGAAGAAGAAAGAAAAAAAAACCACGGTTAGGTGGTATACAATTATGGACGGACTGCCGAGTGCCGACACAGAGGTAGCCACAGCCGTGAACTACCGTACTGTACTGTGTCTGCTGCTAATATAGACTGGTTGATAAAGAGATGTCGTAGTATGTATGTATGAAGAAGAAAGAAAAAAAAACCACGGTTAGGTGGTATACAATTATGGACGGACTGCCGAGTGCCGACACAGAGGTAGCCACAGCCGTAAACTACCGTACTGTACTGTGTCTGCTGCTAATATAGACTGGTTGATAAAGAGATGTCGTAGTATGTATGTATGAAGAAGAAAGAAAAAAAAACCACGGTTAGGTGGTATACAATTATGGACGGACTGCCGAGTGCCGACACAGAGGTAGCCACAGCCGTGAACTACCGTACTGTACTGTGTCTGCTGCTAATATAGACTGGTTGATAAAGAGATGCCGTAGTATGTATGTATAAAGAAGAAAGAAAAAAAAACCACGGTTAGGTGGTATACAATTATGGACGGACTGCCGAGTGCCGACACAGAGGTAGCCACAGCCGTGAACTACCGTACTGTACTGTGTCTGCTGCTAATATAGACTGGTTGATAAAGAGATGTCGTAGTATGTATGTATGAAGAAGAAAGAAAAAAAAACCACGGTTAGGTGGTATACAATTATGGACGGACTGCCGAGTGCCGACACAGAGGTAGCCACAGCCGTGAACTACCGTACTGTACTGTGTCTGCTGCTAATATAGACTGGTTGATAAAGAGATGTAGTAGTATGTATGTATAAAGAAGAAAGAAAAAAAAACCACGGGTAGGTGGTATACAATTATGGATGGACTGCCGAGTGCCGACACAGAGGTAGCTACAGCCGTGAACTACCGTACTGTGTCTGCTGCAACTGGATGATAAATAATGATATAAAAAATATATATATATCACTACTGCAGCCGGACAGGTATATATATTATATAATGACGGACCTGCTGGACACTGTCTGTCAGCAGAATGAGTTTTTTATAGAATAAAAAAAAAACACCACACAAGTGAAGTCACACGACGAGTGTTTAACTTTTTCAGGCAATCACAATATAGTATACTACTAACTATACTGGTGGTCAGTGTGGTCAGGTCACTGGTCAGTCACACTGGCAGTGGCACTCCTGCAGCAAAAGTGTGCACTGTTTAATTTTAATATAATATGTACTCCTGGCTCCTGCTATAACCTATAACTGGCACTGCAGTGCTCCCCAGTCTCCCCCACAATTATAAGCTGTGTGAGCTGAGCACAGTCAGATATATAATATATACATAGATGATGCAGCACACTGGGCTGAGCAGTGCACACAGATATGGTATGTGACTGTCTTGTACTCCTGGCTCCTGCTATAACCTATAACTGGCACTGCAGTGCTCCCCAGTCTCCCCCACAATTATAAGCTGTGTGAGCTGAGCACAGTCAGATATATAATATATACATAGATGATGCAGGCATGCAGCACACTGGGCTGAGCAGTGCACACAGATATGGTATGTGACTGAGTCACTGTGTGTACCGTTTTTTTCAGGCAGAGAACGGATATATTAAATAAAACAACTGCACTGCTGGTGGTCACTGTGGTCAGTCACTAAACTCTGCACTCTCTTCTACAGTATCAGCCTCAGGTCAATCTCTCTCTCTCTCTCCTAATCTAAATGGAGAGGACGCCAGCCACGTCCTCTCCCTATCAATCTCAATGCACGTGTGAAAATGGCGGCGACGCGCGGCTCCTTATATAGAATCCGAGTCTCGCGAGAATCCGACAGCGTCATGATGACGTTCGGGCGCGCTCGGGTTAACCGAGCAAGGCGGGAAGATCCGAGTCGCTCGGACCCGTGAAAAAAAACATGAAGTTCGTGCGGGTTCGGATTCAGAGAAACCAAACCCGCTCATCTCTAATTATTAATTAAGATGTGCTGCATTCATTCCTAACTGACCATTCTACTGATCTCTAGGAGGCCTTGAAAACATGAACTGTTGGTAGATCTCGAGGACCGGTTTGGCCAGCCCTGCTTTAGACAGACTTGTCAGCGGGCCCCCTGGGACCAACAGGGCCTTAAGCAGATGCTTTGGTTGCCTTGTGGTAATTCCTCCACTGATTTAGGGCCTGAATCACATGCAGTAGAGTATGTGTTGCGTGTTTTGCAAATTTATGCTACCCCTAGTATAAGCCCTTCCCTCGTGTACGCACCAGAGTATCTGAATGTGCAAGGGCTAGGCCTACCAATTTGCCCATCTTTAGTTAGTCTTAAAATGCAACCATCAGACAAACCATCACAACTTGCACCAGGCACAGAAGCTCCATCAGAGTCTGACCTCGAGTGAATGCAATTAAGAGTTTGCAGCCAGTTTACCATACATTTCTGTGTGTCTGAATAGCATACCTCCCAACATGACCCTCTCCAGGAGGGACACAATGCTCTGCTTCTGCACTTTTTTCTTAATTTATGATTGCTGGCACCTGTTTTGAACAGGTAAATGAATAAAGAAAGGTGTTTCAGCACAGGTGATGGCAATCATACAGTAAGAGGGAAGTCCAGGAGCAGAGCATTCTGTCCCTCCTGGAGAGGGTCATGTTGGGAGGTATGGAATAGTCACTGCCAAGGAAGGGATGCTCAATAGTACATTTCAGGCACCGTCCTTCACAGTCGGTATTATATCTCTGAGCCTACACACCATGGAGCGACTTACACTACAAGATAATGTAGGACAAGTATGTGGTATATAAAGGTTGCTGGCATTAGCAGATATGACACTGAAAGTTTTGGCATCTGGGACCACCAATTGTTGAAACATGTCCCCTCGCAGGCTCGCTGCGCTTGCCACGCTTTGGGCATGGTGTCTCGTTTCGCTCACCATAAGGTTACTAAAGGTTATGATTTGTGAATTGGATAGTCAAGGAAGGAAAAAGTAAAAAAACATGAAACCCCCAAAACATGTGTTGACTGAATGTGTGTCAACCATTGTCAACCATTGCCATGTCCACCATATGAACCTGTTAGGCTTTGCCACCCATATCGGCCAAGCGGATCTCGTTCAGCGGGACCTGCTTGGCCACAAGAAGACTGCACATGGCCGCCTATGCAGATGCCCACACATGTGCGGCAGTCCCGCCGCCGCCGGCTCTGACCACAGCATGCTGCGGTCGGGCCGGATTACAGGATGGAGGGATTTCATAGTGAACACATACATTTGAATGTATGTGTTCACACAGTGCAGCTGTGCTGCACTGAAATCCCATGTTTGCTCTGTGGAAAGGCTTGTCTCTTTTAAGTGCTGCTTGGATTTCTAAGTGTGAGTTTTAAACAGCAAAAAGGTGAACTCTGATTAATCTCTGTCTATCCATATAGGGATAGTAATATTGTGAGAGAAAGTTAATCTGAATCTGATTGTTTGTATCTATACTGTTTCTTTTTTGTTTTAATATATCTGTACTGGGTGTTTTTTTTTGGAGGGAAAAAAAAAAGTGTGAGGTGAAAAGCCAGAGGGGTTAACTCAGGTGTGAGTAATCAGGAGGAGGAGGGGTTGACTAAAGCAGCTGGCTGAGCCTATATAAGCAGTGATTAGACTCTTTGGAGCTTGCTCTGTGGAAAGGCTGGTCTCTTTTAAGTGCTGCTTGGATTTCTAAGTGTGAGTTTTAAACAGCAAAAAGGTGAGTTAGAATACAGAAAAAGGTGAGTTTTATAATACACAATCAGGAACACACATTTGCAGTACCATTAAACTTCTGGTGAGGCTGCAAGGGGCTGACCTTGTGAGTGAGTGAGTGAGAGGGTCTCTTACTTGGAGTAGCAGAGGGGCTGTGATTGTGCGTGTGTGAGGGGCATTTTTATTTTTTATTTTTAATCAGGAGCTGGAAGCCGAGTGAAAAGGAGGTGCAGTGAGCTGGAACAACTGCAACTGCTAAGTGGAGTATAGGTGCCGCAGGAGAGAGTACTACGGCTGCATAAAAGTGAAGGACCAAGACCCGCACAAAGATAGATAAGTATAAGCCAGCTTAATTATTGTATAAGTGAGATTGCTTGTCTTCTACTTATTATTTTTGCTGCTTTTTCTTTGAGAGTAACAGGGAGTTAGACCTTACAAACAATATGGGAGGGGCTGTGATTGGGGACCTCACTCAGTGCATGTCGTACAAGATGTATGCACACCTGGAGCTACCGGCCCAGTGTGATTACATCTGCACGAGATGTGTGCGAACTGTTGCCCTGGAAGCCCAGGTAACTGATCTAGAGCAAACCGTTACGTGACTGAGGGAGATTCACAATCTCGAGCGTAGTTTAGACAGAACGGTGGAGGAGTTGCGGGAGGGGTCACTGGTTGAAGAGGATGATGATCAGGTAGCCAGTTGGGTCACAGAAGGAAGAAAAAGAGGGGGAGGCTCGACATCTCCGAAATATCAAACCCGAACAAATTTGCCCAATTGGACGAGGAATCGGAGGATGATAGTGAAGAAATGACGGTGCCGGAGGAGACTGCTCCCTCTAGCATCCAGAGGAGCGGTCCCTCTGGCGCGGTTGGGATAAAAGATAGAGAGGTACCTAGTCAGATGATGGTGGTAGGGGATTCTATCATCAGGAAGGCAGATAGGGCAATCTGCTACCGGGACCGTGATCGCCGTACAGTCTGTTGTCTCCCGGGTGCTCGGGTACGGCACATCGCGGACCGGGTAGATAGATTGTTGGGAGGGGCTGGGAAAGACCCGGCGGTCTTGGTGCACGTTGGCACCAATGACAAAGTTAGCGGAAGGTGGGATGTCCTTAAGAAAGACTATAGGGACTTAGGAAAGAAACTGAAGGCAAGGACATCTAAGGTAATATTCTCAGAATTATTACCCGTGCCACGCGCTAGTCCAGGGAGGCAGAGGGAGATTAGGGAGGTAAATGTGTGGCTTAGGGATTGGTGCAGGAAAGAGGGGTTTGTGTTCCTGGAACACTGGGCGGACTTCTCAGTCAGGCGCCATCTCTTTTGTCGTGACGGATTGCACCTGACTGAGGAGGGGGGGAAGGATGGTTAGAAGGTTGGAGGAGATTTTAAACTAGGAGCCTGGGGGGAGGGTTTAGCTAGAAACTACGGGTCATGCAGTGAGAATAGTGGGGATGGCGGTAGTAAACGAAATGGGGGAGAAGTTGGGGGGAGGGTAAGAGCAGGCGGTAAGGTTACTAACATGGGTACTAAAAGGGATTTTATGAAAGCAATAACCAATGACGATTACAGGTCATCATTGCTACATAAGGTGAAAGATGTCCCTAACGCAAGGGGAAATACTTATCTTAGTTGTATGTATGTAAACGCCAGAAGCATTACTGGTAAAAAGGGTGAACTAGAAATACTTGCAGCAAGCAAACAGTATGATATTATAGGCATTACTGAAACTTGGTGGGATGAATCTCATGATTGGACAGTCAATCTAGAGGGCTATACACTGTTTAGGAGAGACAGACTAAATAAAAAGGGTGGAGGGGTGTGTCTTTACGTAAAGCCGTTTTTAAAACCTGATATACGGGAAGATATTCAGGAGGGGACTGTAGACACTGTCGAGACATTATGGGTAGAAATTGCATGCGGGGAAAAAGGAATAAAAAAGTTAGTATTGGGTGTATGCTATAGGCCGCCTGGTATCAACGCATCTGATGAGGAATTGTTACTAAAGCAAATTGAAAGAGCAGCAGGAGTAGGAGACATAGTAGTGATGGGAGATTTTAACTATCCAGAGATAAACTGGAAAAACGATTCATGTGATACTGCTAGGGGCAATATGTTTTTAAACACACTTAATGTTAACTACTTAGTCCAACTAATTGAGGAACCAACTAGGTACAATGCAATCTTAGACCTGGTATTAACAAACAATGGGGATTTGGTATCAGGTATTATAGTAGGGGAACCCATAGGAAACAGCGACCACAATATGGTCACATTCAATATCAGTTTCCATAAACAGCCCTATACTGGCTCAACTAGGACTCTAAACTTTAGCAAAGGAAATTTTGAAAAGTTGAGGGTATTTTTCAGGGATATTGAATGGGAAGGTTTGTTTTTAGGAAAAAATACTACGGAGAAATGGGAGGTACTAAAATTCCTGCTAGCTAAAAATACACTCAAATTTATTCCTATGAGTAGCAAAAAAAGGAATAAAAAATCATAAACCGATGTGGCTTAACAAAAAGATTAAGAAACTTATGGGCAAGAAAAGGCGAGCATTTAAAAAATACAAATCTGACGGGGAAGCAGAGTCATTTCAGCACTATAGGGAATGTAACAAAATTTGCAAAAAGGAAATAAGAGCCGCTAAAGTAGAAACTGAAAAACTAGTAGCAAAGGAAAGCAAAGCGAATCCCAAAAAATTATTTAAATACATTAATAGCAAGAGATTAAAGAAGGAGAGTATAGGCCCTTTAAAAGACAAGTTGGGAGTCTTAAGCAAAAATGATAATGACATAGCGGACACACTAAATGAGTTTTTTTTTAACAGTATTCACTAGAGAGGACCCATTTCAGGGACTGACACACAATCTTAATAATGAGAATATCCCACTGATAGGTACTTATTTAAGCGAGGAAGTAGTCTGTGACCGATTAAAACATTTAAAGATTAATAAATCACCAGGGCCCGATGGTATTCACCCAAGGGTTCTAATGGAGCTTCACTCTGAACTGGCAAAACCGCTATCTTTGATCTTTAAGGATTCAGTTATATCAGGTATGGTTCCCAAAGACTGGCGTATAGCGGAAGTAGTGCCTATATTCAAAAAGGGAAGTAAAGCTGAACCAGGTAATTATAGACCAGTTAGTCTTACATCTATAGTGGGGAAAGTATTGGAAGGTATTCTAAGAGATAGTATTCAGAAGTTCCTTGAAGTCAATAAGGTCATTAAAAGGAATCAACATAGGTTTATGAAGGACAGATCCTGTCAAACCAACTTACTTGGCTTTTATGAAACAGTAAGCGCAAACCTAGATCAGGGTAAAGACGTGGATGTAATCTTTTTAGACTTTGCCAAAGCGTTCAATACTGTACCACACATGAGACTTATCTACAAGCTACAAGAATCAGGGCTAGGAAGCACAATATGCACTTGGGTAAAAAACTGGTTAGATAACAGGGAGCAGCGCGTTGTGGTTAATGGATCTTTTTCAACTTGGACTGAAATGCTAAGTGGTGTGTCGCAAGGCTCAGTATTAGGACCGCTATTGTTCAATATTTTCATTAACGACCTAACAGAAGGTCTAGAGAGCATGGTGTCAATTTTTGCAGATGATACCAAATTGTGTAAGGCTATAAATACAGAGGAGGATGCCGAGTCTCTTCAGAATGACTTAGTTAAATTAGAAGCATGGGCAGCCAAATGGAGAATGTGCTTCAACACAGACAAGTGTAAGGTAATGCACTGTGGTAACAAGAACAAAAATTACACCTACCTACTAAATGGGGTAAAATTAGGGGATTCTGTACTGGAAAAGGACTTAGGTGTCCTCATAGATAGCAAGCTAAGCAGTAGTACCCAAAGTAGTACTGCAGCAAAGAAGGCTAATAAGATATTAGCATGCATAAAACGGGGTATTGATGCTAGGGACGAGAGTATTATACTCCCGTTATATAAATCACTAGTGAGGCCACTTGAATACTGTGTACAATTCTGGGCACCGTACTACAAAAAGGATATCCTGGAGCTTGAAAAGGTACAGAGGAGGGCGACCAAACTAATTAAGGGCATGGAGACAATGGAATACAAGGAAAGGCTTGAAAGACTAGGCATGTTTACATTGGAAAAGCGGAGACTAAGAGGGGATATGATCAACATCTACAAATATATAAGGGGACAATACACAGAGCTTGCGCGGGACCTGTTTTTGGTTAGATCAACACAGAGGACTCGTGGACACTCGCTCAGGTTAGAGGAGAGGAGATTCCGCACAATACGGCGTAAAGGCTTTTTCACGGTAAGGACAATACGTGTTTGGAATTCCCTGCCCGAGGGAGTTGTAATGGCGGAATCTGTCAACACCTTTAAGAATGGGTTAGATAAATTCCTAATGGATAAGGATATCCAGGGGTATGGTGCATAGTCATGCATTATAGTTACTATAAATAGGGATAAAATGCAACGGCTGACATCAGCATCAGTCAGAAATTTTAGTCAAATCATCATGCATAGGAGACCACAAATAGGTTGAACTCGATGGACAATTGTCTTTTTTCAACCTCAGATACTATGTTACTATGTTACTGGCAGGATCCTGTTCTGTGAGATCCCGCAGAACAGGATCCGTATGCACACAATCCCCCCCCCCCCCCTCCCGGCCAAGCGGGTCCTGTTCAGCGGGACCCGCTTGGCCGCTATGTGTGGCCCAGCACTTACACTTTTGAACCTGTCAACCTTTTCCAGTGTTGACCCTTCATATGTCGACCTTTTGTACATGTCGATCTTGTGTCTGTTGACCACATGGGGGTGACCTAATGACTGTTGACCTAATGTATGTCGACCAACAGTCCCGAATCAAACATGCACTGCACTCCTCTAATTCCACTCCAAACTATATTTCATTTAAATTCA
The DNA here is from genome assembly GCF_028390025.1 of Pseudophryne corroboree. Classification (NCBI taxonomy): domain Eukaryota; kingdom Metazoa; phylum Chordata; class Amphibia; order Anura; family Myobatrachidae; genus Pseudophryne; species Pseudophryne corroboree. Next base: position 200,455,382 of record NC_086445.1, on the reverse strand, counting down.
GGGAATGTTGGTTCCAAAATATTGCAGAGTCTTCCTTTCTGGCCAGTCCTTACACTGGTTCTGCATCATTTGCTACCAGGTATCACACATTTAAACACAAACTATGTTTTTTTATGGGTTTTTGTCTGCTATCTCATTAGTTTAGAGACAGAACCATTTCATGGCATACCAATCAATGATCACCTAGGTAATTAGCTGACAAGATTTGGCTTCTATGTGGAAAATGGTGTACAAAAGAAAGTGCAATCACTACAACCAAGCGATTTCTGTATCTCTCAATCAGGCTCGTGCACCTTTCAATAGGTAGTTTGATAACTTTCTCAGCAAACTGCTCCAGTCGTATCAGATTGCAATCAGACACTGATGTACCTTGGAGTTCAGCTTGTATCTCAGTGTGGTGCACACGATGATACCAAACAACAGAGTGGCTACCTTTCTTCCATTTAAATAAGCTGAATGAATTATTAGAAAATTGAAGATGTGTGATGTGAATTCACGAAAGCAATTCATTTGAAATATCACTATAATCCAATTATTTATTATATTTTTTATCTATCTAATAAAATTAAATGGTGATGAGAAATAGTGGCATGTTTATAAAAATATTTTTGCAGGAATCCTTAGAAAACAGCCATCCTCAGTATTTTGCTCTTGCAGATGCGTAGTCTGATGATCACAGTAGCATTGCCAGGGTCACATATGTCACGCTCGGCGTACGTTGGGGATCCGACAACCGAGTTTTGGCTGAAGGGACAGCTACCTGTGAGGAGAGTAAACGAGGTGGTTGAATGTAATTCCTCCTCATGGGATGGAAGCCAAACTAAGTGTTAACGTTGGCGGAGGGCGTAAAGAAAAGGAGGACTTCGTAGGAAGATAACTGTAGTTTTAATGAATAATCAGGCTGTACACGAATATTGGAGAAATAAAAAAAACTGGAAGAATTAGAGTCTATGGTTAAATGACTTGAAGAGTGAAGCTGAAGAACTCCAGTAAAGAAGAACTGAAGACTGTGTTTTATGATTAAAAGACGAGTCTGAAGTACTTGGACTTTGAAGAAATGAAGACGTGGTTTGTGATTGAAAGATGAGGCTGAAGAACCTGGACTTTGAAGAAATGAAGACTGTGGTTTGTGGTTGAAAGACGAGGCTGAAGAACTTGGACTTTGAAGAAATGAAGACGTCTGCGAGAACCGCCGTTAGCACCTGGAGCTCCTCTAACTTGAAGCACTGGCACGCTCCCTCTGAGTCAGCCCCCTTTTGTAAGGGGAAAACACGCAGGATTGGCTGGACACAGATTGGGAACTTCATTGGTAATACTCTGGTCTCCAACATGGCTGCCCCCAGCACAGGAGACATACATAGCTGTTTGCACACAGCTTTAGCCAGCTTCTGTCTCTGACACACTATACCGTGCCACCACTAGAGGACCTTACCGCAGCGATCCCCGAAGCAGCGCACGGCTCTCCAGGCCCTTGGCAGGAGTACATCCGTCCAGGAGGACCTGCCGCCGCAGCCGCGCCAACCAGCGGGATGTTAACCCGCGGGAGCACCTGCCGGAGGTAAGGCTCCGGAGCCTGACAGTACTCCCCCTTTTTAGGGTGGGCTCTGAACACCCTTGTGCTTTCATCGGATTCTTGGTATGAAAGGCATGGACTAATCTTGGAGCGTGGACGTCCTCTTCATAAAACCAGGAACTTTCCTCTGGTCCATATCCCTTCCAATCAATAAGATATTGGAGACGACCATATCTTTTACGACAGTCAAGGATCCTATGAACTTCAAATTCTTCTCCTTGAGCAGCTTGCACCTTGGGAGTTCTAGGGAGCGCAGCCCGAAAACGATTAAGTATGAGAGGCTTCAGTAAGGAGATGTGAAATGCATTTGGATCTTCAAGTACGGAGGCAACGTCACTTTGTATGCTACTGGATTCAATATTTTTTCAACAGGATATGGTCCAATGAATCTGGGGGCAAATTTCTTGGAAGGGACCTTGAGTCTTAAATTTCGAGTAGAAATCCAGACTTGATCACCCACTTTGAGACTAGGGACAGCCTTCCGTTTCCGATCTGCAAAAAATTTGTATTTATTGGATGTTTTAAGTAGAGCCTTGTGCGTGAACTTGTTTCCACATCTTAGTGAATTGTTGAAGGGCTAACTCTGCGGCAGGTACTTAGAGAGCTGGAAGAGATTGGAAAGCAGTAACACGTGGATGAAGTCCATAATTCACATAAAAGGGTGTGGAATGGGTAGTGGAATGGTAAGGATTATTGTGAGCAAATTCAACAAATGGAAGATAGTCCAGCCAATTGTCCTGAGAAGAAGACATGAAGAGTCGTAGGAAAGTCTTTTTTTTATTTTTTCAATAAATGTTTATTGGTTAAGGGTAAGAACATATTACAGCGAGTAATAGAAGACAGCATATACAATTCAAATGTCAATAAATCCAATTGATATAAGCAATGACTGTTTATGAACTTAACATGGCCTGCTGTTGGGGAACACCCCTGCTAGGGCCTTATCTGAAATTTAAAGTCGCTTCAGGCCGTTCTAGATGTTTGCTGCCTCAATAAAGCATTTCCAATTTTTAAAACAGTTCCAGAAAACTTTACAGAAGAGTACAGAGAGGAGAGGAAGAAGAGAAAAGAAAAAGGAAAAAAGAAAAAAGGGGGGGGGGGGTTAGAGAGTCTGAGAAGACGGGGGGAAGAAGGGGGGAGGGGAGGACACAGCGAATCTTCTGTGTCTAGTCTGGTCGGGGGTCTGAGGTATACGTTTCTAGCTCCAATCGTTCCCAGGAGGACAGCGGGGGAGCCCGGGTAGGGGATCAAAGTAAATGGTCTAGGTCGCTACAGCAATGTCGAGTAAGCTTGTGAGGCCTTAAATTCGAGCCAAGGGGACCAAGTAGTCGTGAATCTCTGGTTTGTCTCCGGTGTCACCCGCAATTCCTCCATAGTCATATACCAATCTACTCTGGCGATCCACTCCTTCACGGTAGGAGGAGTAGTCGATCGCCAGTGAACCGGAATGACCGCTTTGGCTGCGCTATTGAGAAATTTTAATATAGATTTTTTATATGTTGACAGGGGCCATGAAGTACAGTTGAGAAGCCAGAAAGTAGGCTCCGAAGGAACCCCCGGATCCACTATCAATTTTGAAATTGCTATAACCTTATCCCAGAAGGGACGAAGCTCGGGGCAGCTCCACCAGATGTGCATCGGGGAGCCCGGATGATTGCTACATCTCCAACACGCATCTGTTACATTGGGAAACATTTTAGCTAATGTTTGGGGGCACCTATACCAGCGAGACAGGACTTTAAAGTGCGTCTCAAGGACCGAATAACTAGAGGAGCTGGCGAAGGTGGCTTGAAAGCTCTTCTCCCAGTCCTCCTCCGACAAGTCTATCTGCACGTCATGGCCCCAGTCTCTAGCATATTTGGGTAGATCTGGGAATTTATTCTCAAGCAGTATTCGATAGCACCTTGAGAGGAAGTGTGGTGGGCGAGAAGGCTCCAGGCAGAGGCTCTCAAAAGCTGTTAATGATCTACTCAGGCTCGGGCGTATAGCGCTCCCCATGGCAAAATGTTTTAATTGGAGATATTTCCAGATCTCTGAAGGCGATAGGTTCCACTTGGATTGCAGTAAGGGGAAAGGGACCATCTCTCCACGTTCCACCAGCCCGCCGACACGTGTCACCCCCGCCCTTTTCCAAGAGTCGAATCCCTGGCCTGAGGCAGCCGGTGGGAAATCTGGGTTGTTGAACAATGGAGTCAGAGGGGAATATTTAGAAGATATGTGTGGTAGTACCCTAAGTCTTCCCCAGCGTGTAAGTGTAGGGCCAATAGTAGGGTGATCCACACGTGGCAGCCTTGAGTGCCAGGGGTAGTATGCAATGGGGGCAGGCATCACCGTTCCCTCGATATGAACCCACTGTTTTATGTCATGTGGGCGCGACCATTCCATGATTCGGTGGAGAATAATGGCCTCATAGTACAGAGTAAAGTGCGGCAACTGAAGACCCCCCTTGTGTTTAGGGCGAAAAAGGATGTCGTGCCGGAAACGAGGTCGTTTATCTCCCCAGACGAAGTCCCTCACCGAGTTATGTAAGTCTCTGAACCATGCTTTGGGAATGGATATCGGGAGCGCCTGGAGGAGATAAAGGACCCTCGGCAGAGCATTCATTTTGATGACACAAAGCCTCCCCAACCAGGACAGTCTTTTGTTGCCCCAATCCCGGAACTCGGAACGGAGTGAGGTCAGTAGTTTTTTGAAATTTTCGTCAAAAAGGCGTGATAAGTCTTTATGGAGTGTGATCCCCAAGTATTTGAAGCTAGAGGGATGCCAGTGGAAGGGGAAGGATTGTTTAAGATTATCAAGAGCTTGGGAGGCCAGTGACACATTCACTGCCACTGACTTGGAGAGATTAATCTTGAAGTTTGACATAGAACCATACCTATCTAGCTCGGTCATCAGGTTGGGGACGGACACCACCGGGTTCGACAGGATAGCTAACAGGTCATCTGCGAACAGTGCGAGTTTGAATTCTCTACCCCCAGCCGTGAGTCCCGAGATGTTTGGATTTAATCTAATGGCTCCCGCCAAGGCCTCCATACAGAGGACAAAAATTAGTGGCGAGAGGGGGCATCCTTGTCTAGTGCCATTCCTTATCGGAACCGGGCGGGACAAGTCTCCATTAATTTTAATCCTTGCAGAGGGGGAGTTATAAAGTGCTAAAATGCGCCCTAAACTGATCGGTCCCAACCCCAGGTGACGCAGGACCCCCTCCATGAACGTCCAATCTACTCTGTCAAAAGCCTTCTCGGCATCGGTAGAAAGCACCACCACCGGTTCACTTTTGCTCGAGGCCAAGTGTATCAAATCAATGATCTTGGTGGTGTTATCGCGGGCCTCTCTTCCTGGTATGAAACCCACCTGATCTGAATGCACAATATTGGGGAGTAGCAGCTTCAATCTGTTTGCTATAAGTTTAGCAAACAGCTTGACGTCTGTGTTGAGGAGGGATATGGGTCGGTAACTAGCGCATTGTGACGGGTCTTTCCCTTCCTTTGGTATAACTGTAATGAATGCCTCTAATGATTGAGGGGAGAAACCTCGGTCGTCAGATATCTCATTGAATGCCAGTAGCATTTTGGGCAGGAGAGCGCTCTTAAAGAGTTTGTAATAAGAAACTGTATAGCCATCTGGGCCTGGGCTCTTTCCGGAAGGAGCTTCCTTAAGGGCTTGTTCCAATTCCGGGAGGGTAAAGGGGGAGTCTAGCCAGGCACTCTCATCCGCTGATATTTTAGGGAGTCCTGCGTCACCAAGGTATCCCTCCACCAGGTCTCGAGTTGTCGACAGGGATGTCGGGGTTCCTAGCGTCCGAAGATTATATAATTTGGAGTAGTAAGCGTGGAAGGTTTCGGCGATGTCCTTTGTAAGGGTGCGGCGAGTCCCCGCCGCATCCTGTACCGATTGTATAAATAGCGTGGCCCTCTGCGCGCGGAGCGCCCTAGCCAATAGCTTCCCCGGTCTGTTGCCCCATTGATAGAAGCGGTTTCTACAGAGCCTGTAGTCCCTCTTAATGTCCGCGAACAACAGTTTGTTGAGAGCAGATCTTGTCTCAGTCAGGGCGGTCAGTACCGATGGGGAGGGGTTCGTTTTGTGTGATGTCTCTAAGTCCTTAAGTCGCTGGAGTAAGGTAGTCTTTTCCCCGAGTCTCTCTTTTTTCAGCATGGAGCCTAGCTGTATGAGCTTTCCTCGTAGAACACACTTGTGGGCTTCCCACACCGTGACCCGGGAGACATCTGGCGTCTCATTATCTAGGAAATAGTTCTCCAAAGTCTCAAGCAGCTGGGGTTGGAACCTCGTATCCATCAGAAGTTGTTCATTCAACCGCCAGGTACATTGCTTGGAGTGTGGATGGGATGTCTCCAGGGTCAGGTAGACAGGAGCGTGGTCCGACCAAGTGATTAGTCCAATAGCTGTTTCCCTAACTAAATGTAGGAATCTGTGAGGTAGGAGGAAATAGTCTAGTCTGGAGTAAATGTCGTGGGGTCTGGAGTAGAACGTATAGTCCCTGTCCCCGGGGTGTTGAAGCCGCCAGGTGTCGATCAGCTGGTGGTCGTGGAGGGACCGCCGCACCCCACGGTGCGATGCTAGGGAGGGCCTCGCCGGCGCCCCAGAGATGTCCACCTCTGGTTGGAGGGTCCAATTAAGATTGCCTCCAATAACTGGAATACCCGCTATTAAGGGGGCTACACGATTCAGAGCCTTCGCCAAGAATCTAGGTTGTGATTGGTTGGGAGCGTATAGGTTGATAAATGTATATGGCTGATCGAACAGTGTACATTTCACTAGGAGTATCCTGCCCTCCCCCAAGGATTCGGACGTTATATCTTGAAAAGGCAAACGTTTAGATAGCAAAATAGCTACTCCTAGAGATTTACTCTTGCTGTTGTTGTTGTAGAAAGAATGTGGGTAGTTACGGTCTTTGAGACCCGGGGCCACTCCCACTTTGAAGTGGGTTTCCTGTAAAAACGCCACATCAGCTCTGAATGCAAAGAGGTCCCTAAGCAGCCTCGAGCATTTCTCCGGGACATTGAGGCCCTTCACGTTAAGAGAAACCAATTTTATATGTGTCAGTTTAGGATCTACCGCCATCGTCTGGGAACATATATGGAATGCTTAGTCCGACCCAGAAGACACGACTTCTCGCACAGTGGAGAGATACATAGTAGGGGGAGGGGGGGAGGAGAGGTAGAAAAAGAAACAGAAACAAAGAGAACATAGAGAAGGTAGGTCGACAGACCTAACATATGCAGATATCAGCTGAAAAAATAAACTGATTAAATGGCAACTCTACCACCTCCTGGGAGCTCGGACGCGCTATTCGCGTCGGAGACCAAGAATACTCGGGCGGTGTAGGGGCGAACTGGGGGGGTCAGTGCCAGCCCCAGCCCCAACAGGGAATATAACATCACAATCAATAATACATCTGAACAGTTTGATCACACAACTAAGAAGAAACAACTACTGAAAATAAATGGATTTTAACCAGGAACAGGTGACTCCGACCCGTGCAGGTCTGGTGGACATTCGTTAAGTCGAGTACGTTCTCGGTACCCCGACCACCTCCCAACTGGGAGAGTGTGCCGCACGGCATGGAGATCCCCCGAGTCAGCGATAATTCCTTTAAGCTAAGGAAGGATCACCCGAAATTGCTCCAGTGAAAGTCCCGAACCAGGCTGCGATTTTCACCTCTTTGCCGATTGCGTGGAGGAACGCAGCTCCCTGGGGGGTCTCGGGTTGCGGTGGACCAGGTGCCAGTCGTTGTCAGGGTGGGTGAGTTCAGGTGGGGCGCCGTCGGTCAGAGGCTCCTGCCATTCTGGAAGAGAGACCTGTGGTATTCCCAGCGCTTGGCAGAAAAGGGGCAAATCGGAGGGGTCCTTAAAGGTATATAGAGTCCCATTGTGCGAGGTCTGTAGGCCAAAAGGGAAGCTCCATCGATATTTGATGCCCAGCTTCCGAAGTTCTGTAGTGAGCGGGTGTAAGGCTCTGCGCTTCTGAAGGGTCGTCCACGATAGGTCCTGGAAGATCTGGAGTTTATGAGAGGCAATCTCTATCACGTCCATGCGGCGGGTTTTGCAAAGGATCTCTTCTTTTTCCGTGTAGTAATGAAGACGACAAATAATGTCGCGAGGGCGATCAGACGGTGCGCCCCTGGGTCTCAAAGCTCGGTGGGCCCTGTCGAATTCGATTATGGAAGCGGGATCACGGCCCAAAATTTCATTGAAAACCGTCGTGAGGAAGTCAGTGAGGCAGGCAGGGGCAATATCCTCCGAAACTCCCCTGACCCTCAGGTTATTTCTCCTTCCGCGGTTATCCAAATCTTCTACACGGTCTTGGAGCTGTTGAAGGCAGGACGCCTGTTTGATAACGGTGGCCCTGAGGGCGTTATGTGCAGCTGCTGTGTCTGAGGAGAAGCCTTCCAGCGTAGACAGGCGGGAGTCGATGTGTGTTATTTCTACCTGAACCGCAGCGATCTCTGAGCGTACCGTTTCCCGGACTCTTCCTTCCAAGTGCTCAAAGTCCTGCTTAGTTGGTAGGGCCTGCAGCAGGGTCAGAATCTGGGCGAGACTTCCCGGGTCCGTCGTGGCGTGTGGGGCTGCCGTCTGTGATCCCACCTGGGAAGCAGAGTCCGAGTCAGGCGAGAAACGTGGGGTCGAGGGTAGGGAGGCAGCCACCGTAGGGGCGGAGCCCTGGGGGAGAAAAAATTGCCGCATATCTACCGAGGTCGGGGTATCCATTGCACGCGTCGGGGTGAGTGTATGTGGCCTCTTTCCTCTCCCTTGCGATCCTTTCTTTCCTCTCACCATGTGGCACCTTGGGTACGTCAGTAGAACATCAGAAGTGACGTTGTGTGATTAGAGCATCCTCCCGTCGGGGTCAGCACCGGCACGCCACCCCAGAGTCTAGGTGGCTAGCCGGCCATCAGTATAGGAGTAAACTTGCAAAAAAGAAACAGACCGGCCGCAGGGCCATGGGTTGAGAGATTTTCCGGATCCTCTACGGCAAAGCGATAGCAGCTGAGTGACACAGTGGGGGCCGGGCGCAGGAATGGCACGGATGACTGCCAGTATGCCCTCCACGTTTCAGGTGTCACATCACAGGGGCCCGAGGGGGCAGGGAGCATGCATGTGGAGTGGGAGCAGTGAGCTGGCTAGAATAGGGGTGACAGGAGCCTGTGAGGCACTATATAATGTCACTGCTTATGAGTTGCAGTGGTGCTGCCAGTCCCAAGATGGCCGCCGGCTGGTCCCCAAGGCTGCAGCAGCCCACTGTCTCTCCCTCTGTCTCCCAAATGCAAGGGCCGGGTCAGTGGGGGTATTGGGGGTTGGAGCCTGGGTTATTGGCCCCACAGGAGGTCCCCTGCAGCAGCCGCTACGGCCGAGTAGTCAGCGGCGCCAACCACAAGATGGCCGCCACCACCGCCAGCCGCGGCCCTTACCTCGGGCGTCTCCGGCAGTCCGTGGTCTCTAGCTGGGGCCTCAGTGTATCCTGCAGAGCGTCCAGCGGTGGGGCGTGCTCCCAGAGCGGGGGAGCAAATCCGCCGAGCGGGCTGAGCGCTCCGGATCCAGCAAGGTGTTCCCTCCGGCGGCTCGCACTCCAAATCGAGGTCCCGGCCTCAGCACTGGAGGTAGGCCGCAATCCGCAGGGGGCAACACAGGGCCCCCCCGACTCCGCAGCTCTCACCTCCCAGCACCAGGTCGATTGGCAGGCTCAGATAGGTCCAGTGCAGTCGGTTGGCACTAAATATCGTGGGCCCAGGCACTTTAATAGGGATGGCCAAGCTGGAGCTCCACGTATTCCCAGCTTTCCCTGATGCCGGCCAAGCCACGCCCCCCGTAGGAAAGTCTTTAAGTCTTGGTTCACTCTCTCAGTCTGGCCATCCATTTGGGGATGGTATGTAGAGGAGAAACTTAATTCCATTCCAAGAGCTGAACTCAGTGCTCTCCAGAATTTAGCCACAAATTGAGGCCCTCGATCGGAAACTATCTCTTGTGGAAGTCCATGTAACCGGAAGATGTCTGATATGAACAATTTTTATAGTTGTGGAGCGGTTGGAAGACCTGTGAGTGGGACGAAGTGCGCCATTTATGAAAATCGGTCCACAACGACCCAAATGGTGTTTCGTCCTCTGGAGACAGTTAGGTCAGTTATAAAATCCATGGAGATGTGTGTCCAGGGTTTTTGTGGAACCGATAGCGGATGAAGAAGACCCGATGGACTATTATGTTGGGCTCACTTTGGGCAGGCAGCTATGAATTCCAAAACATCCATCTTCACATGAGGCCACCAATAGGAGTGTTGGATGAACTTAAGAGTCTTGAGGTTACCTGCGTGTCCCATACACGGTGAGGTATGAGCCCACGTGAGCATTCTTTTTCGGAATTCTGCTGCAACTAAGGGAAGCGAAGTAGTACGATTTGCATCAAAGGAGGCAGGATCTAGGATGAATTGTCTGTCCAAAAGATCTGTGGACTCATCTGAACTCAATGAATGAGAGAGAGCATCTGCTTTCCGATTAAGAGACCCTGGACGATAACTGAGCTTGACAGAAAAACGGGAGAAGAACAGTGCCCACCTGGCTTGCCGTGGGTTTAAACATCGGGCGGTCTGAAGATATAAAAGATTTTTGTGATACGTGGTTACTGAGATTGGGTGCTGAGCTCCTTCCAGCAAGTACCTCCACTCTACAAAAGCAAGTTTTGTGCCAAGCAATTCTTGTTCTCCAATGGGGTAGTTTTGCTCTGCTGGAGAGAATCTTTGGAAAAAATAAGCACAAGGATGAGCTTTCTGATCCTCAAAGTACTGGGATAAGACGGCCCCCACTCCTACTGAAGAAGCATCCACCTTAGAGATGAGCGCCTGAAATTTTTCGGGTTTTGTGTTTTGGTTTTGGGTTCGGTTCCGCGGCCGTGTTTTGGGTTCGAACGCGTTTTGGCAAAACCTCACCGAATTTTTTTTGTCGGATTCGGGTGTGTTTTGGATTCGGGTGTTTTTTTCAAAAAACACTAAAAAACAGCTTAAATCATAGAATTTGGGGGTCATTTTGATCCCAAAGTATTATTAACCTCAAAAACCATAATTTACACTCATTTTCAGTCTATTCTGAATACCTCACACCTCACAATATTATTTTTAGTCCTAAAATTTGCACCGAGGTCGCTGTGTGAGTAAGATAAGCGACCCTAGTGGCCGACACAAACACCGGGCCCATCTAGGAGTGGCACTGCAGTGTCACGCAGGATGTCCCTTCCAAAAAACCCTCCCCAAACAGCACATGACGCAAAGAAAAAAAGAGGCGCAATGAGGTAGCTGTGTGAGTAAGATTAGCGACCCTAGTGGCCGACACAAACACCGGGCCCATCTAGGAGTGGCACTGCAGTGTCACGCAGGATGGCCCTTCCAAAAAACCCTCCCCAAACAGCACATGACGCAAAGAAAAAAAGAGGCGCAATGAGGTAGCTGACTGTGTGAGTAAGATTAGCGACCCTAGTGGCCGACACAAACACCGGGCACATCTAGGAGTGGCACTGCAGTGTCACGCAGGATGTCCCTTCCAAAAAACCCTCCCCAAACAGCACATGACGCAAAGAAAAAAAGAGGCGCAATGAGGTAGCTGTGTGAGTAAGATTAGCGACCCTAGTGGCCGACACAAACACCGGGCCCATCTAGGAGTGGCACTGCAGTGTCACGCAGGGTGTCCCTTCCAAAAAACCCACCCCAATCAGCACATGATGCAAAGAAAAAGAAAAGAAAAAAGAGGTGCAAGATGGAATTATCCTTGGGCCCTCCCACCCACCCTTATGTTGTATAAACAAAACAGGACATGCACACTTTAACCAACCCATCATTTCAGTGACAGGGTCTGCCACACGACTGTGACTGATATGACGGGTTGGTTTGGACCCCCCCCAAAAAAGAAGCAATTAATCTCTCCTTGCACAAACTGGCTCTACAGAGGCAAGATGTCCACCTCATCTTCACCCTCCGATATATCACCGTGTACATCCCCCTCCTCACAGATTATCAATTCGTCCCCACTGGAATCCACCATCTCAGCTCCCTGTGTACTTTGTGGAGGCAATTGCTGCTGGTCAATGTCTCCGCGGAGGAATTGATTATAATTCATTTTAATGAACATCATCTTCTCCACATTTTCTGGATGTAACCTCGTACGCCGATTGCTGACAAGGTGAGCGGCGGCACTAAACACTCTTTCGGAGTACACACTTGTGGGAGGGCAACTTAGGTAGAATAAAGCCAGTTTGTGCAAGGGCCTCCAAATTGCCTCTTTTTCCTGCCAGTATAAGTACGGACTGTGTGACGTGCCTACTTGGATGCGGTCACTCATATAATCCTCCACCATTCTATCAATGTTGAGAGAATCATATGCAGTGACAGTAGACGACATGTCCGTAATCGTTGTCAGGTCCTTCAGTCCGGACCAGATGTCAGCATCAGCAGTCGCTCCAGACTGCCCTGCATCACCGCCAGCGGGTGGGCTCGGAATTCTGAGCCTTTTCCTCGCACCCCCAGTTGCGGGAGAATGTGAAGGAGGAGATGTTGACAGGTCGCGTTCCGCTTGACTTGACAATTTTGTCACCAGCAGGTCTTTCAACCCCAGCAGACCTGTGTCTGCCGGAAAGAGAGATCCAAGGTAGGCTTTAAATCTAGGATCGAGCACGGTGGCCAAAATGTAGTGCTCTGATTTCAACAGATTGACCACCCGTGAATCCTTGTTAAGCGAATTAAGGGCTGCATCCACAAGTCCCACATGCCTAGCGGAATCGCTCCGTGTTAGCTCCTCCTTCAATGCCTCCAGCTTCTTCTGCAAAAGCCTGATGAGGGGAATGACCTGACTCAGGCTGGCAGTGTCTGAACTGACTTCACGTGTGGCAAGTTCAAAGGGCATCAGAACCTTGCACAACGTTGAAATCATTCTCCACTGCACTTGAGACAGGTGCATTCCACCTACTATATCGTGCTCAATTGTATAGGCTTGAATGGCCTTTTGCTGCTCCTCCAACCTCTGAAGCATATAGAGGGTTGAATTCCACCTCGTTACCACTTCTTGCTTCAGATGATGGCAGGGCAGGTTCAGTAGTTTTTGGTGGTGCTCCAGTTTTCTGTACGTGGTGCCTGTACGCCGAAAGTGTCCCGCAATTCTTCTGGCCACCGACAGCATCTCTTGCACGGCCCTGTCGTTTTTTAAAAAATTCTGCACCACCAAATTCAAGGTATGTGCAAAACATGGGACGTGCTGGAATTGGCCCAGATTTAATGCACACACAATATTGCTGGCGTTGTCCGATGCCACAAATCCACAGGAGAGTCCAATTGGGGTAAGCCATTCCGCGATGATCTTCCTCAGTTGCCGTAAGAGGTTTTCAGCTGTGTGCGTATTCTGGAAAGCGGTGATACAAAGCGTAGCCTGCCTAGGAAAGAGTTGGCGTTTGCGAGATGCTGCTACTGGTGCCGCCGCTGCTGTTCTTGCGGCGGGAGTCCATACATCTACCCAGTGGGCTGTCACAGTCATATAGTCCTGACCCTGCCCTGCTCCACTTGTCCACATGTCCGTGGTTAAGTGGACATTGGGTACAGCTGCATTTTTTAGGACACTGGTGACTCTTTTTCTGAGGTCTGTGTACATTTTCGGTATCGCCTGCCTAGAGAAATGGAACCTAGATGGTATTTGGTACCGGGGACACAGTACCTCCAACAAGTCTCTAGTTGGCTCTGCAGTAATGATGGATACCGGAACCACGTTTCTCACCACCCAGGATGCCAAGGCCTCAGTTATCCGCTTTGCAGTAGGATGACTGCTGTGATATTTCATCTTCCTCGCAAAGGACTGTTGAACAGTCAATTGCTTACTGGAAGTAGTACAAGTGGGCTTACGACTTCCCCTCTGGGATGACCATCGACTCCCAGCGGCAACAACAGCAGCGCCAGCAGCAGTAGGCGTTACACGCAAGGATGCATCGGAGGAATCCCAGGCAGGAGAGGACTCGTCAGACTTGCCAGTGACATGGCCTGCAGGACTATTGGCATTCCTGGGGAAGGAGGAAATTGACACTGAGGGAGTTGGTGGGGTGGTTTGCGTGAGCTTGGTTACAAGAGGAAGGGATTTACTGGTCAGTGGACTGCTTCCGCTGTCACCCAAAGTTTTTGAACTTGTCACTGACTTATTATGAATGCGCTGCAGGTGACGTATAAGGGAGGATGTTCCGAGGTGGTTAACGTCCTTACCCCTACTTATTACAGCTTGACAAAGGGAACACACGGCTTGACACCTGTTGTCCGCATTTGTGGTGAAATACCTCCACACCGAAGAGCTGATTTTTTTGGTATTTTCACCTGGCATGTCAACGGCCATATTCCTCCCACGGACAACAGGTGTCTCCCCGGGTGCCTGACTTAAACAAACCACCTCACCATCAGAATCCTCCTGGTCAATTTCCTCCCCAGCGCCAGCAACACCCATATCCTCCTCATCCTGGTGTACTTCAACACTGACATCTTCAATCTGACTATCAGGAACTGGACTGCGGGTGCTCCTTCCAGCACTTGCAGGGGGCATGCAAATAGTGGAAGGCGCATGCTCTTCACGTCCAGTGTTGGGAAGGTCAGGCATCGCAAACGACACAATTGGACTCTCCTTGTGGATTTGGGATTTCAAAGAACGCACAGTTCTTTGCGGTGCTTTTGCCAGCTTGAGTCTTTTCAGTTTTCTAGCGAGAGGCTGAGTGCTTCCATCCTCATGTGAAGCTGAACCACTAGCCATGAACATAGGCCAGGGCCTCAGCCGTTCCTTGCCACTCCGTGTGGTAAATGGCATATTGGCAAGTTTACGCTTCTCCTCCGACAATTTTATTTTAGGTTTTGGAGTCCTTTTTTTTCTGATATTTGGTGTTTTGGATTTGACATGCTCTGTACTATGACATTGGGCATCGGCCTTGGCAGACGACGTTGCTGGCATTTCATCGTCTCGGCCATGACTAGTGGCAGCAGCTTCAGCACGAGGTGGAAGTGGATCTTGATCTTTCCCTAATTTTGGAACCTCAACTTTTTTGTTCTCCATATTTTATAGGCAGAACTAAAAGGCACCTCAGGTAAACAATGGAGATGGATGGATTGGATACTAGTATACAATTATGGACGGACTGCCACGGTTAGGTGGTATAAAAAAACCACGGTTAGGTGGTATATATTATAATAATAATACAATTATGGATGGACGGACTGCCTGCCGACTGCCGACACAGAGGTAGCCACAGCCGTGAACTACCGCACTGTACACTGGTTGATAAAGAGATAGTAGTATACTCGTAACAATTAGGATGACACTATGACGGTATAAAGAATGAAAAAAAAAACCACGGTTAGGTGGTAGGTATATAATAATAAATAATACAATTCTGGTCGGACGGACTGCCTGCCGTGTGCCGACACAGAGGTAGCCACAGCCGTGAACTACCGCACTGTACACTGGTTGATAAAGAGATAGTAGTATACTCGTAACAATTAGGATGACACTATGACGGTATAAAGAATGAAAAAAAAAACCACGGTTAGGTGGTAGGTATATAATAATAAATAATACAATTCTGGTCGGACGGACTGCCTGCCGTGTGCCGACACAGAGGTAGCCACAGCCGTGAACTACCGCACTGTACACTGGTTGATAAAGAGATAGTAGTATACTCGTAACAATTAGGATGACACTATGACGGTATAAAGAATGAAAAAAAAAACCACGGTTAGGTGGTAGGTATATAATAATAAATAATACAATTCTGGTCGGACGGACTGCCTGCCGTGTGCCGACACAGAGGTAGCCACAGCCGTGAACTACCGCACTGTACACTGGTTGATAAAGAGATAGTAGTATACTCGTAACAATTAGGATGACACTATGACGGTATAAAGAATGAAAAAAAAAACCACGGTTAGGTGGTAGGTATATAATAATAAATAATACAATTCTGGTCGGACGGACTGCCTGCCGTGTGCCGACACAGAGGTAGCCACAGCCGTGAACTACCGCACTGTACACTGGTTGATAAAGAGATAGTAGTATACTCGTAACAATTAGGATGACACTATGACGGTATAAAGAATGAAAAAAAAAACCACGGTTAGGTGGTAGGTATATAATAATAAATAATACAATTCTGGTCGGACGGACTGCCTGCCGTGTGCCGACACAGAGGTAGCCACAGCCGTGAACTACCGCACTGTACACTGGTTGATAAAGAGATAGTAGTATACTCGTAACAATTAGGATGACACTATGACGGTATAAAGAATGAAAAAAAAACCACGGTTAGGTGGTAGGTATATAATAATAAATAATACAATTCTGGTCGGACGGACTGCCTGCCGTGTGCCGACACAGAGGTAGCCACAGCCGTGAACTACCGCACTGTACACTGGTTGATAAAGAGATAGTAGTATACTCGTAACAATTAGGATGACACTATGACGGTATAAAGAATGAAAAAAAAACCACGGTTAGGTGGTAGGTATATAATAATAAATAATACAATTCTGGTCGGACGGACTGCCTGCCGTGTGCCGACACAGAGGTAGCCACAGCCGTGAACTACCGCACTGTACTGTGTCTGCTGCTAATATAGACTGGTTGATATTTAAAGAGATATTAGTAGTATACAACAATACTATACTGGTGGTCAGGCACTGGTCACCACTCCTGCAGCAAAAGTGTGCACTGTTAATTAATATAATTGTACTCCTGGCTCCTGCTAACAACCTGCAGTGCTCCCCAGTCTCCCCCACAATTAATTATAAGCTTTTAATTTATACATTGATGACTGTGCAGCACACTGGGCTGAGCTGAGTGCACACAGACTGAGTCACACTGTGTGACTGACTGTGCTGTGTATCGTTTTTTTTTTCAGGCAGAGAACGGATATAGCAGAGAGAAGTGAACGGATATATTATATTAAATAAAAGTTAACTAGCAACTGCACTGGTCACTGACTGTGGTAAACTAACTCTGTCTGCGACTCTGCACAATCTCTCTCTCTCTATCTAATCTATCTCTATTCTAATGGAGAGGACGCCAGACACGTCCTCTCCCTATCAATCTCAATGCACGAGTGAAAATGGCGGCGACGCGCGGCTCCTTATATAGAATCCGAGTCTCGCGATAGAATCCGAGCCTCGCGAGAATCCGACAGCGTCATGATGACGTTCGGGCGCGCTCGGGTTAACCGAGCAAGGCGGGAAGATCCGAGTCGCTCGGACCCGTAAAAAAAAACATGAAGTTCGGGCGGGTTCGGATTCCGAGGAACCGAACCCGCTCATCTCTAATCCACCTCCACCTGAAAAGGAAGACTGAGGTCAGGTTGCCGAAGAATAGGCGCAGACACGAAAGCCTCTTTAAGAAACGAAAAGGCTTTTAGTGCCTCAGGTGGCCAAACTGCAGAATTGGACCCTCTTCTTGGTAGTGCTGTAATCGGGGTAATGATGGAGGAATAATCTTTAATAAACCTCCTATAGAAATTGGCGAAGCCTAAAAAATGCTGAATTCCCTTCAGAGTGGTAGGAAGGGTCCAATCACTGATTGCTTGGACTTTGGCAGGATCCATCTATAATTCCCTTTCGGAAATTATGTAACCTAAGAAAGGGATGGAGGGAACCTCAAAGGTACACTTCTCCAGTTTACAAAAGAGTCGATTTTCCCTTAGACGTCTCAAGACTTCTCTGACCTGTTCCCGATGGACTTTCAGATCTTTGGAAAATATTAGAATATTGTCCAGATACACAACCAGGCACTTATAGAGGAGATCTCAGAATAATTTGTTGACATAATTCTGGAAGACTGCTGGAGCATTGCATAAGCCACAGGGCATCACCAGATATTCGTAATGCCCGTCGCGAGTATTGAACGCAGTCTTCCACGCAGGTCCAATTTGGTGAAAATGGTAGACCCCTTTACTCGGTCAAATAGTTCGGGAATCAAGGGCAAGGGGTATCTGTTCTTAACTAACTTTGTTGAGGCCCCGGTAGTCAATGCAAGGCCGTAGGCCCCCGTCCTTCTTCTTAACAGAAAAGAACCCTGCCCCGGCTGGAGAAGAAGAAGGGCAAAGGTACCTTTTGGCCGAATTCTCCTGTATATACTCAGACATCGCTTGGGTTTCCGGGAGAGAAAAAGGGTACGTTCGGCCTCTGGGAGGTATTTTACCAGGCAGTAAATCGATAGGGCAGTCACAACTTCGGTGGGGAGGCAAAGTATCCGCCCCTTGCTTACTGAAGACGTCCAGAAAGGGCTGATAGGCCCCTGGGAGATCAGTGGAGTGTAGGGTAAGGAGTGGCTTGACGGTGGATAAACAGCTTTGAGAACACGACTCCCCCAAAGCGAGTACATGCATAGTTTGCCAATCTAAGCGGGGTTGTGCTCCTGTAACCATGGGAATCCTAGGATTATTTTTTGAGAGGCTTTGGGAATTACCAGGAAAGAGATAACTTCAGAATGGAGAATACCAACTTTCATCTTCAGATGAACTGTACGGTGGGTGATGATCCCTTCAGGGATATAATTTCCGTCAACCGCGGTAATAGAGATAGCTCACTCCAAATTAATGGTTGGTATTTCAGACTGTCGGACTAAGGCAGAAGTAATGAAACTTTCTGCAGCTCCAGAACCCAAAAAGTGCTGCAACATGAAGGGAGGTAGAGGAAAGTTCCAGACATACAGCCAACAGTGATTGCTTCCTGGTAAATTGGTTAGGGAACGCTCCTAGCTTAACCTCTCCTGTGTAAGCTAGGAGTGGGAGTTTCCCGGTCGCTGAATACAAGACTTAACGAAGTGGTCAGCCGCCCCACAATACATGCAGAGGTTGCCCTATCTGTGTCTTTGACGTTCCTCACTGGTGAGACGAGAGCGGTTGACCTGCATGGGTTCTTCACTAGACGGTGAGGATGGTCTAGGAGTGGGACAAGCCCGAGGTTTGGGTCGCTCAAACCTTGTTCTCTCAAGACAGCGCTCCTTGTATCTAAGATCAATCTTGTTACATAAAGAAATAAGCTGATCGAGCTTAACTGGCACATCCTGAGTGACCAAGTCATCTTTAATTTTGTCAGAGAGACCGTTTCAAAAGGCGGCAATGAGAGCCTCTTCATTCCAGCCCACTTTGGAAGAAAGAGTACGGAATTGGATCACGTACTGGGCAACGGAACGGGTTCCCTGACGCAGACACAGAATCTCCAAAGAGGCAGAGTTGGTCCGGCCTGGCTCGTCAAAGATTTTACGAAAAGTTGCCATGAATTCCGGGTAATTCGAGAGTATGGTATCAGTTCTCTCCCATAAGGGTGAAGCCCAATCCAGAGCTGGTCCGGTCAGAAGTGAAATCATGTATGCGATTTTGGTCCGATAAGATGGAAAGTTAGCTGACTGAAGCTCAAACTGGATCTCACAGTGATTGAGGAACCCTCGGCATTGCTTTGAACTACCGTCAAATTTACAGGCTGGCGGTAGTTGTAAACGAGGAACTGGAATCGACACTGGTGGATTGGAAGCTGGAACCGGAGTCCGAGATGTGTAAATGGCTGCGTGAAGAGAATCCAAACGAGTGGACATATTCTGTATGAACTGTACAATCTGTGCCTGCGTGGCCTCCTTTTTATTTAGACGAGACAGAATATCCACAGAGGCATCGCCCCCGGTAGCCTGATCCATTGGGCCAGTGCTTACTGTCATGCTCGGCGTAAGTTGGGGTTCTGACAACCGAGTTTTGGCTGAAGGGATAGCTACCTGTGAGGAGAGTAAACGAGGTGGCTGAATGTAATTCCTCCTCATGGGGTGGAAGCCAAACTAAGTGTTAACGTTGGCCAGATGGCGTAAAGAAAAGGAGGACTTCGTAGGAAGATAACTGTAGTTTTAATGAATAATCAGGCTGTACACGAATATTGGAGAAATAAAAAAAAACTGAAAGAATTAGAGTCTATGGTTAAATGACTTGAAGAGTGAAGCTGAAGAACTCCGGTAAAGAAGAACTGAAGACTGTGTTTTATGATTAAAAGACGAGTCTGAAGTACTTGAACTTTGAAGAAATTAAGACGTGGTTTGTGATTGAAAGATGAGGCTGAAGAACTTGGACTTTGAAGAAATGAAGACTGTGGTTTGTGATTGAAAGACGAGGCTGAAGAACTTGGACTTTGAAGAAATGAAGACTGTGGTTTGTGATTGAAAGACGAGGCTGAAGAACTTGGACTTTGAAGAAATGAAGACTGTGGCTTGTGATTGAAAGACGAGGCTGAAGAACTTGGACTTTGAAGAAATGAAGACTGTGGTTTGTGGTTGAAAGACGAGGCTGAAGAACTTGGACTTTGAAGAAATGAAGACTGGTTTGTGATTGAAAGACGAGGCTGAAGAACTTGGACTTTGAAGAAATGAAGACATCTGCGGGAACCGCCGTTAGTACCTGGAGCTCCTCTACGACCTGAGACCCCGTGAGCGCTTCCACAAGTGGCAACAGACTTAGACAGCAGGACTGCAGCAGCATTTAGGTAACCGATAGATGAGAACAACCAGGACCAGGGAACCAGAAGTAACCTGGGAGCACAGAGCTGGAGAACCTTTCACAAGGAGGTAACTTGAAGCACTGGCACGCTCCCTCTGAGCCAGCCCCCTTTTGTAAGGGGAAAACACGCAGGATTGGCTGGACACAGATTGGGAACTTCATTGGTAATACTCTGGTCTCCAACATGGCTGCCCCCAGCACAGGAGACATACTTAGCTGTTAGCACACAGCTTTAGCCAGCTTCTGTCTCTGACACACTATACCGTGTCACCACTAGAGGGCCTTACCGCAGCGATCCCCGCCGCAGCGCCCGGCTCTCCAGACCCCCGGCCCTTAGCAGCCGCACATCCGTCCAGGAGGACCCGCCGCCAGCAGCTCCCTGCTGCCGCAGCCGCACCATCCAGCGGGACGGTAACCCGCGGGAGCACCCGACGGAGGTAAGGCTCCGGAGCCCGACAACTTATTAATGCCTGTCAGGATGATCTCTAATACCCCTTTCAGACCGCCAGCTTTGAACACGGGTTATTGCACATGAGCGCACATAACCCGTGTTCATGTGCAGTCTCAATGGTGCCAGGGGAAATATCCTGGTCAAGCGACCCAGTATTTGAACCCTGGTAGCGATGTGAACGGGAGCCAGGTCGATGCGACCCGTTTCCCGTTCACTCTGTGTGGACGGGCGGCGCTTGGAGGTCATGTGATTTTCAAGCACTGCCCTCCCCGCATCACTGATGACGTCACCAACCCAGCATTATGCCGAGTTGCAGACAGCGGCGGAGGGGGGCCTGAGGTGGGTTGCACTCTGGAAACTCAGGTGGTCTGAAAGGGGTATAATTCAAGCCCTTGTCCTGGCAAAGGTACTTTTAATAAATGCGGGCAAAAAAGGATTTATGACGATAAGGAATATATAGGGGCACACAGCTTATAATAATAAATATGCCCCATAGACAGATGAGGGGGTTTTTAAAAGTAAAATAGTGGGTATGGAGAAAGGAAAGAAAGAAAGAAAGAAAGAAAGAAAGAAAGAAAGAAAGAAAGAAAGAAAGAAAGAAAGAAAGAAAGAAAGAAAGAAAGAAAGAAAGAAAGAAAGAAAGAAAGAAATTAATTCCAGGCAGCGCCAGGGACAATATCTATGTAATACACATTGGGGCAGATGTATTAAGCCTGGAGAAGGCATAAGGAAGTGATAAACCAGTGATATGTGCAAGGTGATAAACACACCAGCCAATCAGCTCCCAACTGTTAATTTACATATTGGAGCTGATTGGCTGGTGCGTTTATCACCTTGCACATATCACTGCTTTATCACTTCCTTATGTCATCTCCAGGTTAATACATCTACCCCAGTATTTCAAAATGCCGTATGGCTCTACTTATTGTCTGTGAAGCTTAAGCATCAAACTGTCAATAACAGTGATCTACTTTCTATTCTTCTCACCTGTGTGACTCCATCCTCCAGCTACAAATGGTGTTCTCCTGTTTTAGAAACAGGCATTTATATCTGTGCAAGGTGTCTCATTTCCTTTCGCATTATTTTTTGACTACATTATACCCAGGCATTGCTGTCTTCTGTTTGTACAAATGGAACTTTTGATATCAGCAGGTTTTCTAGCGGTCAAAATGCAATAAAAAAATAAATAGAAAAAACGTATAGAATAGTTTCATTTTTGGTACTTGGTAAAGAGTCATTTATTTTGAAGAATAAAATATAAACTATTTGTACTAAATTATTTTCCCTAACAAACATAATTTTTTTAAATTAATTTATTTAGAAAAATTGTGACATGATACGACCTTTTCTAAAGTCTCTTTGAGCCATGGTATACCTGGCTACATTTCTGCACTCTTCTATATTAGTAATAATAGCACTTTTGGGGGTAATTCTGAGTTGATCGCAGCAGCAAGTTTGTTAGCACTTGGGCAAAACCATGGCCCTCATTCCGAGTTGTTCGCTCGCTACTAATTTTAGCAGAATTGCTAATAGGCTAAAATCCGGCAGTTCTGCGCATGCGTATGCACAGCAGGGCGCACACGCTAAGAAAACTTACACAAAACTATGCTATTTTACTCACAGGCGAACAAAGCTTTTCAATCGCTCTGCTGATTGACAGGAAGTGGGTGTTTCTGAGCGGAAACTGGACGTTTTCAGGGAGTGTGCTAAAAAACGCAGGTGTGCCAGGTAAAAACGCAGGAGTGGCTGGAGAAATGGAGGAGAGGCTGGTCGGACGCTGGGTGTGTTTGTGACGTCAACCAGGAACTAAACGGACTGAGGTGATCACAATCTAGGACTAGGTCTGCAGCTACTCAGAAACTGCAAGGAAATTGCTTTCGTTAGCAATTCTGCTATGCTAAAATACACTCCCAGAGGGCGGCGGCTTTGTGTTTGCATTTCTGCTAAAAGTAGCTAGCGAGCGAACAACTCAGAATGAGGGCCCATGTGCACTGCAGGGGGGCAGATATAACATGTGCAGAGAGAGTTAGATTTGGGTGGGTTATTTTGTTTCTGTGCAGGGTAAATACTGGCTGCTTTATTTTTACACTGCAATTTAGATTTCAGTTTGAATACACCCCACCCAAATCTAACTCTCTCTGCACATGTTATATCTGCCCCTCCTGCAGTGCACTTGGTTTTGCCCAACTGCTAACAAAATTGCTGCTGCGATCAACTCAGAATTAGGCCCATTATACCAAAAACCCACGTTCGACCCAGGTTTCTGGTAGAGATGAGCGGGTTCGGTTCCTCGGAATCCGAACCCCCCCGAACTTCAGCCTTTTTACACGGGTCCGAGGCAGACTCGGATCTTCCCGCCTTGCTCGGCTAACCCGAGCGCGCCCGAACGTCATCATCCCGCTGTCGGATTCTCGCGAGGCTCATATTCTATCGCGAGACTCGGATTCTATATAAGGATCCGCGCTTCGCCGCCATTTTCACACGTGCATTGAGATTGATAGGGAGAGGACGTGGCTGGCGTCCTCTCCGTTAGAATAGATAGAGACACTTGAGTTGATTACTTAGTAATTTTGGGGAGCATTAGGAGTACTCAGAGTGCAGAGTTTTGCTGATAGTTACTAGTGACTGACCACCACCAGTTTTATTTATTATTTAATATAATCCGTTCTCTGCCTGAAAAAAAATGATACACAGTCACATACCATATCTGTGCTCAGCCTCAGTGTGCTGCATGATAATATCATCTATATGTATATCTGACTGTGCTGAGTGCTCACTGCTCACACAGCTGAATTGTGGGGGAGACTGGGGTGCAGTTATAGCAGGAGTACAGTGCACACTTTTGCTGCCAGTGTGACTGACCAGTGACCACCAGTATATTGTCTGCCTGAAAAAGTTAAACACTCCTGTGGTGTTTTTTTTTTTTATTCTATAAACGCATTCTGCTGACAGTGTCCAGCAGGTCCGTCATTCATTATATTATATAAATATTTACCTGCAGTAGTGTTATATTTTTTTTGTTCATCTCTATCATCTTTATCATCTCTATATTAGCAGATGCAGTATGGTAGTCCACGGCTGTGGCTACCTCTGTGTCGTCAGTGCTCGTCCATAATTGTATACCTACCTGTGGTGGGTTTTTTTTTTCTATCTTCTTCATACTAGTAGTTTAGGAGTCTGCTGACTGTTATGATTCCCGTACTCCAGACCAGAAGAGATCTTATGGCAGAGGTCTGAGTACTGGGAAGATATGCTGGTTGTGGGAGCAGGAGAGCCTAGTAACCCCTGGCGCCCTAACTCCGTTGTCTCGCCCGTGTTATCAGAAATCCCTTGCGAGACTATGGTTGCTTGAGCCCATGGCAGCCGCGTTCGAAGGGCGGATTATGTCTGCCCAACCCCGATGCCCCCGCAGGTCTTAATGGGAGACAAAGGGAAATCCGAGACAGGGTGATAACAAGGGGCCCTCTGACTAAGCAACCAGGCCAGGGGTTACAAGCTAACTAACTTTAACCAAAGGTATGTGCGGACTAGCCGCCAGGGAAAAGGACAACCAAAGAACCACTGATCCGTTACTCCTATCCAGCACCGCTGGATACCAGAGTGGATCTGTGGGAGCGGAATCCTCCGCAAAAGCTCCAGAACACAAATTAACTAAATAATAAACAGTTAGCGGACAAGCCGCAACACACGGCTGAGCCGCGACTCACGAACACCACAGGATGTTAAAGGTGCTCGGTCAGACTCCAGGAATAGATGGCAAACTTCCGAGTACAGGATCTCTGAGGACAGGAACAACCGGATTGAGCAGGACTGGAAACTCTCTGTAGCAGACACAGGCAAACAGGAAGCTATCACCGGCGTCTGTAAGAAGTCCTGAGGGTGCCTTTATTCAGGAACCCTCCAATCAAGATCCAGACAGGGTAATCAATGGAAATGCCGTGCAGCTTGCATGCTGCACGGCCAGCACATAATCAGGTAATTTAGGACAGACCCAGCAACGGGGAACGCGGCTGAACGTGGCGTCCCTGTTGCTAAGGTCAGAGCGGCTCTGTGCGCCCGGCGTCTAGCGTTGCCAGGGAGCCGGCGGCTGAACGCGCACGGCGTCCCTGGTTGCTAGGCGCCGGGCCGCACCGACGAGCGGACCCCGGCGCCTAACAGTACCCCCCCCTTGAGGAGGGGTCAAGGAACCCCTAAAGCCAGGTTTCTGAGGAAATTCTCGAAAAAATGCCCTTTTGAGACTTGGGGCATGAAGGTCCTCATCCAGGACCCAAGACCTTTCCTCTGGCCCATAACCTCTCCAATGTACCAAAAAATAAAGCCGACCCCGGGACAACTTGGAATCGAGAACCTTCTCCACCAAGAACTCCTGCTGACCCTGTACATTTACTGGAGATCTCCCCTGAGATATTCTACGAGGAAATCTACTGGACGAAACATAAGGTTTAAGCAATGAGCAATGGAAGGTATTTCCGATCCGTAAAGTTTTTGGTAAGCGTAACCGGAAAGCAACTGGATTGACTTTTTTGATAATGAGAAATGGTCCAATAAATCTAGGACCCAATCTGGCTGAGGTTTGTCGGAGTTTAATGTTGCGAGTCGACAACCACACCCTGTCTCCTACTTTAAAAGTGCACGGCCGCCGGAGTCTGTCAGAAAATCTTTTTTCCCGGAATGCTGCTTTTCTGAGAGCCAGGTGCACTTTTTTCCAAATAAGTTTAAGATGAGAGGTCAGGGCCAGAGAGGAGACAGAGGAATGTTGAAAAAATGAATTAGCTCTGGGGTGAAAACCAAAAACTGCAAAAAATGGAGACACATTGGTGGAGGAATGACAGGCATTATTATAAGCAAACTCCGCCAATGGAAGAAACTCAGACCAGTCATTTTGGAGTTTGGCCGAGTACAAACGCAAATATTGTTTAAGAGATTGGTTAACTCGCTCAGTCTGTCCATTGGATTGGGGATGATAGCCGGAGGTTAATGATAATTTCATCTTCAACGAAGCACAAAAGGACTTCCAAAATTGTGCAATGAATTGTGGACCCCTGTCAGAGACAATATCAGTGGGTAAGCCATGGAGTCTGAAAACATGGCGGAGGAACAAGACTGCCAATCCCTGGGCAGATGGCAATCGGGGAAGAGCAATGAAATGGGCCATTTTGCTAAAACGGTCCACTACCACCCATATGACTCGGCATCCGGCTGACAGAGGGAGGTCCACCACAAAATCCATGGAGATATGCGACCATGGCCTAAGGGGAACATTCAAGGGCATAAGTTGACCTATAGGCAAAGAACGGGGAACTTTATGCTGTGCACAGACCTGACAAGAAAAAACAAACTCTTTAATGTCTTTGGAAAGACCAGGCCACCATACTGAGCGGGAGACTAATTCCAAAGTCTTAGCGATTCCCGGATGCCCGGCAACCTTGCTATCATGAAATTCCGCCAAAACAGTAGCTCTCAAAAACTCAGGGACAAAAAGACGACCAGCAGGAGTATTTCCAGGAGCTTGATGTTGAAGCAGCTTTAACTGGGTAAATACATCCTGTGTGAGGCCTGCCCGAATGACTGAAGACGGAAGTATGGGAGTAACAGGACTGTTGTCTTGAACTGGAAGAAAACTGCGTGACAGGGCATCTGCCTTAGTATTCTTGGAACCTGGCCTGAAGGTGATAATGAATTTGAAACGAGTAAAAAATAAAGCCCAACGAGCCTGCCGGGCATTCAGTCGTTTGGCAGATTCAATGTATTGAAGATTTTTGTGATCAGTCAAAACTGAAATGGTATGGGTCGCTCCTTCAAGCCAATGCCTCCACTCCTCGAAAGCCCATTTAATAGCCAGCAATTCCCGGTTACCAACATCGTAGTTGGATTCTGCAGATGAGAATTTCCTGGACATAAAGGCACAAGGATGTAATTCAAGGGAATCTGGATCCTTCTGAGAAAGGATAGCCCCTACTCCAACCTCCGAGGCATCAACCTCAACAATGAAAGGCAATTCTGGGTTGGGATGTCTAAGGACAGGGGCTGAGACAAAGGCTTGTTTCAAGGCCTGAAAAGATAACTCAGCTTCACATGACCAATTGGTAGGATCTGCTCCCTTCTTAGTAAGTGCCACAATGGGAGCAACTAGGTCAGAGAAAGAGTGAATAAATCTTCTATAGTAGTTTGCAAACCCTAAAAAGCGCTGAATTGCTTTTAAATTGGTGGGTTGCGCCCAACTAAGGATGGCTTGGAGCTTCTCCGGTTCCATACGGAATCCCCGAGGGGAAATAATGTACCCTAAAAAGGATACCTCCGTGACATGAAATTCACACTTCTCCAGTTTGGCATATAGGTGATTTTCACGTAATTTCTTTAGCACCTGACGCACCTGGGTAACATGTTGTTCTTCAGAGTCAGAATATATCAAAATATCGTCTAAGTAGACTACAACGAATCTTCCAAGAAATTCACGGAGCACATCATTAATGAGATCCTGGAAAACTGCCGGAGCGTTTGACAGGCCGAATGGCATAACCAGATACTCATAGTGGCCTGATTGAGTACTGAATGCCGTTTTCCACTCATCCCCTGACTTGATTCTGATGAGGTTATATGCTCCTCTAAGGTCAATTTTGGAAAAAATCACAGCCGAACGTAGCTGATCAAAGAGGACAGAGATCAGCGGCAGAGGGTAAGTATTCTTTACTGAGATTTTATTCAAAGCTCTAAAGTCAATGCAGGGTCTGAGTGAACCATCCTTCTTCTCTACGAAGAAGAAATCTGCACTTAATGGGGATTTAGATGGCCTGATAAAACCTTTCCCAAGGCTTTCTTTCACATACTCATTCATGGCCATAGTTTCAGGACCAGACAATGCATATAACCTTCCTTTAGGCAACGTGGCACCAGGAATTAGCTCAATGGCACAATCGTAAGGCCTATGGGGAGGCAGAATATCCGCATTGCCCTTGGAAAACACGTCGACAAAATCCTGATATTCCTCAGGAATGGGTGCAGGAACGGCGGCAGCTACTCGGATAGGAAGCGTAATACATTCTTTACTACAGATGGTACCCCATTGTAAGATCTCCCCCGACTGCCAATCAATGATGGGATTATGAAAGGCCAGCCAAGGGTGACCCAGAACCACAGGAACTGCTGGACAATGAGTAAGGAAAAACTCAATCTTTTCAGAATGCAGGGCACCCACCGAGAGTAAAACAGGAGGTGTACCTAGAGAAATAACCCCATTGGACAAGGGACTCCCATCTAAACCATGCATGGTGACACACCTACCCAAGGTTAACTGAGGAATACCTAAGGCCTTGGCCCATGTTAAATCCATAAAGTTCCCTGCAGCTCCACTGTCCACAAAAGCAGAGACCGAGGAACAGAGGCTGCCAAAGGAAACTTTAGCAGGAACTAACAGTGAATTATTTGAGGAGATGAGCTGCAGACCAAAGTGAACCCCCTCACAACTCACTTGGTCAGGAAGTTTCCCGATTTGTTCGGACAATTACGGGCAAAATGTCCCTTACCTCCACAGTATAAACAAAGACCAGAATTTTGCCTCCTGGTTCTTTCTTCAGGAGACAATTTGGAGAGACCTATCTGCATAGGCTCCTCCATGTCTACAGGAATGGAAAGCACACAAGGAGAAGACCCGACAGATGCCCCTTTTTCAGCCCTCCGCTCTCTGAGCCGACGATCTATCTTAATAGAGAGCTCCATGAGTTTATCGAGAGTCTCAGGAGCGGGATACTGAAGGAGACTGTCTTTTATAGATTCAGATAAGCCGAGGCGAAACTGACTGCGCAGGGCTGGGTCATTCCATCCACAGTCGTTCGACCAACGGCGAAACTCAGTACAATAATTCTCTGCGGGATTCCTACCCTGTCTAAGAGCACGCAACTGACTCTCAGCGGACGCCTCTCTATCAGGGTCGTCATACAATAGCCCTAAAGATTTTAAAAAGGCGTCTACAGACGATAAGGCCGGATCGTCTGTCTTTAAACCAAAAGCCCAGGTCTGAGGATCCCCCTGAAGCAGAGAAATAATAATTCCAACCCGCTGAGCCTCCGTACCTGAGGAGACTGGTCTTAAACGAAAATAAAGTTTACAAGACTCTTTAAAATTAAAAAACTGTTTTCTATCCCCAGAAAAACGGTCAGGCAGATGCATTTTTGGTTCAGGGATGACCCTCGGGGAAGTCCGTAACAGATCTTCCTGTGACCTCACCCGGAGGGACAGATCCTGAACCATCTGAGTAAGTTCTTGAATCTGACTAACTAGAAGCTGGCCAGGATTTGGCCCAATACCGGCGGGATTCATGAGGCCGACAAAATCTCCCAACTGAATAAGTGAAAAAATTAACTCCTGTTAATTTAAATTTTTTTTTTCTTTTGTCTGGCCGGTGATAATGTTATGATTACCGTACTCCAGACCAGAAGAGATCTTATGGCAGAGGTCTGAGTACTGGGAAGATATGCTGGTTGTGGGAGCAGGAGAGCCTAGTAACCCCTGGCGCCCTAACTCCGTTGTCTCGCCCGTGTTATCAGAAATCCCTTGCGAGACTATGGTTGCTTGAGCCCATGGCAGCCGCGTTCGAAGGGCGGATTATGTCTGCCCAACCCCGATGCCCCCGCAGGTCTTAATGGGAGACAAAGGGAAATCCGAGACAGGGTGATAACAAGGGGCCCTCTGACTAAGCAACCAGGCCAGGGGTTACAAGCTAACTAACTTTAACCAAAGGTATGTGCGGACTAGCCGCCAGGGAAAAGGACAACCAAAGAACCACTGATCCGTTACTCCTATCCAGCACCGCTGGATACCAGAGTGGATCTGTGGGAGCGGAATCCTCCGCAAAAGCTCCAGAACACAAATTAACTAAATAATAAACAGTTAGCGGACAAGCCGCAACACACGGCTGAGCCGCGACTCACGAACACCACAGGATGTTAAAGGTGCTCGGTCAGACTCCAGGAATAGATGGCAAACTTCCGAGTACAGGATCTCTGAGGACAGGAACAACCGGATTGAGCAGGACTGGAAACTCTCTGTAGCAGACACAGGCAAACAGGAAGCTATCACCGGCGTCTGTAAGAAGTCCTGAGGGTGCCTTTATTCAGGAACCCTCCAATCAAGATCCAGACAGGGTAATCAATGGAAATGCCGTGCAGCTTGCATGCTGCACGGCCAGCACATAATCAGGTAATTTAGGACAGACCCAGCAACGGGGAACGCGGCTGAACGTGGCGTCCCTGTTGCTAAGGTCAGAGCGGCTCAGTGCGCCCGGCGTCTAGCGTTGCCAGGGAGCCGGCGGCTGAACGCGCACGGCGTCCCTGGTTGCTAGGCGCCGGGCCGCACCGACGAGCGGACCCCGGCGCCTAACACTGACAGTGTCCAGCAGGTCCGTCATTATATTATATATACCTGCAGTAGTGATATATATATATTTTTTATATCACTATCATCTCTATACTAGCAGACGCAGTACGGTAGTCCACGGCTGTAGCTACCTCTGTGTCGTCAGTGCTCGTCCATAATTGTATACCTACCTGTGGTGGGTTTTTTTTTTCTATCTTCTTCATACTAGTAGTTTAGGAGTCTGCTGACAGTGTCCAGCAGGTCCGTCATTATATTATATATACCTGCAGTAGTGATATATATATATTTTTTATATCATTATCATCTCTATACTAGCAGACGCAGTACGGTAGTCCACGGCTGTAGCTACCTCTGTGTCGTCAGTGCTCGTCCATAATTGTATACCTACCTGTGGTGGGGTTTTTTTTTCTATCTTCTTCATACTAGTAGTTTAGGAGTCTGCTGACAGTGTCCAGCAGGTCCGTCATTATATTATATATACCTGCAGTAGTGATATATATATATTTTTTTATATCATTATCATCTCTATACTAGCAGACGCAGTATGGTAGTCCACGGCTGTAGCTACCTCTGTGTCGTCAGTGCTCGTCCATAATTGTATACCTACCTGTGGTGGGGTTTTTTTTTCTATCTTCTTCATACTAGTAGTTTAGGAGTCTGCTGACAGTGTCCAGTAGGTCCGTCATTATATTATATATACCTGCAGTAGTGATATATATATATTTTTTATATCATTATCATCTCTATACTAGCAGATGCAGTACGGTAGTCCACGGCTTTAGCTACCTCTGTGTCGTCAGTCACTCGTCATCCATAAGTATACTAGTATCCATCCATCTCCATTGTTTACCTGAGGTGCCTTTTAGTTGTGCCTATTAAAATATGGAGAACAAAAATGTTGAGGTTCCAAAAATAGGGAAAGATCAAGATCCACTTCCACCTCGTGCTGAAGCTGCTGCCACTAGTCATGGCCGAGACGATGAAATTCCATCAACGTCGTCTGCCAAGGCCGATGCCCAATGTCATAGTAGAGAGCATGTAAAATCCAAAACACAAAATATCAGTAAAAAAAGGACTCAAAAATCTAAAATAAAATTGTCGGAGGAGAAGCGTAAACTTGCCAATATGCCATTTACCACACGGAGTGGCAAGGAATGGCTGAGGCCCTGGCCTATGTTCATGGCTAGTGGTTCAGCTTCACATGAGGATGGAAGCACTCAGCCTCTCGCTAGAAAAATGAAAAGACTTAAGCTGGCAAAAGCACAGCAAAGAACTGTGCGTTCTTCGAAATCAGAAATCCACAAGGAGAGTCCAATTGTGTCGGTTGCGATGCCTGACCTTCCCAACACTGGACGTGAAGAGCATGCGCCTTCCACCATTTGCACGCCCCCTGCAAGTGCTGGAAGGAGCACCCGCAGTCCAGTTCCTGATAGTCAGATTGAAGATGTCAGTGTTGAAGTACACCAGGATGAGGAGGATATGGGTGTTGCTGGCGCTGGGGAGGAAATTGACAAGGAGGATTCTGATGGTGAGGTGGTTTGTTTAAGTCAGGCACCCGGGGAGACACCTGTTGTCCGTGGGAGGAATATGGCCATTGACATGCCTGGTGAAAATACCAAAAAAATCAGCTCTTCGGTGTGGAAGTATTTCAACAGAAATGCGGACAACATTTGTCAAGCCGTGTGTTGCCTTTGTCAAGCTGTAATAAGTAGGGGTAAGGACGTTAACCACCTCGGAACATCCTCCCTTATACGTCACCTGCAGCGCATTCATCATAAGTCAGTGACAAGTTCAAAAACTTTGGGCGACAGCGGAAGCAGTCCACTGACCAGTAAATCCCTTCCTCTTGTAACCAAGCTCACGCAAACCACCCCACCAACTCCCTCAGTGTCAATTTCCTCCTTCCCCAGGAATGCCAATAAACCTGCAGGCCATGTCACTGGAAATTCTGACGAGTCCTCTCCTGCCTGGGATTCCTCCGATGCATCCTTGCGTGTAACGCCTACTGCTGCTGGCGCTGCTGGGAGTCGATGGTCATCCCAGAGGGGAAGTCGTAAGACGACTTTTACTACTTCCACCAAGCAATTGACTGTCCAACAGTCCTTTGCGAGGAAGATGAAATATCACAGCAGTCATCCTGCTGCAAAGCGGATAACTGAGGCCTTGGCATCCTGGGCGGTGAGAAACGTGGTTCCGGTATCCATCATTACTGCAGAGCCAACTATAGACTTGATTGAGGTACTGTGTCCCCGGTACCAAATACCATCTAGGTTCCATTTCTCTAGGCAGGCGATACCGAAAATGTACACAGACCTCAGAAAAAGACTCACCAGTGTCCTAAAAAATGCAGTTGTACCCAATGTCCACTTAACCACGGACATGTGGACAAGTGGAGCAGGGCAGACTCAGGACTATATGACTGTGACAGCCCACTGGGTAGATGTATTGACTCCCGCCGCAAGAACAGCAGCGGCGGCACCAGTAGCAGCATCTCGCAAACGCCAACTCTTTCCTAGGCAGGCTACGCTTTGTATCACCGCTTTCCAGAATACGCACACAGCTGAAAACCTCTTACGGCAACTGAGGAAGATCATCGCAGAATGGCTTAGCCCAATTGGACTCTCCTGTGGATTTGTGGCATCGGACAACGCCAGCAATATTGTGTGTGCATTAAATATGGGCAAATTCCAGCACGTCCCATGTTTTGCACATACCTTGAATTTGGTGGTGCAGAATTATTTAAAAAACGACAGGGGCGTGCAAGAGATGCTGTCGGTGGCCAGAAGAATTGCGGGACACTTTCGGCGTACAGGCACCACGTACAGAAGACTGGAGCAACACCAAAAACGCCTGAACCTGCCCTGCCATCATCTGAAGCAAGAAGTGGTAACGAGGTGGAATTCAACCCTCTATATGCTTCAGAGGTTGGAGGAGCAGCAAAAGGCCATTCAAGCCTATACAACTGACCACGATATAGGAGGTGGAATGCACCTGTCTCAAGCGCAGTGGAGAATGATTTCAACGTTGTGCAAGGTTCTGCAACCTTTTGAACTTGCCACACGTGAAGTCAGTTCAGACACTGCCAGCCTGAGTCAGGTCATTCCCCTCATCAGGCTTTTGCAGAAGAAGCTGGAGACATTGAAGGAGGAGCTAACACTGAGCGATTCCGCTAGGCATGTGGGACTTGTGGATGGAGCCCTTAATTCGCTTAACAAGGATTCACGGGTGGTCAATCTGTTGAAATCAGAGCACTACATTTTGGCCACCGTGCTCGATCCTAGATTTAAAACCTACCTTGGATCTCTCTTTCCGGCAGACACAAGTCTGCAGGGGTTCAAAGAACTGCTGGTGAGAAAATTGTCAAGTCAAGCGGAACGCGACCTGTCCACATCTCCTCCTTCACATTCTCCCGCAACTGGGGGTGCGAGGAAAAGGCTCAGAATTCCGAGCCCACCCGCTGGCGGTGATGCAGGGCAGTCTGGAGCGACTGCTGATGCTGACATCTGGTCCGGACTGAAGGACCTGCCAACGATTACGGACATGTCGTCTACTGTCACTGCATATGATTCTCTCACCATTGAAAGAATGGTGGAGGATTATATGAGTGACCGCATCCAAGTAGGCACGTCAGACAGTCCGTACGTATACTGGCAGGAAAAAGAGGCAATTTGGAGGCCCTTGCACAAACTGGCTTTATTCTACCTAAGTTGCCCTCCCACAAGTGTGTACTCCGAAAGAGTGTTTAGTGCCGCCGCTCACCTTGTCAGCAATCGGCGTACGAGGTTACTTCCAGAAAATGTGGAGAAGATGATGTTCATTAAAATGAATTATAATCAATTCCTCCATGGAGACATTCACCAGCAGCAATTGCCTCCACAAAGTACACAGGGAGCTGTGATAGTGGATTCCAGTGGGGACGAATTGATAATCTGTGAGGAGGGGGATGTACACGGTGATGAATCGGAGGATGATGATGAGGTGGACATCTTGCCTCTGTAGAGCCAGTTTGTGCAAGGAGAGATTAATTGCTTCTTTTTTGGTGGGGGTCCAAACCAACCCGTCATTTCAGTCACAGTCGTGTGGCAGACCCTGTCACTGAAATGATGGGTTGGTTAAAGTGTGCATGTCCTGTTTATACAACATAAGGGTGGGTGGGGGGGCCCAAGGACAATTCCATCTTGCACCTCTTTTTTCTTTCATTTTTCTTTGCGTCATGTGCTGTTTGGGGAGTGTTTTTTGGAAGGGCCATCCTGCGTGACACTGCAGTGCCACTCCTAGATGGGCCAGGTGTTTGTGTCGGCCACTAGGGTCACTAATCTTAGTCACACAGCTACCTCATTGCGCCTCTTTTTTTTCTTCTTTGCGTCATGTGCTGTTTGGGGAGTATTTTTTGGAAGGGCCATCCTGCGTGACACTGCAGTGCCACTCCTAGATGGGCCAGGTGTTTGTGTCGGCCACTAGGGTCACTTATCTTAGTCACACAGCTACCTCATTGCGCCTCTTTTTTTCTTCTTTGCGTCATGTGCTGTTTGGGGAGTATTTTTTGGAAGGGCCATCCGGCCTGACACTGCAGTGCCACTCCTAGATGGGCCAGGTGTTTGTGTCGGCCACTAGGGTCGCTTAGCTTACTCACACAGCTACCTCATTGCGCCTCTTTTTTTCTTTGCGTCATGTGCTGTTTGGGGAGTGTTTTTTGGAAGGGCCATCCTGCGTGACACTGCAGTGCCACTCCTAGATGGGCCAGGTGTTTGTGTCGGCCACTAGGGTCACTTATCTTAGTCACACAGCTACCTCATTGCGCCTCTTTTTTTCTTCTTTGCGTCATGTGCTGTTTGGGGAGTATTTTTTGGAAGGGCCATCCGGCCTGACACTGCAGTGCCACTCCTAGATGGGCCAGGTGTTTGTGTCAGCCACTAGGGTCGCTTAGCTTACTCACACAGCTACCTCATTGCGCCTCTTTTTTTCTTTGCATCATGTGCTGTTTGGGGAGTGTTTTTTGGAAGGGCCATCCTGCGTGACACTGCAGTGCCACTCCTAGATGGGCCAGGTGTTTGTGTCGGCCACTTGGGTCGCTGAGCTTAGTCATCCAGCGACCTCGGTGCAAATTTTAGGACTAAAAATAATATTGTGAGGTGTTCAGAATAGACTGAAAATGAGTGGAAATTATGGTTATTGAGGTTAATAATACTTTGGGATCAAAATGACCCCCAAATTCTATGATTTAAGCTGTTTTTTAGGGTTTTTTGAAAAAAACACCCGAATCCAAAACACACCCGAATCCGACAAAAAAAATTCGGTGAGGTTTTGCCAAAACGCGTTCGAACCCAAAACACGGCCACGGAACCGAACCCAAAACCAAAACACAAAACCCGAAAAATTTCCGGTGCACATCTCTAGTTTCTGGACACAGTTACAACCTGGATCAGACCAGGGTCAGACCCTGTTTACACTGCACATTGGACCCAAGTTATTCCTGGGTCAGACCCATTTACACTGAACCCGGGTCTGCCCTGCATGTCACTCACAGACCCTCCCTTAAGGCGGACCTCTCCATACACAGCCAATCAGCAGCTTTTAAGCATAACCAGGGTCAAATTCCCTGGTCACTAGACCTGGGTTATTTTTCAAGGACCTTTTACAGTAAGTTGTGACCTGGATAAACCCAGCAATAACCCGGGTCAAAAGCTCGGTGAAAAAGGGGTATACGTTTTTCATAATACTTCATGATTAAGTGCTGGAGAAGATAGCGAAAATTTCAGAACAAGCCTTCCATTTTCTAGTTAATTAATAAAGGTTCACAGCTGAGACATGTTGAAGCTTCTAGTCTTTTAAGAAGTACTTTATTGTAGGGAAAATATTCAAATTTTCTGCACTTTGTATGGATAATGTCGGATCTCAGTCACATTTATCTACTGTTAAGTACTATTTGCATTTTAGATATTTGTTTTATACATTTTGAGGTGAGCATATTGTGAACTATTGTAATTTTTTTACATTGATTTTCTCATAAAATCTCCACCTATATATGTAGTGTGTTAACCCTTTTGCTTCCACTGATTAATAATTCAATTTTTTTCCTTTATACGATTTGCAAATCTTTTGCAACTAGTGTACAATTTGCAAATCTTTTGCCACTGAGACCCTCCATCAGCCTAGGCCTGGGTAATTAGTACCCTCTCTCCCCCAACCCTCTCGGCACCACTGATTGCAGGTACTGCTTTAATCCTTGTTAAATATTCTTCTCACTGACAAATCTTACTGCTGGTAATGATTTCCATAGGAAATATCAGTGTTATTGTCGGTGGTAAGTTTACCCTATCAAATATAGAATAAAGTGTTAAAAAAGTCCTATTAGTAGCAAAATATGCCCTTTCATAAACTGGCACCTGAACTGGATGACACGTTATTGCAACCTTATACCTATTGGTCCCTGTAAAAAAAATGCATTGTTAATGTGGGAAGAGCTGACATTGCATTGTATAGCTGAGCAGGATCATTACTGGGCCTGATTCAGAGATGTATGCAATCAGAATCAGCTTTATTGACCGGGTATACTTGTGTATACTAGGAATTTGTCTTCGGTTTGCTTTACAATAGGCTGACCATATTATCCCTTTAACCTGGGACACTCATGAATAATTACACAGGTTCTGTGGCTGGCTGACTACAAGCCTCCATTTCACCTGGTTTTAATCAGCCACAGAATCTCTGTAATTCATGAGTGTCCCAGGTTAAAGGGATAATATGGTCAGCCTATATACAACAGCCAAGTAGGTATCAGATAAGCGGGGAAGGGGGGGGGTGTAGCTGTGGACGGGGTGTAGCTGGTCCTTTAGAAAGTTCGTTGTCCGCTTTTTAGCTCTGGACAGGTACAGGTTCTGGGCTGAGGGAAGGTCGGCTCCAATGATCTTCTCTGCGGTTCTAACCACCTTTTGGAGCCTGCATATGTCCCTCACGCTGGCGGAGCTGTGCCATACCAGTATCGAGGAGCACAGTACCGACTCCACAATCGCGGAGTAGAAGAGGAGCAGAAGCTTCTGTGGGATGTTGAACTTCCTTAGTTGCCTGAGTAAGAACAACCTCTGCTGTACTTTCCCAACAGTGGTGTCAGCGTAGGACCCCCATTTAAGGTCCCGGGAGATTGTGGTACCTAGGAACTTGAAGGACTCCACTAGCTATACCACACTGTCAGCAACCGTTAGCGGTTGTATTCCCGCAGACAGGGCACTGAATGAGGGCACAGCATTGCTGCATGCGCCCAAAAAGTGGACATGGTTGACTGTAGAGGGGGGCACTGACCTGTAGACATCACTCTTTGGGGCGTGCCCAGCACTTATGGAGGTACTGGACTTCCCCCAAGCTCTCCCCTCAATGTGAATAGATGGCGTGTGATCGTTCCCCACTCAGGGAGAGTGAGGACTGGTTGCTGCAGCGTGTGCTAGGCTGGGGAGAGAGGCTCCTGTAGCAGCAGTTAGTTCTCTTTCTCCCTTCCCGAAGTGTGGCTGGGCCCCTCCAACAGGCCTGGATAAAGAGAACCCCCATCCCCCTCGGCACACCTCACATCTCAATGTACTACTTACTTTTATATTATTATTCTCTTTATAGTTTTACATTTTCCTTTTTTACATATAATATACTGATTGATTCACACACATCCGTATCTTACATCACAAATTTTCAAACTCCGCCAATACAGTCCATGTTTTAATGATATCCATGTTCGAGCACAGGTGACTAAGGGGCCCATTTAACAAAGAGTGATAAAACTTGTGTATGATGAATTCGTTGTGAATGATACTGTAGCACTTGTTGCGTATGATAAACCAGCCAATTAGCTCCCAACTGTTATTTTACAAACACATGACAGGAGCTGAACACATGACGGTTAGTAGCTGTTTTATCACTTGTTGATAAATAAGACCCTTAATTAGTACCTAAGTCAATTTGATTTAACTACCTAGACTCAAGCATGGATATCTTTAAAACCTGGACTGTAATGGCAGAGTTTGAGAAACTCTGTCATATATATACCTTACAGGAACATCTTTTTGTTTACGTGTCACGGTTTGGTCAGAGTGCCCGTATTGGGATATACGATTTTCCGCAAGGAAAGCATAACAATACTATTGTTATGCTTTCCTTGCGGAAAATCGTATATCCCTCATATGTAGTCCCTGATGACCTCCACTGCAGAGCAACTGTGAGCTACTGGCTGTTTTCCATGGTTAAAATATTGTTCACATTGCTAAATTGAAATTAATATGCTTCGCCCTATGCAACCATCAGGCATATTATCATGGATATTCAAAAACAATCGTGCAAATTCTGGTTAGTAGCAGTCTTTTAGGGGATGTATCAGGATCCTAGCGCTTGATATAAGCAGAGCAGCGAGTGACAGGAGCCTCCCAACGGCCAACCCCGCAACCACCACCACCACGGGACACTGCGGCCTGCGGGTGGGACAGCGGGACAGTCCCACAAAAACAGGACTGTCCCTCAAAAATTGTGACAGTTGGGAGGTATAGTGTAATATTTAGAGATGAGCGGGTTCGGTTTCTCTGAATCCGAACCCGCCAGAACTTCATGTTTTTTTTCACGGGTCCGAGCGACTCGGATCTTCCCGCCTTGCTCGGTTAACCCGAGCGCGCCCGAACGTCATCATGACGCTGTCGGATTCTCGCGAGGCTCGGATTCTATCGCGAGACTCGGATTCTATATAAGGAGCCGCGCGTCGCCGCCATTTTCACACGTGCATTGAGATTGATAGGGAGAGGACGTGGCTGGCGTCCTCTCCGTTTAGAATTAGAATAGATTAGAGAGACACTTGATTTACTAATTTTGGGGAGCATTAGGAGTACTCACTCAGTAGTGTACAGTGCAGAGTTTTGCTGATAGTGACCAGTGACCACCACTTTTATTTATAATCCGTTCTCTGCCTGAAAAAAGCGATACACAGCACACAGTGACTCAGTCACATACCATATCTGTGTGCACTGCTCAGGCTCAGGCCAGTGTGCTGCATCATCTATATATATTATATATCTGTCTGACTGCTCAGCTCACACAGCTTATAATTGTGGGGGAGACTGGGGAGCACTACTGCAGTGCCAGTTATAGGTTATAGCAGGAGCCAGGAGTACATAATATTATATTAAAATTAAACAGTGCACACTTTTGCTGCAGGAGTGCCACTGCCAGTGTGACTAGTGACCAGTGACCTGACCACCAGTATATAATATTAGTAGTATACTATCTCTTTATCAACCAGTCTATATTAGCAGCAGACACAGTACAGTGCGGTAGTTCACGGCTGTGGCTACCTCTGTGTCGGCACTCGGCAGCCCGTCCATAATTGTATATACCAGTGACCTAACCGTGGTTTTTTTTTCTTTCTTTATACATACATACTTGTTACGAGTATACTATCTCTTTATCAACCAGTCTATATATTAGCAGCAGACACAGTACAGTGCGGTAGTTCACGGCTGTGGCTACCTCTGTGTCGGCACTCGGCAGCCCGTCCATAATTGTATATACCACCTAACCGTGTTTTTTTTTTCTTTCTTTATACATACATACTAGTTACGAGTATACTATCTCTTTATCAACCAGTCTATATATTAGCAGCAGACACAGTACAGTGCGGTAGTTCACGGCTGTGGCTACCTCTGTGTCGGCACTCGGCAGCCCGTCCATAATTGTATATACCACCTAACCGTGGTTTTTTTTTCTTTCTTTATACATACATACTAGTTACGAGTATACTATCTCTTTATCAACCAGTCTATATATTAGCAGCAGACACAGTACAGTGCGGTAGTTCACGGCTGTGGCTACCTCTGTGTCGGCACTCGGCAGCCCGTCCATAATTGTATATACCACCTAACCGTGGTTTTTTTTTCTTTCTTTATACATACATACTAGTTACGAGTATACTATCTCTTTATCAACCAGTCTATATATTAGCAGCAGACACAGTACAGTGCGGTAGTTCACGGCTGTGGCTACCTCTGTGTCGGCACTCGGCAGCCCGTCCATAATTGTATA
The DNA here is from genome assembly GCF_028390025.1 of Pseudophryne corroboree. Taxonomy (NCBI): domain Eukaryota; kingdom Metazoa; phylum Chordata; class Amphibia; order Anura; family Myobatrachidae; genus Pseudophryne; species Pseudophryne corroboree. Next base: position 200,415,403 of record NC_086445.1, on the reverse strand, counting down.
TACCACCTAACCGTGGTTTTTTTTTCTTTCTTTATACATACATACTAGTTACGAGTATACTATCTCTTTATCAACCAGTCTATATATTAGCAGCAGACACAGTACAGTGCGGTAGTTCACGGCTGTGGCTACCTCTGTGTCGGCACTCGGCAGCCCGTCCATAATTGTATATACCACCTAACCGTGGTTTTTTTTTCTTTCTTTATACATACATACTAGTTACGAGTATACTATCTCTTTATCAACCAGTCTATATATTAGCAGCAGACACAGTACAGTGCGGTAGTTCACGGCTGTGGCTACCTCTGTGTCGGCACTCGGCAGCCCGTCCATAATTGTATACTAGTATCCAATCCATCCATCTCCATTGTTTACCTGAGGTGCCTTTTAGTTGTGCCTATTAAAATATGAAGAACAAAAATGCCACTCCTAGATGGGCCCGGTGTTTGTGTCGGCCACTAGGGTCGCTAATCTTACTCACACAGCTACCTCATTGCGCCTCTTTTTTTCTTTGCGTCATGTGCTGTTTGGGGAGGGTTTTTTGGAAGGGACATCCTGCGTGACACTGCAGTGCCACTCCTAGATGGGCCCGGTGTTTGTGTCGGCCACTAGGGTCGCTTATCTTACTCACACAGCGACCTCGGTGCAAATTTTAGGACTAAAAATAATATTGTGAGGTGTGAGGTATTCAGAATAGACTGAAAATGAGTGTAAATTATGGTTTTTGAGGTTAATAATACTTTGGGATCAAAATGACCCCCAAATTCTATGATTTAAGCTGTTTTTTAGTGTTTTTTGAAAAAAACACCCGAATCCAAAACACACCCGAATCCGACAAAAAAAATTCGGTGAGGTTTTGCCAAAACGCGGTCGAACCCAAAACACGGCCGCGGAACCGAACCCAAAACCAAAACACAAAACCCGAAAAATTTCAGGCGCTCATCTCTAGTAATATTAAGTATTATAAATTATGGGTGCCTGCATTATATATAAGTGCCCCCACACACACTGATTGTAGCACGTCCCCCATCCCCTATTAAACAGGTCCCCTATCTCTTGTAATATCCATTATTGAACCCCTCAGTCAGTGACTATATATATATATATATATATATACTGTGCTATTTTTCTGCAGGAACCAGAACCTCTCATTAAATTACATCATCGGGAACTGGGTTCCTGAACCTGTCCTGGGCCAAAATGTATTTTCCGCAAGATAAGTTTTATTTTAAAGTCTATTTGTAGTGCCTTCTTTTCTATAAACTATCTTAATTTTAAAGACCAGTTGGAGTGCCTGCTTTTCTGAAAATTATCATCTGTCTATCAATAACTTTTTTTAATAGTTCCGCCCCAAGACCTGTAGTTCCTGAACCTATTTTTTTTTTTTTAAATAGTACTGGTGTAACTGGCACTGCTGAGGGCATAGGAGTATCTGTCACTGCAGGGAGCATTGTGCATCTGCCACTACTGGGGGCATTGTGTATCTGCCACTACTGGGGGCATTGTGTAACTGGCACTGCTGGAGGCACTGTGTATCTGGCACTGCTGAGGGCATTGTGTAACTGGCACTGCTGGGGGCATAGGTGTATCTGTCACTGCAGGGAGCATTGGGTGTCTGCCACTACTGGGGGCATTGTGTAACTGGCACTGCTGGAGGCACTGTATATCTGGCACTGCTGAGGGCATTGTGTAACTGGCACTGCTGGGGGCATAGATGTATCTGTCACTGCAGGGAGCATTGGGTGTCTGCCACTACTGGGGGCATTGTGTAACTGGCACTGCTGGGGGCATTGTGTAACTGGCACTGCTGGAGGCACTGTGTATCTGGCACTGCTGAGGGCATTGTGTAACTGGCACTACTGGTGGCACTATGTGTATATATGGCAGTACTAGGGGCATTATGTGTTTAAAAAAAAGTTTATGTACCAATTGATGCCCCGCACCTTTGGTAGCTCCATCCACATCACCGCTCACCTCTGCCCCACCCACAGTTCCTGAACCTATTTTCCTACAAATATAGCACTGTATATAATATATATATATATATTTTTATATATATATATATTAGTGTGACTCCATTATATGAGGTCTGACAATAAAGTTCGTTAGCTCACAACCATGCAGTAGTTGATTTACCGCTAGGCAACAAAAGCAGCCGCAAGGGCCCGGCGGGTCCCAGGGGGTTGCCGACAGATTATGGAGACGGGATGGCATACCTCCCAACTGTCCCGATTTTCGCGGGACAGTCCCGTTTTTTGGGGACTGTCCCGCTGTCCCACCTGCGGGCCACAGTGTCCCGCGGTGGGGGGGCAGTTGGGAGGCTCTGTCTGTCGCTGCCCTGCTTAGCAGAGCAGCGGTGAATAGACACTGTGCGCTTGCGCACAGCGTGTATTCAGTGCAGACAGGGGGAGAGGGGGCATGCCAGCGGCTCACAGAGCACTGGGCATGACCCCTCAGTGACGAAAACGGGGCGTGGCTCGCGATAGCGGATCCTCCGCGAAGCCACGCCCCTTTTCATAGGCCGTGTCCCTCTTTGGAAGGGGGCAAAGTTGGGAGGTATGGGATGGCATTTCTGATTTCTTCCAAAAATGTCAGAGTGCTGGGATGGCTGAATACTCCCGGAAGGCTGTCAGTGACTAGATAGCTGGCAGGTGGCAGTTGCCTGCACCTGTTTGTGTGCAATTCCTACAGTGTGATTTAAATACACAAGTACAGCTACCATCCACCTGCTATAATCAGGCGGGGGGGGAAGATTGGGAAGCATGCACTGACTGGGGGCAGCACAATGTGCGGGGGCCTGTCTGCTACAATTGGTGGGGCACACTGAGGATTGTTTGAGGAAGGGAGGCCTAAATCGGTGTCTTGCTTAGGGCCCCGTGCAGTGGCGCACCCAGGGAGGTGGGTTTCTGAGTACCCAGAAACCCCCCCTGATGGACCAAATCAATTTTATTGATAATTGTGGCTTACGAGTGTAGCTCCGCCCACTCACAGCATTTTGCCGCGATTCGCGGACCCTCCGGGTAGAGCTACACACACTGACCTCTCTCAGCCAGCTGCAGGTGAACCAGAGCTAATGGTCATAAGTCTTGAGGCTGCCTACGCTGAATGTGACTACCACACAGACTGATCCCTTCCTAGCTGATCCTCGGTAAGGATCCTCTCCTTTCAATAAACCATTGCTTCATATTCATAAGGGCTTTAAAAACAGTATACAGTACCAACATTTTTGTACATGTGCACTGATTTTTTAGCTTAATGCATTATATATATATATATATATATATATATATACACATATATATAATTTTTTCAAGCCAAATTGACAAGTTTAATAGCACCAGGAAAAGCTAATGGGAACATAACTAATTGAATACATTATTTAAATATAAAGAGTAAATAATAATATAAAAATTATCTCTATGTAAAACTACTGTAGGCTACTTGATTGAGGGGGTAATTCAGACCTGATCGCTCGCAAGTGTTTTTTTTGCTGTCCAGTGTTCAGATACTTTGCCGCCTACAGGGGAGTGTATTTTCGCTGTGCAAGTGTGTGATTGCATGTGTAGCTGAGCTATACAAACTGATTTTGTGCAATCTCTGAGTAGCCCAGGACTTACTCAGCTGCTGCGATCACTTCAGCCTGTCCAGGACCGGAATTGACGTCAGATACCCACCCTGCAAATGCTCAGACACGCCTGCGTTTTCCCTGACACTCCCAGAAAATGGTCAATTGCCACCCACAAATGCCCACTTCCTGTCAATCTTCTTGCGATCGCCTGTGCAATCGCTTTTTTTGCACCATCCCGTCGCTATGCACCATTGCCCGGTGCAGTCATCCGACGAGCCTGCGCATTGCGGTGCATATGCATGCGCAGTTCAGACCTGATCGCAGGCTGTGAGAAAACGCAGCCTAGCGATCAGGTCTGAATTACTCCCTGAGATATAAATATATTAATAGCACCTGAAGTCTAAAATCATAGTGAAGTGAGCTGTAGATAGGAGTTCGGTATTTATTACTGACAGCGGCATCCTCCATCCTCCATCATGCCGGTAGCGGGGCGAGCGCTAAGAGTCCTCTTGCGGGATTGCTGCGCTTGCCACTCTGTGGGCATCCACGAGTGGAATAGCCCTGTTGCGCCGGGATTCCGGCTGGCGGCATTGTTGGTTGTTAGGATTCCGGAGTCGGTATCCTGACCGCCAGGATCTCAACAGCCGGCAAATTAAACGTATCCCATAGAAAGTGGGGAAATTTGTCTGATGGAAACCCCCCTTTACAAATCCTGCGTTTGCCCCTGCCGTGAGGTCTAAATCCTCCCCTTTTTTGTTATAAAAGAACATTCTGAAAAATTGAGAGTCTTAAACTGTACTGCAATGGATAGTTAACACAGTATTCAGTAGAAACCCAGCATACTGTACAAATAAGCAATTGTATTGTACCATTAAAATACCAGAAATGTTATTATTTGCTTCAGTTGAGATGCTGAATGTCTTGTTGCAGAGGGCATGGTATCAATCAAAAGTATTAGCAGGCACTGTAGAGTGTAGACCAGAAACTAAACTATATTTTACCTTAACGTTGTAAATGACACATGCTGTACTCTGCTGCCCCCTTCAGGTTTTTTTAAAAAAATAACAGGAGACTATAGAGAGGGCATCAGGATTAGAGAAGTAGTGGTAAGGATAAAAAGAGAGCGAGATGAGTGGAGGAACAATGACATTGAGGCTAAAGGGAGATATTGGCTTCTCATAGTTACCCAGACACTGTGCTGAAAGAAATGTGTTAGTACGATTGGCACAGTGGTTAGCATTACTGCCTCACATCAATGAAGTCTTGCATTCGATTTCCAGTGAGGCCCTATTTGTGTTGAGTTTGTATGCTCTCCTCATGTTTGAGTGGGTTTCCTCTTACCATGCTGATTCTTATCAATAAATTATCTGGGGCAACAATTCCCCTTTTATCCATAATCAACAGTGAAATGATACCTCTAGAAGTCTAGTTGGTGGACTGTCTGATAATGTACAGAAAGGCTGTGCAATTATCATTGTGGCTAGGTCTTAGAAGGCAGACTTGGTCTTTGTGCCAGTGGCGTATCTATAATGGGTGCAGTGTGTGCGGTGCACATGGGCCCCTGGACCCAGAGGGGGCCCACACCACACACACTGCACCCATTTCTTCTATAATCACCTTTCCGACGTCCATCGGTGACTGTGTGTGGGCCCCTCCTCTCCCATAGCCGTGTTCTCTTGAAGGTTTGATAGCCATGCCAAGGTACGATATGCTGTTGCTAAGGCAGAATAATCACACTGTTCTTGAAATGAATATTGAGAAATGAGAATGGACGCTTCTAACTATCTCTCCCTCCAGGTACATCTTGCAACTGGCCCGTGGGCTTAGAGTGCAGGTGCCTGACCTGGGGCGGATTCTGGCCCTCATTCAGCAGTGATTGCATTTGCAAAGCCGCAGGCAGCTCCAGATTGGAGCTGTATTCATCTCTGGCCATGAGATTATCTGCGAAGGACTTTTTACAGGTACAGTATCTGGATTGTCCCTGCAAGTCTATTCTCTAAATTAAATTAAGTCCTTTTGGTTCTACTGCCCATGTGTGGTCTTTTTCCTTGCTTTCTACTCTTAACTGATTACTTAAGTATTCAACCATCCAGCCACCAAGAGGCTAATAATGGCAATGTAGTCAAACCAAGACCAACTCACTCCACTTTGATACCATGCCAGTGGTTTGCAATGGTGTCTTAACTACAAAGAGATCGACCCCTTCATATAGTCACGATTCTGCTAGGCCGCTTATAAGGACCTGTGTCATCCTGCAAACAGAGAGGGAGGGTGCTTACCCCCCCCCCCCACCCCCCGTATCCCCCCAGCATACTGGCTAATACCCGCAACAATACCTGAACCTACCTGGTAATAGAATTTCAGAGATATTTGTTACATGTATTTGCAAATTCATGTAACAAATATCTCTGAAATTCTATTACCAGATGCTTCAGGTATTGTTACGGGCATTAGACAGTGTGCTGGGGGGGATACAAAGGGGGGGAAACACCCCCCCCCCTCTCTGTTTGCTGTGACCCCTCCCCTTTTCTATCACCTGATAAGTATCTCCATTGTGATTGAGCAGCTACCACTGTGTTTGTTTGCTTTTATCACCCTAAGCCAGTTGTGTCTTCTAAGCAAGCAGATCACTACCTTACACCTCCCAAATGGGAAAAGACAAGAATCTTGACAATGTCATGGCAAATAGGATGCCTCTCGCAACAATAGCTGTGTTCCCAGACAGAATATATGGACCCTGGAAAAAGTCTCTAAATACGGCTTTATTGGCACACTTGTCAAAATCTTTGGGGAAATCTAGCGATGCATCCTGATGACCTCATTGAAATTGATCAATTGTATAAGGCTAGGAGACATGATTAATGAACTTCCCTATTTCACTCAAAAATAGAAAATTGTCTAGAAAATCCTTAACTACGATGGCATGGAATTTAATGTCCACAAATATGAAGCTTTCCCAGACCTACAGATGAGTCCTCATACATCGATCCTCAATACGCCATGCAGTGCGAGATGCCTGGCATGAGTGAGTTGACATATCGGGATGTAGTTATGTGACCGGTGGTCGAGAGACCGCTGATCACATACTGACGCCATAATCCTGAGCGTTGGACAGCCCAACAGTCGGCATGTTGACTAGCAGGGACTATTTCTACTCGTGGTTGTTCACGACACCCATAGAGTGGGAATAGAACCTGTGGCAAGTGCAGTGAGCCACCGAGCCTGCAAGTGGCTTCGTTGCACTCCCCTACCCCCTTCCCCCCGCCGCCATTCTGGAGACCAGGATCCCAGGGTCAGTATGGTGACCTTCGGGATCCCAAATGCCGGGGTCCCAATACCAACCCGACATATCATGTCAGAGCCGTAACTAGACTTTTTGGTGCCTTGTGCCTGAAAGAGCATTGGCGCCCTACCCACATACACACACATTTTTCCAATAGGGGAAGAAGCATGACAAAATTGATCACAGAGAAAGCCCATGCTATGATGCCCCTTCCCCCCCCCCCCCCCCCACACACACATATATCCCACATGTGAAGATACCTGTACCCCGTAAAAATAACCAGCACCATAATCGAGCAGATCCATGCAGTGTGCAGCCACACATCCAATCCCTTACAGCCACACACTACATAGATCTGCCCAGCCACAACGCTGATCACCCCTTCACAAATACAAGGTAAGCTTCAAATAGTTAAAATTCTCCAGCTTGGAATTCTCTAGCTTTTTATGCAAGGGCAGAGTGCAAGTGGAAGTAATTACAAACATCATAATTGACAAATGCTGCCAACAGCCCCCCTAACCTGCAGCGCTAAGTGCGGAGTGGGTGTGGATCATAGGGTCGACAGTAACTAAGTCCACAGACATTAAGTCGACCACTATTGGTCAACAGCGACTAGGTCGACACCTGAAATAGGTTGACACTGTCATTAGGTGATATGGAAACAGGTCGACATGAATTTTTTAATATATTTTTGGTGTTGTTTTCTTCGTAAAGTGACTGGGAACCCCAATTAGTACACCGTGTCCCATCGCATAGTTCGCCATGCTTTGCAGTCCATGTGGATCGTGAAGTATGAAAAAGTTCAAAATATGATTTTAAAAAAACAACTCATGTCAACCTTTTCATGTGTCGACCTTTGCCATGTCGACTTAGTGACCATAACGACCTATTGATCATGTCCACCTAATGCATGTCGACCAATAGTGTTTGACCTAATGAGTGTCGACCTAAGTGCTGTCGACCTAAAGACCGGATACCGTGCAGAACACACTTCGCACACACCTAGTTACGGCTCTGTATCACGCTAACTTTGGGCATCTTTTTTCCCCAAAAATACACCTTAGTCACAATGCAATGCGACAAGGACACACAAGAAGAAAAATAGGATTTTAATTACCTACCGGTAAATCCTTTTCACGTAGTGCGTAGAGGATACTGGGGTTCCATTTAGTCCCATGGGGTATAGACGGGTCCACTAGGAGCCATGGGCACTTTAAGAATTTGATAGTGTGGGCTGGCTCCTCCCTCTATGCCCCTCCTACCAGACTCAGTCTAGGAAACTGTGCCCGAGGAGACGGACATACTTTGAGAGAAAGATAGATAAGGATAGTGGTGAGATTCCGAACCAGCACACACAAACAAGAGGAAAGCCATGCTAACCAAACTTGAAACAGGAACAGCAACTGCTGAACCAAACCACAATAGTTAACCAAGTAACAGCGCAGGAATAACGAAGCACAGGGCAGGTGCCCAGTATCCTCTACGGACTACGAGAAAAGGATTTATCGGTAGGTAATTAAAATCCTATTTTCTCTTACATCCTAGAGGATACTGGGGTTCCATTTAGTACCATGGGGAAGTGCCAAAGCTCCCAAACCGAGTGGGAGAGTGCTGAGGGTCCTGCAGAACTGATTGACCAAACTGAAGGTCGTCAGAGGTCAAAGTATCGAACCTGTAAAACTTAGCAAACGTGTTCAATCCTGACCAAGTAGCTGCTCGGCAGAGCTGTAAAGCCGAGACACCCCGGGCAGCCGCCTAAGAAGAACCCACCGAACTAGTCGAGTGGGCCTGAACAGATTTCGGAACCGGCAAGCCTGCTGTGGAATAAGTATGCTGGATAGTGAGCCTGATCCAGCATGCAATAGACTGCTTTGAAGCAGGACACCCAATCTTATTGGGATCATAGAGAACGAACAGCGAGTCGGATTTCCTGTGACGAGCTGTCCTCTTTACATACACCTTCAAAGCCCTCACAATATCTGAAGACTTTGAAGTAGCAGAGGTGTCCGTAACAGGTTGGTTGATGTGAAACGCGGACACCACCTTAGGAAGGAATTGCTGATGAGTTGAGCTCTGTCCACATGGAAAATTAAGTAGGGGCTTTTGTGAGACAACACCCCTAGCTCCGACACACATCTCGCTGAAGCCAAGGCCAACAGTGTGACTGTCTTCCACGTAAGATATTTAACATCTACCTCCTGTATCGGTTCAAACCAGTCTGATTGGAGGAACTGCAGCACCAAATTGAGATCCCAAAGTGCCATAGGAGGCACAAAGGGAGGTTGGATGTGCAGAATACCTTTCAAGAATGTCTGGACTTCAAGAAGAGAAGCCAATTGTTTCTGAAAGAAAATGGATAAGGCTGAAATCTGGACTTTTTATTGAGCCCAGATGTAGGCCCGCATCCACACCCGTCTGCAGAAAACGCAGGAAATGTCCGAGATGAAATTCCTCCGCAGAATATTTTCTGCTCTCACACCCAGAGACGTATTTCTTCCAAATATGGTGGTAATGTTTAGACGTTACGCCCTTCCTGGCTTGGATCATAATCGGGATGACTTTGTCAGGGATGCCTCTCCTGGCAAGAATCAGCCCTTCAACTTCCATGCCGTCAAACATAGCCATGGTAAGTCTTGATAGATGAACAGGCCCTGTTGCAGAAGATCCTCGTGAAGAGGAAGAGGCCACGGATCTTCGAGGAGCATCTCTAGGAGGTCCGCGTACCAGGCCCTTCTTGGCCAGTCCGGAGCAATGAGAATTGCTTGAACCTTTTCCCTTTTTATTCTTTTCAGAATTCTTGGGATCAGAGGAAGCGGAGGAAACACGTACACCATCTGATATACCCATGGAGTCGTCAGCGTGTCCACTGCCACTGCCTGTGGGTCTCTCGACCTGGAACAATACCGCTTGAGCTTCTTGTTGAGATGAGAGGCCATCATGTCGATCTGTGGATATCCCCATCGACTTATCAAGCACATGAACACCTCTGGGTGATGGCCCCACTTCCCCAGGTACAGGTCGTGTCTGCTGAGGAAGTCTGCTTCCCAGTTGTCTACTCCCGGAATGAAGACCGCGACAACGCTGTAGTGTGTTTTTCTGCTCAGAGGAGAATTCTTGACACCTCTGACATTGCTGCTCTGTTTTTCGTTCCAACCCTGTCATTTTATGTACGTCACTACCATCAAATTGTCCGAGTGGACCTCAATGACCCGATCTTGAAGAAGATATGAGGCCTGCAGAAGGGCGTTGTATATAGCCCTGAGTTCCAGAAAGTTGATTGGAAGGACAACTTCGTGACTTGACCATCTTCCTTGAAACTGCAACCCCTGGGTGACTGCTCCCCAACCTCTGATGCTTGCGTTCGTGGTTAGCAGAATCCAATTTTGAATCCCGAACCTTTGGCTATCGATCAGGTGAGAAGTCTGTAGCCACCACAGAAGGGAGATCTTGGCCTTTGGTGACAAACGGATCCTCTGGTTCATGTGAAGATCCGGACCATTTGTTCAACAGATCGAGCTGGAAGGGTCGTGCATGAAACCTTCCGTACTGAAGAGCCTCGTAAGAGGCCACCATTTTTCCTTGAAGGCGAATGCATGGGTGCACCGATATCCTGGTTGGCTTCAGGACTTCCCAAACCATCCACTGGATTACCAATGCCTTTTCCAACGGAAGAAAAACTTTCTGTGACTGTGTGTCCAGTATAATTCCCAGAAATGGGAGCCTCCGAGTTGGCTCTAAGTGAGATTTCAGAATCCAGCCGTGATCCAGGATTAGTTGGGTTGTGAGGCCAATCCTGTTCAACAACTTCTCCCTGGACGGAGCCTTTATCAGAAGATCGTCCAGGTACGGAATTATGTTCACTCCCTGTTTGCGAAGGAGAAACATAATCTCTGCCATCACCTTGGTGAACACCCTCGGTGCCATGGAGAGACCAAAAGGTGCCTGGAACTGGTAGTGACAGCCCTGCAGTGCAAACCGTAGATAACAAATTGTATAACTATATACAAGTGCGCTGTCAGCAGCCGCTGGAATAGGGATGGTCAAATTCCCTTAAATAGATACAACAGAAACAATACAGGAACCAGCGCTGGCTGTGCGGATATAATAATCTGGACGGTTTGTAAAATTAATAAATAAACAATTTATTTACCAATGAACACAAAATAAAAAAAATTATATATATATATATATATATATATATAAAAAAAGGGTATGCATATGGATAAAAGCTAGTAAAATGTAAACAATGCTATAGAAATGGTTTGAATTAAGCTGCCAACTAACTGAAATATTTTTTAATTTAGCCGATCCATCAAAAAGGTTCCTGTAAATGAGTCCTCATAGGCTAGGACCTCCACCAAATAATAACAGTCAGCAATAAACACTGGATATTGGGGGTCATTCCGAGTTGATCGTAGCTGTGCTAAATCAAGACAACACAGGGCTAGTCCACCCCACATGTCAGTGCCGCCCCCCCTTCCCCCACTGAAATGCAAAAGCATCGCACAGTGTCTTTTGCATTTCAGGAGTAACTCCCAGCCAGCGCAGCTCCTGCGGCTGGCTGGGTGAACCTCCTCGCTACCCAGGTCGCAGCGGCTGCGTGTGACTTCACGCAGCCGCCGCGGCCCACCCTTCTAGCAGTCCGGCCACGCCTATATTGGCCGGACCACGCCCCCTAAACGGCGGCTTAATGCCGCTGTCCAGCCCCCTCCCGCCCAGCGACTGCCTCTGCCTGTCAATCAGGCAGAGGCGATCGCTGCAATACAACGGCCTTCGGCCACCCAGCATGCGCCGGCGCACTCCGGCACTGGCGCATGCGCAGATCCGTCCCGATCGCTGCGATAAACTGCAGCGAGCGATCGGGTCGGAATGACCCCATTACCAGAACAGTTGGAATCATCCCTTGATGTGCTGTCAGCCTTAGGAATTGTCCATTTATGGCCAAAGGGAAGTCCAGATAGTAGGAGTTTAAGATGATAATCCAGGTGGTGGAGTGCAGTGTCCAATAAATGCCAAAGGTCGATATCAGGAATCCAAGATCGCTGATGCGGTGTCAGCTATCAGATTAAGATCATCAATGGATGATTCCAACTGTTCTGGTAATAACCAGTGTTTATTGCTGACTGTTATTATTTGGTGGAGGTCCTAGCCTATGAGGACTCATTTACAGGAACCTTTTTGGTGGATCGGCTGAATTAAAAAATATTTCAGTTAGTTGGCAGCTTAATTCAAACCATTTCTATGGCATTGTTTACTAGAGATGAGCGGGTTCGGTTTCTCTGAATCCGAACCCGCACGAACTTCATGTTTTTTTTCACGGGTCCGAGCGACTCGGATCTTCCCGCCTTGCTCGGTTAACCCGAGCGCGCCCGAACGTCATCATGACGCTGTCGGATTCTCGCGAGGCTCGGATTCTATCGCGAGACTCGGATTCTATATAAGGAGCCGCGCGTCGCCGCCATTTTCACACGTGCATTGAGATTGATAGGGAGAGGACGTGGCTGGCGTCCTCTCCATTTAGATTAGGGTTGAGAGAGAGAGAGAGAGATTGACCTGAGGCTGTGATACTGTAGAAGAGAGTGCAGAGTTTAGTGACTGACGACCACAGTGACCACCAGACAGTGCAGTTGTTTGTTTTATTTAATATATCCGTTCTCTGCCTGAAAAAAACGATACACACAGTGACTCAGTCACATACCATATCTGTGTGCACTGCTCAGCCCAGTGTGCTGCATCAATGTATATATATATCTGACTGTGCTCAGCTCAGGGGCGGAAGTCCGGGAGGCAGCGGAGTCGGCTGCCGCCGGGCTCCTGACCCGCAGAGGGCGCCTCGCAGTGGCGCCTCTGACATTACACAGATTGACATGCGGACGAGCGCCCGCATGTCAATCTGATGTCTCCCTCCCTGCTGTGTTGGAGGGACATGGAGCGCATCGCGCGTCTCCTGTGTCCCTCCCTGGCTCTCTCCCGGCCGGTCTAAGGAAGTGCCATTCGTGAGCTCTGATTGGCTCACGAACCGGCACTTCCTGTATTAGACCGGCCGGGGGAGAGAGCCAGGGAGGGACACAGGAGACGCGCGATGCGCTCCATGTCCCTCCAACACAAGGTGGGAGCAGGCACTGGGGGCATATACCTGGTACTGGGGGGCATATACCTGGCACTGGGGGGGGAGGAGACCTGGCACTGGGGGGCATATACATGGCACTTGGGGGCATATACCTGGCACTGGGGGGGAAGACCTGGCACTGGGGGGCATATACCTGGCACTGTGGGGTATATACCTGGCACTGTGGGGTATATACCTGGCACTGGGGGGGGAAGACCTGGCACTGGGGGGCATATACCTGGCATTGGGGGGCATATACCTGGCACTGGGGGGCATATACCTGGCACTGGGGGGGGGAGACCTGGCACTGGGGGGCATATACATGGCACTGTGGGGGAAGACCTGGCACTGGGGGGGAAGACCTGGCACTGGGGGGCATATACCTGGCACTGTGGGGCATATACCTGGCACTGGGGGGCATATACCTGGCACTGGGGGGGAAGACCTGGCACTGGGACGGGGGGCATATGTGGCACTGGGGAGGGGGGTATATTTGGCACTGGGGGCATATACCTGGCACTGTGGGGGAAGACCTGGCACTGGGGGGCATATACCTGGCACTGGGGGAGGAGACCTGGCACTGGGGCGGGGGGCATATGTGGCACTGGGGAGGGGGGTATATTTGGCACTGGGGGCATATACCTGGCACAGTGGGGGAAGATCTGGCACTGGGGGCATATGGGGGAAGATCTGGCACTGGGGGCATATACCTGGCACTGGGCGCATATACCTGGCCCTGTGGGGGAATATCTGGCACTGGGGGCATATACCTGGCCCTGTGGGGGAATATCTGGCACTGGGGGCATATACCTGGCACTGGGCGCATATACCTGGCCCTGTGGGGGAATATCTGGCACTGGGGGCATATACCCGGCACTGTGGGGGGAATATCTGGCACTGGGGGCATACACCTGGCACTGTGGGGGAATATCTGGCATTGGGGGCATATGCCTGGCACTGTGGAGAAATATCTGGCACTGGGGGCATATAGCTGGCACTGAGGGGGCATAGGTGGCACTGTGGTGGAATATTTGGCACTGTGGGGGAGTAGGCACTGAGGGGGCATATGTGGCACTGTGGTGGAATATTTGGCACGGGGGGGAGCAGGCACTGAGGGGGCATATGTGGCACTGGGGGGGTATATTTGGCACTGGGGGCATGTACCTGGCACTGGAGGCATATACCTGACACTGTGGGGGAATATCTGGCACTGGGGGCATATGTGGCACTGGGAGCACGGCCCTAGCAACACGCACTACCCCCTAGCAATGAGCATGACACCCAGTGCATGAACCCCCTGGCAACGAGCATGACACCCTGAGCATGAAACCCCTGGCACCGTGCATGGAACCGCTGGCAACGAGCATGACACCCAGTGCATGAAACCCCTGGCAACGAGCATGACACCCTGAGCATGAAAACCCCTGGCACCGTGCATGGAACCAAGAGCATGAAACCGCTGGCAACGAACATGACACCAGTGCATGAAACCCCTGGCAACGAGCATGACAACCTGAGCATGAAAACCCCTGGCACCGTGCATGGAACCAAGAGCATGAAACCCCTGGCAACGAGCAGGTAATTTAAAAGTAATTAGAAGCCTTACTGTAGAACTTAATGTATAATGGGCATTACGGTGTGTGGCATAATGTATCACGGACATTGCGGTGTGTGTCATAATGTGTCGGGCATTACGGTGTATGGTATACTATATCGCGGGCATTGTGATATGTGGTATAATGTCTCAGGCTCATTGTGGTGTGTGTTATACTGTGTCAAAGACATTGTATGTGCTATAATGTATCAAGGGCATTGCAGTGTGTAGCATAATGTATAACGGGCATTGTGATTCCTGTCATAATGTGTCACAGGCATTACGGTGTGTGGTATAATGTATCAGGGGCATTGCAGTGTGTAGCATAATGTATAACGGGCATTACGATTCCTGTCATAATGTGTCGGGGGCATTACGGTGTGTGGCATAATGTGTCGGGGGCATTATGGTGTGTTCATATTGTGTCATGTGCATTATTGTGTGTGGCATAATGTCTAAGGGCCACTGCAGTATGTGGCATAATGTATACTGGGCATTACTATAAGGAGGAAAAATTACAAATAATGTAAGGGGCATGAATCAGGATTAATTTTCTTTCCCGCCTGGGCGTGCAGGTTGGAAAACTGGGGTATAACGCAGTCTTTTCCTGCAATGTTACACCCCTTTATGGTAAGCCACGCCCGTCCCAATGAAGCCACACACTCTATACTGCCAATTATGGAGGGGGGGGGGGCGAATAATTTTTTGGCTTGGGGGAGAAAAATTTCTAGTTACGTCACTGAACTGACTCATTCCTGTAAGCCGCCACTACAGCGCAAACCCCAGGAGAGTACGCTGGTGCGCGCCTGCTGTGGGAGGTAGGAGAGGAGCTGCTGCTACCGTTGCCCCGCTGCTGTGGGGAAGGGGGGGACGGGATGGATGGACACACGTGCGAGGCGGAGTTTAAGAGCTGGTACCACGCTTGCCTTGGATTACACTTCTTATTGCGCTCTGCCTCTGGTAATTGGGGAGGAGAGAAGAGCCTTCTTTCACTACACAAGGTATCCATCTATGCTCCCTTTCTCCCTGCATAAGTGCACTGCCAGTATACTGTATGTATGTTTGTATATATAGATTGAGGTAGGGGTCTGGCACAGCCACATAATAGACTAATACATTGGGTGCCCTCACAGCAAAGTAGTTTAGCAAAATAGAGGTGGTGCGGCACTCCAATGATTTGCACACTGACACCAATTGAAGTAGTGCAACGTTTCAATGCCCGTTCAATGAATCTGCATTTTTGTCATATATACAATGACCCCCATTCTGCCTCATCCCGTCCTCCAGACCTCTGTTACTCCATCTGCCCCCCCCCCCCCCCCATTTGCCAAGTCCTTCTGCCCGCCCGCGACCATCCCTCCCCATCTTCCTCCCATAATTAATTGTCCTCCCGCAGGGAATACATATGTTTTACCGACAGACGGGATGCCGTCTGTCAGCATCCTGACAGCAGCATCCCGTCCGTCAGAATTCTGGCAGGGGGCGTGCGCAATGAAGGCCCTTGCTTGTTGCGCTCGCAACGCAGTGGTCTCGGTGGTTCCCATCCCACTCTATTGGTGTTGTGGACACCCACGAATGGGAATAAGACCTGTGAGACGGTATTCTGGTGTCGGTATCCTGACCGCTAGGAATCCCGACAGCCAGCAAAATGATTGCCTCCCCTCCCGCAGTATCGGTCACATAATAGACTCACTTTCAGCTCCAGGCCCATGTGGACCCCAAACTGGCACTGGTCTGCAGGGATGTATCATTGGCACAAGGTTAAAAATGCAGCCAAACCTCCAAAAATGCAGTTTTCAGAGGTTTGGCGGCTTACTACTTATCCACCAAGCCTAGACCCCAGGGCTTGGATGCGGTGGGCAACACCATCTTTAGATGGGCTTCTATCACATTACCCATTGGACCCCTCCCAGCACCCCCTAGTGGGGCGCATCAGCCCACGCATGCACAGATAGGACTCCGGATCATACACCGGGAAGTTCTACTGTATCATGGCAAAGAATAGCTCTCACCGCAAGAGCTGTCCTTTGGAAATTTCTTCATGCATACGCCATTATGCTTGCAAAGAATGGCAGGATATATATATATATATAAATATATATATAGCCTGCAGGATCAATATTGGTGTGGTGTGTGTGTATGTATATATATATATATATATATATATATATATATATATAAAAAAAATTTTTTTGCCTCTATATAGGGGGGCACCTGTATTTATATTGCCTCCGGGCGTCTAGGACGAACTTACGCCACTGGCTCAGCTCACACAGCTTATAATTGTGGGGGAGACTGGGGAGCACTGCAGTGCCAGTTATAGGTTATAGCAGGAGCCAGGAGTACATAATATTATATTAAAATTAAACAGTGCACACTTTTGCTGCAGGAGTGCCACTGCCAGTGTGACTAGTGACCAGTGACCTGACCACCAGTATATATAATATTAGTAGTATACTATCTCTTTATCAACCAGTCTATATTAGCAGCAGACACAGTACAGTGCGGTAGTTCACGGCTGTGGCTACCTCTGTGTCGGCACTCGGCAGCCCGTCCATAATTGTATATACCACCTAACCGTGGTTTTTTTTTCTTTCTTTATACATACATACTAGTTACGAGTATACTATCTCTTTATCAACCAGTCTATATATTAGCAGCAGACACAGTACAGTGCGGTAGTTCACGGCTGTGGCTACCTCTGTGTCGGCACTCGGCAGCCCGTCCATAATTGTATATACCACCTAACCGTGGGTTTTTTTTCTTTCTTTATACATACATACTAGTTACGAGTATACTATCTCTTTATCAACCAGTCTATATATTAGCAGCAGACACAGTACAGTGCGGTAGTTCACGGCTGTGGCTACCTCTGTGTCGGCACTCGGCAGCCCGTCCATAATTGTATATACCACCTAACCGTGGTTTTTTTTTCTTTCTTTATACATACATACTAGTTACGAGTATACTATCTCTTTATCAACCAGTCTATATATTAGCAGCAGACACAGTACAGTGCAGTAGTTCACGGCTGTGGCTACCTCTGTGTCGGCACTCGGCAGCCCGTCCATAATTGTATACTAGTATCCAATCCATCCATCTCCATTGTTTACCTGAGGTGCCTTTTAGTTGTGCCTATTAAAATATGGAGAACAAAAATGTTGAGGTTCCAAAATTAGGGAAAGATCAAGATCCACTTCCACCTCGTGCTGAAGCTGCTGCCACTAGTCATGGCCGAGACGATGAAATGCCAGCAACGTCGTCTGCCAAGGCCGATGCCCAATGTCATAGTACAGAGCATGTCAAATCCAAAACACCAAATATCAGTAAAAAAAGGACTCCAAAACCTAAAATAAAATTGTCGGAGGAGAAGCGTAAACTTGCCAATATGCCATTTACCACACGGAGTGGCAAGGAACGGCTGAGGCCCTGGCCTATGTTCATGGCTAGTGGTTCAGCTTCACATGAGGATGGAAGCACTCAGCCTCTCGCTAGAAAAATGAAAAGACTAAAGCTGGCAAAAGCAGTAGCACCGCAAAGAACTGTGCGTTCTTCGAAATCCCAAATCCACAAGGAGAGTCCGACTCCAATTGTGTCGGTTGCGATGCCTGACCTTCCCAACACTGGACGTGAAGAGCATGCGCCTTCCACCATTTGCACGCCCCCTGCAAGTGATGGAAGGAGCACCCGCAGTCCAGTTCCTGATAGTCAGATTGAAGATGTCAGTGTTGAAGTACACCAGGATGAGGAGGATATGGGTGTTGCTGGCGCTGGGGAGGAAATTGACCAGGAGGATTCTGATGGTGAGGTGGTTTGTTTAAGTCAGGCACCCGGGGAGACACCTGTTGTCCGTGGTAGGAATATGGCCGTTGACATGCCTGGTGAAAATACCAAAAAAATCAGCTCTTCGGTGTGGAAGTATTTCAACAGAAATGCGGACAACAGGTGTCAAGCCGTGTGTTCCCTTTGTCAAGCTGTAATAAGTAGGGGTAAGGACGTTAACCACCTCGGAACATCCTCCCTTATACGTCACCTGCAGCGCATTCATAATAAGTCAGTGACAAGTTCAAAAACTTTGGGTGACAGCGGAAGCAGTCCACTGACCAGTAAATCCCTTCCTCTTGTAACCAAGCTCACGCAAACCACCCCACCAACTCCCTCAGTGTCAATTTCCTCCTTCCCCAGGAATGCCAATAGTCCTGCAGGCAATGTCACTGGCAATTCTGACGAGTCCTCTCCTGCCTGGGATTTCTCCGATGCATCCTTGCGTGTAACGCCTACTGCTGCTGGCGCTGCTGTTGTTGCTGCTGGGAGTCGATGGTCATCCCAGAGGGGAAGTCGTAAGCCCACTTGTACTACTTCCAGTAAGCAATTGACTGTTCAACAGTCCTTTGCGAGGAAGATGAAATATCACAGCAGTCATCCTGCTGCAAAGCGTATAACTGAGGCCTTGACAACTATGTTGGTGTTAGACGTGCGTCCGGTATCCGCCGTTAGTTCACAGGGAACTAGACAATTTATTGAGGCAGTGTGCCCCCGTTACCAAATACCATCTAGGTTCCACTTCTCTAGGCAGGCGATACCGAGAATGTACACGGACGTCAGAAAAAGACTCACCAGTGTCCTAAAAAATGCAGTTGTACCCAATGTCCACTTAACCACGGACATGTGGACAAGTGGAGCAGGGCAGACTGAGGACTATATGACTGTGACAGCCCACTGGGTAGATGTATGGACTCCCGCCGCAAGAACAGCAGCGGCGGCACCAGTAGCAGCATCTCGCAAACGCCAACTCTTTCCTAGGCAGGCTACGCTTTGTATCACCGCTTTCCAGAATACGCACACAGCTGAAAACCTCTTACGGCAACTGAGGAAGATCATCGCGGAATGGCTTACCCCAATTGGACTCTCCTGTGAATTTGTGGCATCGGACAACGCCAGCAATATTGTGTGTGCATTAAATATGGGCAAATTCCAGCACGTCCCATGTTTTGCACATACCTTGAATTTGGTGGTGCAGAATTTTTTAAAAAACGACAGGGGCGTGCAAGAGATGCTGTCGGTGGCCAGAAGAATTGCGGGACACTTTCGGCGTACAGGCACCACGTACAGAAGACTGGAGCACCACCAAAAACTACTGAACCTGCCCTGCCATCATCTGAAGCAAGAAGTGGTAACGAGGTGGAATTCAACCCTCTATATGCTTCAGAGGTTGGAGGAGCAGCAAAAGGCCATTCAAGCCTATACAATTGAGCACGATATAGTAGGTGGAATGCACCTGTCTCAAGCGCAGTGGAGAATGATTTCAACGTTGTGCAAGGTTCTGATGCCCTTTGAACTTGCCACACGTGAAGTCAGTTCAGACACTGCCAGCCTGAGTCAGGTCATTCCCCTCATCAGGCTTTTGCAGAAGAAGCTGGAGACATTGAAGGAGGAGCTAACACGGAGCGATTCCGCTAGGCATGTGGGACTTGTGGATGGAGCCCTTAATTCGCTTAACAAGGATTCACGGGTGGTCAATCTGTTGAAATCAGAGCACTACATTTTGGCCACCGTGCTCGATCCTAGATTTAAAGCCTACCTTGGATCTCTCTTTCCGGCAGACACAAGTCTGCTGGGGTTGAAAGACCTGCTGGTGACAAAATTGTCAAGTCAAGCGGAACGCGACCTGTCAACATCTCCTCCTTCACATTCTCCCGCAACTGGGGGTGCGAGGAAAAGGCTCAGAATTCCGAGCCCACCCGCTGGCGGTGATGCAGGGCAGTCTGGAGCGACTGCTGATGCTGACATCTGGTCCGGACTGAAGGACCTGACAACGATTACGGACATGTCGTCTACTGTCACTGCATATGATTCTCTCAACATTGATAGAATGGTGGAGGATTATATGAGTGACCGCATCCAAGTAGGCACGTCACACAGTCCGTACTTATACTGGCAGGAAAAAGAGGCAATTTGGAGGCCCTTGCACAAACTGGCTTTATTCTACCTAAGTTGCCCTCCCACAAGTGTGTACTCCGAAAGAGTGTTTAGTGCCGCCGCTCACCTTGTCAGCAATCGGCGTACGAGGTTACATCCAGAAAATGTGGAGAAGATGATGTTCATTAAAATGAATTATAATCAATTCCTCCGCGGAGACATTGACCAGCAGCAATTGCCTCCACAAAGTACACAGGGAGCTGAGATGGTGGATTCCAGTGGGGACGAATTGATAATCTGTGAGGAGGGGGATGTACACGGTGATATATCGGAGGGTGATGATGAGGTGGACATCTTGCCTCTGTAGAGCCAGTTTGTGCAAGGAGAGATTAATTGCTTCTTTTTTGGGGGGGGTCCAAACCAACCCGTCATATCAGTCACAGTCGTGTGGCAGACCCTGTCACTGAAATGATGGGTTGGTTAAAGTGTGCATGTCCTGTTTTGTTTATACAACATAAGGGTGGGTGGGAGGGCCCAAGGACAATTCCATCTTGCACCTCTTTTTTCTTTTCTTTTTCTTTGCGTCATGTGCTGTTTGGGGAGGGTTTTTTGGAAGGGACATCCTGCGTGACACTGCAGTGCCACTCCTAGATGGGCCCGGTGTTTGTGTCGGCCACTAGGGTCGCTTATCTTACTCACACAGCTACCTCATTGCGCCTCTTTTTTTCTTTGCGTCATGTGCTGTTTGGGGAGGGTTTTTTGGAAGGGACATCCTGCGTGACACTGCAGTGACACTCCTAGATGGGCCCGGTGTTTGTGTCGGCCACTAGGGTCGCTTATCTTACTCACACAGCTACCTCATTGCGCCTCTTTTTTTCTTTGCGTCATGTGCTGTTTGGGGAGGGTTTTTTGGAAGGGACATCCTGCGTGACACTGCAGTGCCACTCCTAGATGGGCCCGGTGTTTGTGTCGGCCACTAGGGTCGCTAATCTTACTCACACAGCTACCTCATTGCGCCTCTTTTTTTCTTTGCGTCATGTGCTGTTTGGGGAGGGTTTTTTGGAAGGGCCATCCTGCGTGACACTGCAGTGCCACTCCTAGATGGGCCCGGTGTTTGTGTCGGCCACTAGGGTCGCTTATCTTACTCACACAGCGACCTCGGTGCAAATTTTAGGACTAAAAATAATATTGTGAGGTGTGAGGTATTCAGAATAGACTGAAAATGAGTGGAAATTATGGTTTTTGAGGTTAATAATACTTTGGGATCAAAATGACCGCCAAATTCTATGATTTAAGCTGTTTTTTAGGTTTTTTGGAAAAAAACACCCGAATCCAAAACACACCCGAATCCGACAAAAAAAATTCGGTGAGGTTTTGCCAAAACGCGGTCGAACCCAAAACACGGCCGCGGAACCGAACCCAAAACCAAAACACAAAACCCGAAAAATTTCCGGCGCTCATCTCTATTGTTTACATTTTACTAGCTTTTATCCATATGCATACCCTTTTATATATACATATATATATATATATACATATATATATATATTTTTTTTTTTTAATGTTCATTGGTAAATTTTTAATTTTACAAACCGTACAGATTATTTATATCCGCACAGCCAGCGCTGGTTTCTGTATTGCAAACCGTAGATAAGCCTGGTGAGGCAGCCATATCGGAATGTGAAGGTACGCATCCTTGATATCCAGAGACACTAGGAATTCCCCCTCCTCCAGAACTGAGATCCCCGCTCTCAGAGACTCCATCTTGAACCTGATCACTCGTAAGTACGGGTTCAATGATTTTCAGAATTGTCTTTACCGAAACGTCCGGTTTCGGCACTACAAACAAGTTGGAATAATACCCCTTGTCTTGGAGATGAGGTGGAACTGGAACAATGACCTGCGTTTGTACCAGTTTTTGAATGTCATCCTGAAAGGTTATACTTGCCTCCTGTGAAACTGGTAAGCCTGATTTGAGAATCTGTGATGAGGGAGTTCCTGAAACTCCAGTCTGTAACCCTGGGAAATAAGATCTATGACCCAGGGATCGTGGCAAGATGTTGTCCAGATGTGACTGAAATTTTTTAGGCAGTCCACCGTCATGCAGAAGGCTTTGCGGAAGCAGAGCTGGAGCTCTGTTACTGAGAACCGGCAGTTGCTGGTTTGCGTGGTTTACCTCTAGCGCCTCTGTTGGCTATAGAAGGCTTTGCCCTTAAACTTGGCAGTCCGAAAGGACAGTAGAGTAGGTCCTGAGTAGGTCTTCCTAGTTGGGGGAGCTGCAGAAGGAAGATATGTAGACTTACCCGTGGAAGCTTTGGAGATCAATTTGTCTAGTTCATCTCCAAATAAGGCCTCTCCTGTGAAGGGTAGGCCTTCCACGCCTTTCCTGGAGTCTGCTTCCGCAGTCCACTGGCATAACCATAAGCCTCTGTGTGCTGACACTGCCATAGCGGTGGTGCGTGCATTAAGCAAACCAACTTCTTTTATGGCTTTCACCATAAAGTTCACAGAGTCCTGTATATGTTGCAGGAGTAAAACAATCTCCCCCCTTGATAAGGAATCCAACCCCTCAATTAGGTAACCTGACCATTTAGCAATGGCTTTAGTAATCCACGCATATGCTATAGTGGGTCTCTGGGCCACCCCAGCAGCCGTGTACAAGGATTTGAGTGTACTCTCAATCTTGAGATCAGCCGTGTCTTTCAGGGAGGCTGCACCAGGAATAGGCAATGCAATTTTACGTGACAGCCTAGAGACTGATGCGTCCACTATCGGTGGATTTTCCCATTTTTCCAATCCTCCAGAGGAAAAGGAAAAGATGAGAGCAACCTTTTAGGGATCTGAAATTTCTTATAATAATTAACCCACGGTTCTTCAAACAGGGTATTCAATTCCTTTGACACAGGAAAAGTGACTGAGGATTTATTTTTTACATTAAAATAAGATTCCTCACACTCCTCTGCCACTTTATCAGGAATTTCCAAAACATCTCTGATAGCTTCTGTAAGAGCCTCTATTCCCTGTGACAGAGCAGCGTCCCCCCTTCTGAATCCACCTCCCCCTCCTCCATGTCTGACCTCTCAGTGTCAGAGTCAGACTGCAAGATATGGGCCAGAGTTCACTTTTGTGGACTGAGACGCTTGTTTGGGGACTATGGGGCAGATGTATTAACCTGGAGAAGGCATAAGGAAGTGATAAACCAGTGTTAAATGCAAGGTGATAAACACACCAGCCAATCAGCTCCCATATGTAAATAAACAGTTAGGAGCTGATTGGCTGGTGCATTATCACCTTGCACTTAACACTGCTTATCACTGATTTATCACTTCCTTATGCCTTATCCAGGTTAGTACATCTACCCCTGAGTCTCTATTCTTAATCTCATCCACAGACTGTCTTAAGTATTGCGTCTCTTTACTAGAAATATGTTGTGAGGGCTGCGCTAATACCTTATGTTTAAGTAGCAGCTAAGGAGGATAAGGGATTCCACTGGCCCTATTAGATATGTATAGGTTGGTTACTCCCAGCGCTTTGGTTTAAACATAAAGAAATTATAAGGGATATATATATATGAATTGACAAAAAGAATCTAATAAGGTTTAAAAATATATATAAATTTATTTACTTGTTGAAAATCGAAGACTATTGCACAGAATATCAATAAAAAGGTTTAAAAAAAAATGGTATCAGAAATATATATCGCTAAAAGATCTGTATGTAAAATAAAATGAGAGTTCATGCATGCAATATTAAAAAGAAGTTCTCTCTTCTTTTTAATATTGCATGCATGAACTCTCATTTTATTTTACATACAGATCTTTTAGCGATATATATTTCTGATATCATTTTTTTGAAACCTTTTTATTGATATTCTGTGCAATAGTCTTCGATTTTCAACAAGTAAATAAATTTATATATATTTTTAAACCTTATTAGATTCTTTTTGTCAATTCATATATATATATATCCCTTATCATTTCTTTATGTTTAAACCAAAGCGCTGGGAGTAACCAACCTATACATTGCGTCTCTTTCTCATGGCGGGACAATTTATTAGATATATTGGAAATCATTCCTTTAATGGAATTCAGCCATGCTGGTTCAGCCCCGCTAGCCTGAGAAGGTGCAATACACTGAATACATAGTAGTGAGTTCCCTGGGGAAGAGGAACACTCTGCCGTACATGAAACACACTCTTTGCCTGACATATTGTAAATGTGACAGCACACACACACAGGAAAGGTTAAAAGCACAATTAACCCACAAAGAGCCCTTCCAGGGAGTCACAGAGATATTTTGGAGCCAGCACACAGCGCCCTTATTGCTAATGCCAAGCTTAGCTGGGTCGCAGACTAAGTACCTAGATTGGGGACTTAGTACACTAATAATCACTCCCCCCCTGCTATGACCCCCTGGTACCGCTGAGGTAATCTGGAGTCACACCGGAGGAGCTGCACGTCCCTGTCAGTCAGCGTCTGTGTCCACTGCAGAGGGAAAATGGCGCTGGAGAGCTGCTGGATCCATAGTGAAGCTCCGCCCCTGCAATGGCGCGGTCTTCCCGCTTTTTATACTGGCTGAGGTCATTTTGTGCTTAAAATGGAGCCAGATTCGTTTTAAGGCTTTGTTTGCCAGTGTGGGTACTGTGTACAGTGCACTGAGACACAGTTGTGTACTGAGTCTGGAGACGCAATCCGCCCCGGTGAGAAGCTGTGCGTCTCCGTACTCTCATGCCGCCATAATGGCCAGCAACCCACTAACCGGGACGCCGGCTTAGTACTCACCACTCTTCTTTCTTCTGGCTGTTAGGGGTGGCTGCGTGCTGCGGGAATGTACACTCGCCGTGGTGGGGCTTGCGAATAGTTCCCTCAGGAGCTAGTGTCCTGTCAGCAGGGAACGAGACCATTAACCCTTCAAGAGGTTGGGCCGTTCCCCCCCCTAAGTCCCATGAAGCAGGCAGGCTGGTGCCATCCAGACCTGCCTGAAAATTACAAACGGAAAAATAAATGCAGAGAACTCTTCAGGAGCTTCCATAAGCGTGACCGGCTCCTCCGGACACATATTCTAAACTGAGTCTGGTAGGAGGGGCATAGAGGGAGGAGCCAGCCCACACTATCAAATTCTTAAAGTGCCCATGGCTCCTAGTGGACCCGTCTACACCCCATGGTACTAAATGGAACCCCAGTATCCTCTAGGACGTAAGAGAAATTTTATATATGACACTTGTATATTGTCTGTGACTTGGGGGGGAGATGTACTATGCTTTGGAGAGAGATAAAGTGGGGAGAGATAAAGCACCAGCAAATCAGCTCCTAATTGCCACGTTACAGGCTGTGTTTGAAAAATGGCAGTTAGGAGTTGATTGAGCAGAACATAGCTTGTATTGGAGAAAAGCTGCAGCTGCTACATTGTAGCACTTCATATACAGATTCAGAGACTCAGTCGCACACAGATATACACGTGTCATATATAAAATTAATCAGCACAGTCTCCTTATGTCCAAGTCACATTGCGTTGTGACTAAGATGCATTTTCATATATATATATATATATATATATATATACACATATATATATATATACACATATATATATATACACATATATATAATAAGAATTTACTTACCGATAATTCTATTTCTCGTAGTCCGTAGTGGATGCTGGGGACTCCGTAAGGACCATGGGGAATAGCGGCTCCGCAGGAGACTGGGCACATCTAAAGAAAGCTTTAGGACTATCTGGTGTGCACTGGCTCCTCCCCCTATGACCCTCCTCCAAGCCTCAGTTAGGATACTGTGCCCGGACGAGCGTACACAATAAGGAAGGATTTTGAATCCCGGGTAAGACTCATACCAGCCACACCAATCACACCGTACAACTTGTGATCTGCACCCAGTTAACAGCATGATAACAGAGGAGCCTCTAGAAAAGATGGCTCACTACAGCAATAACCCGATTTTTTGGTAACAATAACTATGTACCAGTATTGCAGACAATCCGCACTTGGGATGGGCGCCCAGCATCCACTACGGACTACGAGAAATAGAATTATCGGTAAGTAAATTCTTATTTTCTCTAACGTCCTAAGTGGATGCTGGGGACTCCATAAGGACCATGGGGATTATACCAAAGCTCCCAAACGGGCGGGAGAGTGCGGATGACTCTGCAGCACCAATTGAGAGAACTCCAGGTCCTCCTCAGCCAGGGTATCAATTTTGTAGAATTTTACAAACGTATTTGCTCCTGACCAAGTAGCTGCTCGGCAAAGTTGTAAAGCCGAGACCCCTCGGGCAGCCGCCCAAGATGAGCCCACCTTCCTTGTGGAGTGGGCATTTACAGATTTTTGGCTGTGGCAGGCCTGCCACAGAATGTGCAAGCTGAATTGTACTACAAATCCAACGAGCAATAGTCTGCTTAGAAGCAGGAGCACCCAGCTTGTTGGGTGCATACAGGATAAACAGCGAGTCAGATTTTCTGACTCCAGCCGTCCTGGAAACATATATTTTCAGGGCCCTGACAACGTCTAGCAACTTGGAGTCCTCCAAGTCCCTAGTAGCCGCAGGCACCACAATAGGTTGGTTCAGGTGAAACGCTGAAACCACCTTAGGGAGAAACTGAGGACGAGTCCTCAATTCCGCCCTGTCCGAATGGAAAATCAGATAAGGGCTTTTACAGGATAAAGCCGCCAATTCTGACACGCGCCTGGCCCAGGCCAGGGCCAACAGCATGACCACTTTCCATGTGAGATATTTTAACTCCACAGATTTAAGTGGTTCAAACCAATGTGACTTTTGGAACCCAAAAAACTACATTGAGATCCCAAAGTGCCACTGGAGGCACAAAAGGAGGCTGTATATGCAGTACCCCTTTTACAAACGTCTGAACTTCAGGGACTGAAGCTAGTTCTTTTTGGAAGAAAATTGACAGGGCCGAAATTTGAACCTTAATGGACCCCAATTTCAGGCCCATAGACACTCCTGTTTGCAGGAAATGTAGGAATCGACCCAGTTGAATTTCCTCCGTCGGGCCTTACTGGCCTCGCACCACGCAACATATTTTCGCCAAATGCGGTGATAATGTTTTGCGGTTACATCCTTCCTGGCTTTGATCAGGATAGGGATGACTTCATCCGGAATGCCTTTTTTCCTTCAGGATCCGGCGTTCAACCGCCATGCCGTCAAACGCAGCCGCGGTAAGTCTTGGAACAGACAGGGTCCTTGATGGAGCAGGTCCCTTCTTAGAGGTAGAGGCCACGGATCCTCCGTGAGCATCTCTTGAAGTTCCGGTTACCAAGTCCTTCTTGGCCAATCCGGAGCCACGAATATAGTGCTTACTCCTCTCCATCTTATCAATCTCAGTACCTTGGGTATGAGAGGCAGAGGAGGGAACACATACACTGACTGGTACACCCACGGTGTTACCAGAGCGTCTACAGCTATTGCCTGAGGGTCCCTTGACCTGGCGCAATACCTGTAGAGTTTTTCCCAACGGTTTATAATCATGTGGAAGACTTCTGGGTGAAGTCCCCACTCTCCCGGGTGGAGGTCGTGCTGAGGAAGTCTGCTTCCCAGTTGTCCACTCCCGGAATGAATACTGCTGACAGTGCTATCACATGATTTTCCGCCCAGCGAAGAATCCTTGCAGCTTCTGCCATTGCCCTCCTGCTTCTTGTGCCACCCTGTCTGTTTACGTGGGTGACTGCCGTGATGTTGTCCGACTGGATCAACACCGGCTGACCTTGAAGCAGAGGTCTTGCTAAGCTTAGAGCATTGTAAATGGCCCTTAGCTTCAGGATATTTATGTGAAGTGATGTCTCCAGGCTTGACCATAAGCCCTGGATATTCCTTCCCTGTGTGACTGCTCCCCAGCCTCGCAGGCTGGCATCCGTGGTCACCAGGACCCAGTCCTGAATGCCGAATCTGCGGCCCTCTAGAAGATGAGCACTCTGCAACCACCACAGGAGGGACACCCTTGTCCTTGGTGACAGGGTTATCCGCTGATGCATCTGAAGATGCGACCCGGACCATTTGTCCAGCAGGTCCCACTGGAAAGTTCTTGCGTGGAATCTGCCGAATCGGATTGCTTCGTAGGAAGCCACCATTTTACCCAGAACCCTTGTGCATTGATGCACTGAGACTTGGCTCGGTTTTAGGAGGTTCCTGACTAGCTCGGATAACTCCCTGGCTTTCCCCTCCGGGAGAAACACCTTTTTCTGGACTGTGTCCAGGATCATCCCTAGGAACAGAAGACAAGTCGTCGGAACCAGCTGCGATTTTGGAATATTGAGAATCCAATCGTGCTGCCGCAACACTACCTGAGATAGTGCTACACCGACCTCCAACTGTTCCCTGAATCTTACCCTTATCATGGAATCGTCCAAGTAAGGGATAACTAAAATTCCCTTCCTTCGAAGGAATATCATCATTTCGGCCATTACCTTGGTAAAGACCCGGGGTGCCGTGGACCATCCATATGGCAGCGTCTGAACTGATAGTGACAGTTCTGTACCATAAACCTGAGGTACCCTTGGTGAGAAGGGTAAATTTTGACATGAAGGTAAGCATCCTTGATGTCCCGAGACATCATGTAGTCCCCTTCTTCCAGGTTCGCAATCACTGCTCTGAGTGACTCAATCTTGAATTTGAACCTCTGTATGTAAGTGTTCAAAGATTTTAGATTTAGAATCGGTCTCACCTAGCCGTCCGGCTTCGGTACCACAACAGTGTGGAATAATACCCCGTTCCCTGTTGCAGGAGGGGTACCTTGATTATCACCTGCTGGGAATACAGCTTGTGAATGGCTTCCAAAACTGTCTCCCTGTCAGAAGGAGACATCGGTAAAGCCGACTTTAGGAAAACGGCGAGGGGGAGACGTCTCGAATTCTAATTTGTACCCCTGAGATATCACCTGAAGGATCCAGGGGTCTACTTGCGAGTGAGCCCACTGCGCGCTGAAATTCATTGAGACGGGCCCCCCACCGTGCCTGATTCTGCTTGTAAAGCCCCAGCGTCATACTGAGGGCTTGGCAGAGGCGGGAGAGGGTTTCTGTTCCTGGGAACTGGCTGATTTCTGCAGCCTTTTTCCTCTGTCACGGGGCAGAAATGAGGAACATTTTGCCCGCTTGTCCACGAAAAGACTGCGCCTGATAATACGGCGTCTTCTCATGTTGAGAGGCGACCTGGGGTACAAACGTGGATTTCCCAGCTGTTGCCGTGGCCACCAGGTCTGAAAGACCGACCCCAAATAACCCCTCCCCTTATTAAGGCAATACTTCCAAATGCCGTTTGGAATACGCATCACCTGACCACTGACGTGTCCATAACCATCTACTGGTAGAAATGGACAACGCACTTAGACTTGATGCCAGTCGGAAAATATTCCGCTGTGCATCACGCATATATAGAAATGCATCTTTTAAATGCTCTATAGGCAAAAATATACTGTCCCTATCTAGGGTATCAATATTTTCAGTCAGGGAATCCGACCACGCCAACCCAGCACTGCACATCCAGGCTGAGGCGATTGCTGGTCGCAGTATAACACCAGTATGTGTGTAAATACATTTTAGGATACCCTCCTGCTTTCTATCAGCAGGATCCTTAAGGGCGGCCATCTCAGGAGAGGGTAGAGCCCTTACAAGCGTGTGAGCGCTTTATCCACCCTAGGGGGTGTTTCCCAACGCACCCTAACCTCTGGCGGGAAAGGATATAATGCCAATTTCTAAAATGTTATTATCAGTTGTTATCGGGGGAAAACCACGCATCATCACACACCTCATTTAATTACTCAGATTCAGGAAAACTACAGGTAGTTTTTCCTCACCGAACATAATACCCCTTTTTGGTGGTACTCGTATTATCAGAAATGTGTAAAACATTTTTCATTGCCTCAATCATGTAACGTGTGGCCCTACTGGAAGTCACATTTGTCTCTTCACCGTCGACACTGGAGTCAGTATCCGTGTCGGCGTCTATATCTGCCATCTGAGGTAACGGGCGCTTTAGAGCCCCTGACGGCCTATGAGACGTCTGGACAGGCACAAGCTGAGTAGCCGGCTGTCTCATGTCAACCACTGTCTTTTATACAGAGCTGACACTGTCACGTAATTCCTTCCAACAGTTCATCCACTCAGGTGTCGACCCCCTAGGGGGTGACATCACTATTACAGGCAATCTGCTCCGTCTCCACATCATTTTTCTCCTCATACATGTCGACACAAACGTACCGACATACAGCACACACACAGGGAATGCTCTGATAGAGGACAGGACCCCACTAGCCCTTTGGGGAGACAGAGGGAGAGTTTGCCAGCACACACCAAAGCGCTATATATATACAGGGATAACCTTATATAAGTGTTTTTCCCCTTATAGCTGCTGTATTGTTAATACTGCGCCTAATTAGTGCCCCCCTCTCTTTTTTAACCCTTTCTGTAGTGTAGTGACTGCAGGGGAGAGCCAGGGGAGCTTCCCTCCAACGGAGCTGTGAGGGAAAATGGCGCCAGTGTGCTGAGATAGGCTCCGCCCCTTTTTCGCGGACTTTTCTCCTGCTTTTTTATGGATTCTGGCAGGGGTTAAAATTCATCCATATAGCCCTGGGGGCTATATGTGATGTATTTTCGCCAGCCAAGGTGTTTTTATTGCTGCTCAGGGCGCCCCCCCCTAGCGCCCTGCACCCTCAGTGACCGAAGTGTGAAGTGTGCTGAGGAGCAATGGCGCACAGCTGCATTGCTGTGCGCTACCTTGGTGAAGACAGGATGTCTTCTGCCGCCGATTTTCCGGACCTCTTCTGTCTTCTGGCTCTGTAAGGGGGCCGGCGGCGCGGCTCTGGGACCCATCCATGGCTGGGCCTGTGATCGTCCCTCTGGAGCTAATGTCCAGTAGCCTAAGAAGCCCAATCCACTCTGCACGCAGGTGAGTTCGCTTCTTCTCCCCTTAGTCCCTCGATGCAGTGAGCCTGTTGCCAGCAGGTCTCACTGAAAATAAAAAACCTAAACTAAAACTTTCACTAAGAAGCTCAGGAGAGCCCCTAGTGTGCACCCTTCTCGTTCGGGCACAAAGATCTAACTGAGGCTTGGAGGAGGGTCATAGGGGGAGGAGCCAGTGCACACCAGATAGTCCTAAAGCTTTCTTTAGATGTGCCCAGTCTCCTGCGGAGCCGCTATTCCCCATGGTCCTTACGGAGTCCCCAGCATCCACTTAGGACGTTAGAGAAATATATATATATATATATATATATATATAAAAACATACTTTTTTATATATATATATATATATAAAATCAATTGTTGTTTGGCACAGTGTCCGCAAAATATAAGAAACTGCTTTAAAAGATGTTATTATCTGTCATGCCCACTTACATTATGCCACACACCTATTACATGGACCCGGCCTCTCTGTCTACGGCCATGACTGGCAGTCCCACAGGGGGAGGAGTTTCCTTTTCCTTAGACTGCCAGCCCTGTGTGAGAAGAGCAAGAACAGCTTCCAGTCAGATTCCCCTCCAGAGGCATCACTGTCTCCTGCTCCCTGCCTGATCATACTAACGGGGTGGGGGAAGAGCTGAGAGCCAGCGACAGAGTCAAGTGTCGGTTCAGAGCTTACCTGGGGCTGGCAGATTTTTACTGTGAGGGTTGCAGTCTCAGCTCCTAGGTAAAATCTGCCACTGCAATACAAAGTGTTAAAGCCAGTCCACCCTGATCCCTAGGCCTTTTTTCATGGTAACTGATCAAACACTTCAAAACTACAAGCTGTCATATGGGAGTGTAATATACGAGGCTGGACATCAATATAGATGTATATAAATTAACGCTACTCACTGGTGACAAATTTTTTTTTTCCATACTTCAACTCGAAGCTTTGTCATTTCAAAGACTGATTTTCAGTTCAACATTACATTCCTTACATTTTTTGATATTTATGCATATGTAATGAAAACCAGATACCCATTTCAGTGAAATGGACGGCACCTCTGGGTCACGCGCTGTATAATCAATCAGTATAACAATTGCTTTGTTCCAGTTAATACTTCGTCTAGAGTAACCCTCTGTCAAAATCCTCTGTAGAGAGTCCAGAAAAGCATTATTTCTAATGTCACCATACACACCTGCATTTTCACTGGCACTTTTGTAGATTTTGGAATCATCTTGCTCTATTCTCATGCATTTAACTCAATTAAATACACTTAGGAAGACTACAGCGGGATTCAACAGCAGTATAAACACAAATTCAAAATGCACGTTAAAGGTATGTGTTTCACATGCATATTCACTTGAGTTTTTACCAAGCCATAGATTGCTTGCAAATTGTATGATGGACAGGTCGATGAAGACAGGTAATAATGCCCATTTCCCTCTCACATGTTCCTGCATAAATGGAAATGGAAGCTGAGACGTCCACTTTATGGCATACTATACATATCTCACACAGAATCCAGATTTTATAAAGTTGGGTCCTATACCAATCTGGAACTGCCATTCCATTGTTTAAAGTCCTGCTGCTTCTAACGAGACCACATCTTGAGTCCAGGATTACAGCTCAAAATCTGCAGGGTAACATGAAGTCATCTGACCTGACATACATTCATTGAGGTAATATGGAGGAGATCAGAACACAGTGATGCATACATCTCAGAAGTATTTATCAAGTTCACCTAATATTCCTTTACCAGGGCCGAAACTAGGATTTTCGTCACCCGCGGCAAGGTAGAAAATTGGCGCCCCCTCCCAAAAAAACAAACTGTCAGACTAAAACTACATGCCCCTATGCACTGCACTACATACCCTATATGCTACACTACATCACTACACTACATCCCCTTATATGCTACACCACATCAGTGCACTACGTGCCCTTATATACTGCAATACATTACTACACTACATAACCTATAAGCTACACCAAATCCCCCCATCTGGGAGGCAAAGTGGAGGTTGATACTGCTAACTGGGAGCACAGTGCGCTTCTATAGCTTGTACAGTGCACCGCACACTAGTCGCAGCACTGCATGACAAAGAAGAGAGTTTAAGACAGTAGCCGGCATAGGAGAGATCCCAGGTACTGGAGCTCACCTGCTCAGTGCCAGAGCCAGCTGCGGGCAGACAGGTGGGTCAGAAACATTGCCTTGGGAGCTGTCATCTGTCTCACAGGAGCAGCACAGCACTGCCTGTTTAAAAAAAAAAATCCTGCTCCTCTGTAACTCCTTGGCGCCCCCTCAAACCCTGCACCCGGGGCGCATGCCCCCTTAGCCGCCCCCCCCCCCCCACCTAGTTACGGGGCCCTGCCTTTACTATTTCTAACGTGATCCCTAGAAGGTGTTCAGGGTCGTAACTAGGGTGTGTGAGCCAGGGTGCAGGGCTTAGGGGAAAACACAGTTGCTGCCCTGGATCTGGCTTGCAGTGTGTCTTGAATGGCACTCTTTAGTTCAATTTAATAGAGATTAGTGTACCTTGGTTAAAAGAGATTCATGCTCCATAGAAGTTTGCTTAAAGGCACTTACAGTATCTGTAAAAGTAACATCTACTCCTATCTGTCCTTTGCCAATCCTGTAAAATGTGATGTGACATATACATGCATTACAAATGGCTTACAGTATACTAATATGCACCTACAGTACCTTACTGATGTACTATAACCTGAATTGGTCTAAACATCCCAAAATGTCTATTATACAAACAACATTTAAAAAGAATGAATAAGTTTGGAATTATATAACAATCCGCTTCAGAGTATCTGTAGGGGAGATAGACTGAGACTGATTCAGATTTGGGAGCAGCTCAAAGACAGTAAGTAACTTTGCATCGTGGCAAAACTGTGTTGCACTGTAGGTGGGTAGGGATTGCCATTAACCATTGATAATTGCTAACCATCGATGGTTTGCCACCATTGGCCCTCATTCCGAGTCGTTCGCTCGGTATTTTTCATCGCATCGCAGTGAAATTTCGCTTAGCACGCATGCGCAATATTCGCACTGCGACTGCGCCAAGTAATTTTACAATGAAGATAGTATTTTTACTCACGGCTTTTTCATCGCTCCGGCGATCGTAGTGTGATTGACAGGAAATGGGTGTTACTGGGCGGAAACACGGCGTTTTAGGGGCGTGTGGATGAAAACGCTACCGTTTCCGGAAAAAACGCAGGAGTGGCCGGAGAAACGGGGGAGTGTCTGGGCGAACGCTGGGTGTGTTTGTGACGTCAAACCAGGAACGACAAGCACTGAACTGATCGCAGATGCCGAGTAAGTCTGAAGCTACTCTGAAACTGCTAAGAAGTTTGTTATCGCAATATTGCGAATACATCGTTCGCAATTTTAAGAAGCTAAGATTCACTCCCAGTAGGCGGCGGCTTAGCGTGTGTAACTCTGCTAAAATCGCCTTGCGACCGATCAACTCGGAATGAGGGCCATTGTTCGATCGGTTTGCCATTAATGACGGAGAGACGAACAACCACTAGTGATGGCACAAAGAGCGCAATAACTATTTTTTTTATTATTCTCCAGCACATGGCAATGGAACTTAGCACTGCCCCCTATAGTGTCCCACGTAGCTCTGTCACCTCATTTGATTGGCCTGCCACACATCAAGTCCTGTCTCCACACAGAACTGGAGCCGCTGCAGTGACCGTATCCTGCCATCGATGTAAACCACTGACAGCACCGTCGATGGTGGGCCATTCAAGATAGACCCATCAATGGCCATCCCTACAAGTTGGGCAGATTTAAAATATGCAGAGATTCCAAACCAAATCTAAATTGCAGTATAAAAATAAAGCTGAGCAGCATTTGTATGCTATATGCACCAGTAGAGAAGGCAAATGGGAGTGATCCACCACACAGGTCAGACATTGAGCTTTAAGAAATATTCATTAATACATAGGATTTATGATGAATGTAATAGCCTGAAATTTGCAGGCATTAGCAAGATCCTGTGTTTGCCATTTCATAACATTAGCCAGACTCCCCGGGATCATGCTGATGCCTACATGTCACAGGCCGTAACATTTACCCCTATGTGCCTTTTGCAGAAAAGTATCATCTACTGATTACTGTTTCCATGACATCTGGGATATTAGACAAGATTACCATTTAGTAGAGATGAAGATCCGAACCCCCCGGACTTCAGGGTCCGAGCCCGGATCCGAGTCTGGCACAGGACTTCCCGCCAGACTCGGATCCCAGAACGAGGCAAAATGTCATCATCTCGCTGTCAGATTCTCGCAGGTTTTGGATTCCATAAAAAGAGCCACGCGTCGCCGCCATATTCACTCTGGACTTGGAGAGTGAGGGAGACAGACCTCTGGCTCTCTGTGGGTGGTGGCGTCAGTGTGTGCTCTCTAGGGGTGCTGCCTGTGTGCTATTTGGGGTGCTGTCCTGTCACTGTGGTGCCCCTGTGCTGTTAGGGGTGCTGTCTTGTCAATGTGGTGTCATTTGCTGTTAGGGATGCTGCAGCTGTGTTTGGGTGTTGCTGTCCTGTCACTGTGCTGTACTGGGGTACTGTCCTGTATACAGTAATACAGGGGTAATGTGAAAATACAGGGGTGCTGGTTCTATCCTATATACTGCAAAAATACAGGGGTGCTATGAAAATACAGGGGTGCTGGCCCTGTCCTGTATGCTGGAAAATTACAGGGGTGCTGTTGTTAAAATAAAGGTACACTGGCCCTGTCTTGCATGCTGAAAAATGACAGGGGTGCTGTTGTTAAAATAAAGGTACACTGGCCCTGTCTTGTATGCTGTAAAAATACAGGGGTGCTATGAAAATACAGGGGTGCTAGCCCTGTCCTGTATGCTGTAAAATTACAGGGGTGCTTTTGTTAAAATAAAGGTACACTGGCCCTGTCTTATATGCTATAAAAATACAGGGGTGCTGTGAAAATAAAGGTACACTGGCTCTGTCTTGTATGCTGTAAAAATACAGAGGTGCTGGCCCTGTCCTGTTTGCTGTAAAATTAGAGGGGTGCTGTGAAAATACAGGGGTGCTGGCCATGTCCTATATGCTGTTAAATGACAGGGGTGCTGTTGTTAAAATAAAGGTACACTGGCCCTGTCTTGTATGCTGTAAAATTACAGGGGTGTTGTAAAAATACAGGGGTGCTGGCCCTGTCCTGTATGCTGTAAAAATACAGGGGTGCTGTGAAAATAAAGGTACACTGGCCCTGTCCTGTATGCTGTAAAAAGACAGGGGTGCTGTTGTAAAAATAAAGGTACAATGGCCGTGTCCTGTATGCTGTAAAAATACAGGGGTGCTGTGAAAATGAAGGTACACTGGCCCTGTCCTGTATGCTGTAAAAATAAAGGGGTACTTTTGTTAAAATAAAGGTACACTGGCCCTGTCCTGTATGCTGTAAAAATACAGGGGTGCTGTGAAAATAAAGGTACACTGGTCCTATTCTGTATGCTGTCAAATTACAGGGGTGCTGCTGTTAAAATAAAGGTACACTGGCCCTGTCCTGTATGCTGAAAAAATACAGGGGTGCTGTGAAAATAAAGATACACTGGACCTGTCCTGTATGCTGTAAAAATACAGGGGTGCTGTTGTTAAAATAAAGGTACACTGGCCCTGTCTTGTATCCTGTAAAAATAGGATTTTAATACCTACCGGTAAATCCTTTTCTCTTAGTCCGTAGAGGGTGCTGGGGTCACATCAAAAACCATGGGGTATAGACGGGATCCGCCGGAGACATGGGCACTTTAAGACTTTCAAAGGGTGTGACCTGGCTCCTCCCTCTCTGCCCCTCCTCCAGACTCCAGTTTAAGGAACTGTGCCCAGGGAGACGGACATTTTGATGAAAGAATTTATTGTTAAACCACGGTGAGCATCTTACCAGCTCACACCGCAAGCATGCCGCAGAACGTGGCATTTAATAGAACACCAGCCAACGGCATGAAGAATATGCAGCAATATTCTGACAAAAATCGTAACACAACCTGTGTGTAACCACAACCAATAACTGCAGATACAGTACGCACTGGGACGGGCGCCCAGTATCCTCTACGGACTAAGAGAAAAGGATTTACCGGTAGGTATTAAAATGCTATTTTCTCTCGTACGTCCTAGAGGATGCTGGGGTAACATCAAGAACCATGGGGTTTATACCAAAGCTCTAGAACGGGCGTGAGAGTGCGGATGACTCTGCAACACCGATTGACCAAACATGAGGTCCTCATCAGCCAGGGTATCAAACTTGTAGAACTTCGCAAAGGTGTTTGAACCCGACCAATTAGCCGCTCGGCAAAGTTGTAATGCCGAGACCCCCCCGGGCAGCCGCCCAGGACGAGCCCACCTTTCTGGTAGAATGGGCTTTCACCGATTTTGGTAACGGCAATCCAGGCGTAGAATGAGCCTGCTGAATCGTATGACAGATCCAGCGCGCAATAGTCTGCTTGGAAGCAGGAGCCCCAATTTTGTTGTGAGCATACAGGACAGACAGAGCCTCCGTTTTCCTAAACTGAGCCGTTCTGGCCACATAAATTTTCAAAGCTCTGACTACATCGAGAAACTTCGATTCCAGCAAGGCGTCAATAGCCACTGGCACCACAATAGGTTGGTTCAAGTGGAACGACGAAACCACTTTTGGCAGAAACTGCTGACGAGTCCTCAACTCTGCTCTATCTTCATGGAAGATCAAATAAGGGCTCTTGTGAGATAAGGCTCCTAACTCAGACACCCGCCTTGCAGACGCCAAGGCCAACAGGATGACCGCTTTTCAAGTGAGAAAAAAAACGCAACTCCACCTTCTGTAAAGGTTCAAACCCACGTGATTGAAGGTACTGCAACACCACATTAAGATCCCAAGGTGCCACTGGAGGCACAAATGGAAGTTGGACGCGCAACACGCCTTTCACGAAAGACTGAACTTCCGGAAGGGAAGTCAATAGTTTCTGAAAGAAAATTGCCAATGCTGAAAACTGGACCTAAATGGAGTCCAATTTCAGGCTGCATTCTCTCCAGCCCATAGGAAATGGAGAAAACATCCTAACTGAAACTCTTCCGTTGAAGCTTTCTTGGATTTACACCAAGACCCATATTTTCTCCAAAGACAGTGGTAACGTCTAGACGTTACTCCTTTCCTGGCCTGAATAAGAGTGGGGATAACTTCCTTGGGAATACCCTTTCGGCTAGGATCCGGCGCTCAACAGTTATGCCGTCAAACGTAGCCGTGGTAAGTCTAGGTACACGCAGGGCACCTACTGTAGTAAGGTCCTCCCGAAGAGGAAGAGGCCCAGGATTTTTTTTTTTTAAGTAACTCTGGAAGATCTGGGCACCAAGCCCTCCTTGGCCAGTCTGGGACAATGAAAATGTTCCCGAAACCACGATCTTCTCATGATCCTGAGAACTTTTGGGAACAGTGGAAGTGGAGGGAGTACATACACTGACTGGAACAGCCACTGGGTCACCAGTGCATCTATCGCTATTGCCTGAGGGTCTCTTGACCAGGAACAATATTTCTGAAGCTCCCCGTTGAGACGCGGTGTCATCATGTCTACCGAAGACTTCTTGGTGGAGGTTCCACTCTCCCAGATGGAGAACGTGTCTGCTGAGGAAGTCTGCTTCCCAGTTGTCCACTCCTGGAATGAAAATTGCCGACAGAGCCCTTGTTTTTCTGCCCAGAGGAGGACCGTCGTCACCTCTGCCATTTCCGCTCTGCTTTCCGTTCCGCCTTGCTGTTACATTATCCAACTGGACCTGCACGGGATGATCTTGAAGAAGATGTACCGCTTATTGAAGACCGTTGTAAATGGCTCTCAATACCAGCCTGTTCATGTGAAGGCAGGCTTCCTGACTTTAGCATTTTCCTTGGAAGCTTTTCCTTGAGTGACAGCTCCTCAGCCTCGAAGACTTGTATCCGTGGTTACCAGGACCCAGTCCTGAATCCCGAACCTGCGTCTTTCTAATAGGTGCCAGCTGTGTAACCACCACAGGAATGAAAACCTGGCTTTCGACAACAGGGCTATCTTCCGATGCATGTGCAGGTGGGAACCTGCCAAACAGTATGGCCTCTTAGGCCATCACCATATTTGCACGGATGGATCGACCCTCTTGATGGTTTCAAAACTAGTATTACCATTTTCTAGATTTCCAGAGCCTTTTCCACCAGAAGAAAAAACTCTCTGAACTACCCTGTCCCGAAAAACAAATAATCTTTCCTAGAAAATGTATGATCCAACCGTGTTGTTGGAGTATGGACAGGGAGAGCGCGATGTTTTGTACCAACCGCTCATTGGATCTCGCCTTTATCAGGAGATCTTTTAGATAAGGATAAGGAATAATATTGACTCCTTCTTGACGTAGGAGGACCATCATCTCTACCATCCCCTTGGTGAAAAACCCTCGGCGCCATAGAGATACCGAAAGGTAACGTCTGGAATTGGTAATGGCAATTCTGAACCGCGAATCTCAGATAAGCCTGGTGAGCAGGATAAAAGGGAACATGCAGATAAGCATCCTTTATCTACTGACCCCCTGTAATCCCCCTCCTCCAGAGTGGAAATCACTGCCCCCAGTGATTCCATCTTGAACTTGAACCTTTTTAAGTAGAGATTCAGATTTTTAGGTTCAGGGTCGGTCTGACCAAGCCGTCCGGTTTCGGAACAACAAAAAGGCTTGACTAACCCCCTCCCTTTGTTGTGACCCAGGCACCAGGACTATGACCTGGTCCTGACAGAACATCTGAATTACCGATATAACTGCTTCTCTTCCTGGATGAGACGCTGGCAAGGTTGATTTTAAAAATCGGCATGGGGGAACGTTTTGATTCATACCCCTGGGACACTATATGTAAAACCCAGGGATCCAGGTCAGATTGATTGAGTAGTTTTAGACGTGCCCCCACCCGAGCGACCTCCCACGAGGGAGCCCCAGTGTCATGCTGTACACATGGCAGAAGTATGGGTAGCCTTCTGTTCTTGGTAACCTGAAGCCGCTGTAGACATCTTTATGTCTCTTCCCCTACCTGCAAAAATAAGGGGAACCCTTTCGCTGTACTTACTGGGTCGGAAGGACTGCATGTGAGGGTGATCTTTTTGCCTGTGCCGGTGCAGAGGGCAAAAAAATGTCCACTTACCTGCGGTAGCCGCTGAGACCAACGCCTCCAGTCCATCACCAAATAAGGCCTCACCTTTGTATATGAGATCCTCCATATTTCTCATGGAATTTGCATCCGCGTTCCAGTGGCGAATCCCCAACGCCTGACGAGCCAATACTGCCCTGGTAGCGGCTTGTGAACTGAAGTCCAATATCTTTTATTGCTCCTAGCATGTATGCGGCAGCGTCTTTGATATTTCCTAACTTAGGGAGTATCTCATCTTTATCAATCGTGTCAATTTCTGATGACACGTTCTCTGACCATTTTGTAATAACGTGACATACCCACGCGCAAGCAATAGTGGACCTGAATAGTGTCTCTTTGCAACATATAGTTTTCACCTTTCGGTTCGTCAGCCCGTTTAGTGAAGCCGTGCCAGGTATAGTGAGAATTACCTTCTTTGCCACCCTAGACAGTGCACTGTCTAACACAGGGGGTGACTGCCGGGAAAGAATATATTAAGCTTGTCTAATTTTATCTATTTCCCTGGAATCCCTATCGGCGACACAGGACTCAGAGTCCGCGTCGGTAGCAGTAGTCATAACATTTGTAAATGGACTTTATGTGACTCAGAGAGGGTCGCCTGCAGATGGTAGAAACAGAATGCTGACAAACATATCTTCTACATATCCAGCATGCAGCATTAGATACAGCCTTATCCAATCCCCATGCAGGCTCTTGGTGTGCCGGTAGCGTCACCACCTTACAACTCTGCATCCCCAAATGGTTTCCTCCGTGAAGGAACTCCCTGCTTCAGATATGTCACCCACGTGTACCACACAAACCTATAGACACACCGGGACTAATAGGGACAGACCTCTGTCAGAGGGACACAAAAAAAAGGGTTAGCCAGTTCACACCCCAGTGCAAACACACAAATCTGTGAAATATATCATAAAACAGACCTGCAGCGCTTTATAATATAACATGATACAATACAAGCACCATATACATCGCCCCCCCCCCCCCCCCTTTTGC
Source organism: Pseudophryne corroboree (assembly GCF_028390025.1). Classification (NCBI taxonomy): domain Eukaryota; kingdom Metazoa; phylum Chordata; class Amphibia; order Anura; family Myobatrachidae; genus Pseudophryne; species Pseudophryne corroboree. The sequence goes on along the minus strand of NC_086445.1, from coordinate 200,373,874 downwards.
ACCCTGATACAAGTCAGTAGTGAAGGGAGGACCAGCATTTCTCTGCAGGAGAAAATGTCGCTGAGTAGTGTGCTGGCTTAGTGAGGAAGAAGCCCTGCCCCCATAATGGTGTGCTTCTCCCGCTCTTAATTAAATAATTAATTTCACTGGCGCGGGTAGGACAGTTTGTGTTAATGCCCCTTTTTGCCATAAATGAGTGTTTTTTCTGCCCAGGGCACCCCCCTGCGCCCTGCATATGTCTAGCAGTGTACGTGTATGTGGGCCGTGAGGAGAAAGCTCCGCCTCCTCAACGGCGCGCTTAATCCCACTTTTTTCCAACTAATATCTATACTGGCGGGGGTTAGGACAGTGCCTTGGCACTTATGTCCCCTCTTGCCAGTGTATTTTGAGGATTTATATGCTGCCCAGGGCGCCCCCCCCCCTGCACCCTGTAGTGCCGCTGTGTGTGGGAGCATGGCGCGCAGCGTGTGATCACTGCACAGTACCTCAGAAGCCGTCACTGAGGTCTTCTTTGCCTCTTCTTCTCACCTGTCTTCTGACTTCTGGCTCTGCAAAGGGGGGGACGGAGGGCTCTGGGAATGAACCCCTAGGTGTACCTAGTGTTCCAAACCCTCAGGAGCTAATGGTGTCCTGTAGCCAAAGAAGCAGAGCCTTTAAACTCACAGAAGTAGGTCTGACTTCTCTCCCCTAAGTCCCACGAAGCAGGGAGACTGTTGCCAGCAGTTCTCCCTGAAAATAAAAAACCTAACATAAAGTCTTTTCAGAGCTCCTCAGTAGAGCTCCTCAGTGTGCATCCAGTCTGCCTGGGCACAGATTCTAAACTGGAGTCTGGAGGAGGGGCATAGAGGGAGGAGCCAGGTCACACCCTTTGAAAGTCTTAAAGTGCCCATGTCTCCTGCGGATCCCGTCTATACCCCATGGTTCTTGATGTGACCCCAGCATCCTCTAGGACGTATGAGAAATGACAGGGGTGCTGTGAAAAAAATGGGCACTGTTCTGTGTGCTGTAATAATAAAGAGGTGCCTACCTGTGAAATAGAGAACAAAAATAAAGGTACACTGGCCCTGTCTTGTATGCTTTAAAATTCCAGGGGTGTTGTTAAAATACAGGGGTGCTGGCCCTGTCCTGTATGCTGTAAAAATACAGGGGTACTGTGAAAATACAGGGGTGCTGGCCAAGTCCTACATGCTGTAAAAATACAGGGGTGCTGCTGTTAAAATAAAGGTACACTGACCCTCTTTTGTATGCTGTAAAAATACAGGGGTGCTGTGAAAATAAAGGTACACTGGCCCTGTCCTGTATGCTGTAAAAATACAGGGGTGCTGTTGTTAAAATAAAGGTACACTGGCCCTCTTTTGTATGCTGTAAAATTACAGGGGTGTTGTTAAAATACAGGGGTGCTGGTCCTGTCCTGTATGCTGTAAAAATACAGGGGTGCTGTGAAAATAAAGGTACACTGGCCCTGTCCTGTATGCTGTAAAAATACAGGGGTGCTGTTGTTAAAATAAAGGTACACTGGCCCTGTCCTGTATGCTGTAAAAATTAATTTGGTGGTGCAGAATTTTTTTGAAAAATGACAGGGGGCGTGCAGAAGATGCTGTCGGTGACCCGAAAAATTGTGGGCCACTTTCGACATTCAGCGACTGGAGCGCCAGCAAACACTCTTGAACCTGCACTGCCATCACCTGAAGTAAGAGGTGGTAATGAGGTGGAATTCAACACTCTATATGCTTCAGAGGATGGAGGAGCAGCAAAAGTCCATTCAAGTATATACATTCACCTATGATATAGGCAAAGGAGGGGGAATGCACCTGACTCAAGCGCAGTGGAGAATGATTTCTGTGTTGTGCAAGGTTCTCCAACCCTTCGAACTTGCCACATGTGAAGTCAGTTCAGACACTGCCAGCTTGAGTCAGGTCATTCCCCTCATCAGGGTTTTGCAGTAGCAGCTGGAGAAATTGAAGGAGGAGCTAAGACGGAGCGATTCCGCTAAGTATGTCGGACTTGTGGATGGAGCCCTTCATTCGCTTTGCCAGGATTCAAGGGTGGTCAATCGGTTGAAATCAGAGCACTACATTTTGGCCACCGTGCTCAATCCTAGGTTTAAAGCCTATGTTGTATCTCTCTTTCCAGCAGACACAAGTCTGCAGAGGTGCAAAGACCTGCTGGTGAGAAAACTGTCAACTCAAGCAGAACGTGACCCGTCAACAGCTCCTCCTTCATTTTCTCCCACAACTGGGGCTGCAAGGAAAAGAATAACATTTCCTAACCCACCCACTGGCGGTAGTGCGGGCAGTTAGGAGCAAGTGTTGACATCTGGTCCGAACTGAAGGAGCTGTCAACGATTACTGACATGTCTACTGTCACTGCATATGATGCTGTCACCATTGAAAGAATGGTGGAGGATTATATCGGTGACAGCATACAAGTAGGGATGTCAGACAGTCCATATGTATACTGGCAGGAAAAATAGGCAATTTGGATGCCCTTGCACAAACTGGCTTTATTTTAGCTAAGTTGCCCAACCTCCAGTGTGTACTCCGAAAGAGTGTTTAGTGCAGCCGGTAACCTTGTCAGCGATCGGTGTAGGAGGTTACTTCCACAAAATGTTGTGAAGATGATGTTTAGCAAAATGAATGATACATTTCTCCAGGTAGACTTTTACCAGCAATTGCCTCCAGAAAGTACACAGGGACCTGTGATGGTGGATTCCAGTGGGGACAAATTAATACTCTGTGAGGACAAGGATGTAAACACTGAAAGGGGTGAGGAATCGGAGGATGAGGACGACATCTTGCCTCTGTAGAGCCAGTTTGTGCAAGGAGAGATTAATTGTTTCTCTTTTGGTTGGGGCCCAAACAAAGCAATCATTTCAGCCACAGTTGTGTGGCAGACCCTGTCGCTGAAATGATTGGTTTGTTAAAGCGTGCATGTCCTGTTTAAGCAACAGAAGGGTGGATGGGTTGGCCCAAGGACAATTCCATCATGCAGCTCTTTTTTGTCTTTGCATTATGTTCTCTTTGGGGCCTAGTTTTTAAAACTGCCATCCTGTTTTCCACTGCAGTGCCACTGCTAGATGGGCCAGGTGTTTGTGCCGCCCACTTGTTTCACTTAGCTTAGTCATCCAGCAACCTCGGTGCAACCTTTTGGCTTAAAAACAATATTGTGAGGTGTTCAGAATAGACTGGAAATTAGTGCAAATTAATGTTATTTAGGTTAATAATACCGTAGGAACAAAAAAAAAAAAAATCTGTGATTTTAGCTGTTTTTATGTTTTTTTCAAAAAAATCCAGGATCAAAAAACAAAATCCAAAAGGGTGGTTTTAGCAAAACCAATCCAGAATCCAAAACATGAACGGAGATCTAGTTCCAAAACCAAAATCTGAAAAGTGTCCGCCGCACATCTCTACTTTACACAATATAGTAAAATCTAATTTTCCTTCCCAAGCCACTCCTGTTAGACAAACAACCACCTCCTTACACACAGGATACATTCAAGCATGCCGGCGGTGAGGATGCCAGCAGTCGAAATCCTGCACTGGATTCTCAACACATGACCTGCCAAGAGAGTACTTTCTCCTCTTTGTGCTTTACGGACAATTGAATTGCCTGCCCAGCTGTGAAATCAGCCATGCAGCAAGTGTGTGGGCGGTCGGTGGGCCACTTGTGCAAACAAGCCAGATCTACTGATATATCTGAAGATATATCGGCCATCAGCTGTGCTGCACAGCCAACACGATGTCTCTGAATGATGTAATTCACAGACATATTATTTGCCTACACCCACTAACTGCTAGAGATATGGTAGGTAGGTAGGTAGGTAGGTAGGGATGGTTCTACCATTTAGGCAGAGTACACAACTGTGTAGAGCACCAAACTGATGAGAGCAGTGCATCTGTGCAGAGGGACTCAGAACTGCCTGGCAGAGAGAGCTGGACTCAGAGCGGATAGCGCTGTGGAAGGGTCACACGGCCAGGAAGGCTCTGCTTCTGCTGCCTGCTCCCGGTGTGAGGTGAGTGCCTGCTGTGTACTTTATCTGCCATGTGTGTCACTGTGGTGGTGATTCAGACCTGATTGTAGATGCGCTAAATTTAGCAAATCTACGATCAGCTTCCCTGACACGCGCACCCTCTGGAATATCAGGAATTCAGTAAATCTTCTCTCCATAAATTCTTTATCAATCACTTCCAATTATCAGTTAATTCTCAAAAAAGTTATCCTCTTCTCGAGTTCTCTCTGGTGGTATCTGGCATCAGTACTCTCCGAAAACATCCACCAAAAACAAAAAGGGAGAACATATGTATATAGCGTAACACTGTTTATTTAGACACAAATTGAAATTATAAAAATCTTCTAAAATCCAAATAGGTATCCACCATACAAACAGCTGGGTGTCGTAGCGTGCCCACCCTATTATAGCATGTGATGTCAACACATGTACCTCCCGGGTTATTCGTACTGTCTCATCACCGGGTGGGCAACACCCCTTGGTCCTGAAATTTGGTCTGCTACGGTACAGTCCGTCTGATCAGTTCACCAACGCGTTTCTGCTCTATGAGCCTTTGTCAAGGTGTAAGGTGGACTAACAAGACCAGGGTATTTAAACCCCTGGGAGTGATCTGATTGGTCCGGACTGTTCAGCCTTCAACCAGGGCTTATTTTACATGACTATATACTAATATACATGTTTATAGTAAGGTGGATATCCGTTTTTCCATCTACATAATAAAGGGATCTGTTTAATATACATTAAAAAAGTTTTTATCCTTAATTGGCGTGCGTTCCAGCTCTCTGGAATGCACGTCACTTCCTGCTTCCGCCCCCAGCTCCGATACCCGGACGGCGGCGGAAGTGTTGCACACTTCCACTAACGCGTCTGCTTCCGCCTACTATTCCCGGCCAGCGGCGGAAGTGACGCACACTTCTGCTGACGCGTCCCGTATGTCACAACTGAGGGTTTAGGCTGAGAGGAGGAAGCCTCAGTTGTAGGGGCTGAAATGAAATTAAACCTGGTAGGTTTAATCAGACCCCTGGACATGTAAGTGTAGAAGGAATACCCGAAGGTGTGACCATGACAACCAGGTTAAAAGTCAATAAAAGTTTTATTAACAGACTCCGTGTAATAACAACAGCATTCACAGTTGATAATAAGCAGTGGCAGATAATACAGTTCCTGGATCACTTTAACCATAAAAGGTATCACAGAGCACTGGTAGGTTGAAGAACAGATGTTAAAGTCCTTTGATGGAATAACCTTACCAGGCCTGGCTGTAGTAGTGGAGATAGCCGAGGAACACGCCAGTAGGTGTATTAGATGAAGCTGGTAACTTGGATAAACTGTTGCAGTTACTGGATGGAACCAGCCAGGTGGTAGGGACACGGAGTGGATGCTGAATGGAATCAGCCAGGTGATGAAGACACGGAGTGGATGCTGGATGGAACCAGCCAGGTGATGAAGATACGAAGTGGATGCTGGATGGAACCAGCCAGGTGATGAAGACACGGAGTGCATACTGTAAGATGCTAGGGAGCGTGGAAACAGAAGGGTTGAAGAGTGGTTACCGGTGGTTAGTGGATACTGCTGGTAAGTAGGAATCCGCTGGAACAACACCGGCACTTTAAGGAAGCTGGATTCTGCTGAAAGCTGACTGCTGGAAGCAGATGGGTTAATAGCTGGAAGCTGGAACAGCCACAGAGGACTGCAGAGTCAGGCTGCACCGCAGGATGGAAGGCAGGTGCGGGTCTCTTAGTGGATGCTGGAGACAGGAGCTGGAACCTGGAGAAACAACCACAGGAGAGAGAGACTGGAACAAGGTTTGACAAACAAAGCACTGACCATTTCCTGGTTCAGGCACAGGATACTTAAACCTGCTGCAGGGCAGGCATTGGCTGACCAATCTTGCAGATTCCACAGTGCAGCAGATTGGTGGAGAAAGAACATGTGACTGGAACCAACATGGCTGCGCCCATGTTAGCACCCGGAGGGAAAGCTGGTTTGGAAAAGCATGTGGAAACATAGCAGCAATGGCGGCGCCGGCCGCAGAGGACAGGAGACGCCAGACTGACAATTGTACACTGAGACACGTAGATGACAGCGGAGGTCGTGGCAGGCATGAAGCACCACTCTGACAACCTGCAAACTATAACACAGGAGGCCGCGGAGGACGGGAGACGCCATGCAGGATTCAAACATGGCGCCGCTGTGACAGCGTCTCAGAGTGACAGGAGGGATATGCAGAGTGTAGACACAGATGAGATCCGGCCTTGGAACGCTGAGCCAGCCTCAGGAGACATCTAAAAGGCAAGTAATGGCGTCCAGATACCCGGATCGTGACAGCACCCCCCCCTTTAGGAGTGGCCCCAGGACACTTCTTAGGCTTTAGAGGAAACTTCGAGTGGAAATTCCGGACCAAGGCAGGAGCATGGATATCTGACGCATTGGTCCAAGAGCGTTCTTCAGGACCATAGCCCTTCCAGTCAATAAGATACTGCACCTGACCGTAACGGAAACGTGAATCCAGAATCTTGGCAACTTCATACTCAACTCCCCGTTGCGTCTGGACTTTAGGAGCCGGAGGAAGTGCAGAATGAAACCGATTCAGGATCAGCGGTTTCAACAGGGAAACACGGAATGTCCTGGGTATTTTCAAGAAGGGAGGTAACTGGAGTCTGTAAGCAATGGGATTGATGACTTGTTCAATTTTAAAAGGACCGATGTAACGAGGTGCAAACTTCATGCTGGGAACTCTCAACCTCAAATTCTTCGTGGATAACCACACACGATCACCCACCTTGAGAGCAGGAACCGCTTTACGCTTCCTATCTGCAAACTTCTTGTACCTAAATGAGGCTTTAAGCAGGGCCGCACGCACATTCTTCCAGTTATTTGAAAACTGACACAAGGTGACATCCACTGCTGGAACAGAAGTTGCTGGAAGCGGTTGGAATTCTGGAACTTTAGGGTGGAATCCATAGTTGATGAAGAATGGTGTAGAAGAAGATGAGGAATGGTATTGATTGTTGTTGCAGAACTCGGCCCACGGAAGGAGTTGAACCCAGTCAACTTGGGAGGAAGACACATAAATGCGGAGGAAGACCTCCAAGTCCTGATTCACCCTCTCGGTTTGACCATTGGTCTGAGGATGGTAAGCTGTAGAAAACTTCAACTTGACTTGGAGGGCTTGACACAAACGTCGCCAAAATTTGGCTACAAATTGTACTCCACGATCAGAGATGATCTCTTCAGGAAGACCGTGAAGTCGGAAGATCTCTTGAATAAACACTTGAGCCAACTTGGAAGCTGACGGAAGACCGGTGAGAGGTATGAAATGTGCCATCTTGGTGAACCGGTCAACTACCACCCAGATGGTATTAAACTTGTTGCACATAGGCAGGTCTGTAACAAAGTCCATCGACAAATGGGTCCACGGTCGACGGGGAACAGATAATGGAACCAGTTGCCCCGTAGGCGACTGGCGGGAGACTTTGTGTTGAGCACACTTTGGGCAAGAGGCAATAAACTCCATGACGTCCTTCTTCAGAGTTGGCCACCAATAGGACCTAGAGATAAACTCAAGGGTTTTCTGAATGCCTGTATGTCCGGCAAAACGGGAAGCATGGGCCCAATGCATGAGCTTCTTCCTTAACACCGGCTTAACAAAACTTTTCCCTGGTGGGGGCGTAGAGTCCATCCCTACCGTGGAGAATGCCAACGGATTAATAATAGGATGCTTGTCCGCAGACTCCGACTCATTTTCTTGCTCCCATGAGCGGGAAAGGGCATCGGCCTTGCGATTCTGAGAGCCCGGACAGAACTGGAGTTTAAAGTCGAACCTGGAAAAGAAAAGTGCCCATCTGGCCTGACGAGGATTAAGACATTGTGCGCTTTTCAGATATAAAAGATTCTTGTGGTCAGTAAGTATAGAGATTGAATGAGAAGCTCCCTCCAACAGATATCTCCACTCTTCTAGAGCGAGCTTGATGGCTAGCAACTCCTGGTCGCCAATGGCATAGTTGCGCTCAGCTGGGGAGAACTTCCGGGAGAAGAAACTGCAAGGATGTAGATGACCATCTTTAGCCCTCTGGGATAGCACCGCTCCTACTCCAACGGAGGAGGCATCCACCTCAAGGATGAAAGGAGAGTCGATATCGGGCTGTTTCAGAACTGATGCAGAGATGAACCGTTGCTTTAGAAGATGAAAAGCTTGCGTAGCTTCTTCAGACCACTTGGACGGATTAGCACCCTTCTTGGTCAACGCAGTGATAGGCGCCACAATGGTGGAAAAGTTTTGTATAAACTTTCTGTAGTAATTGGCGAACCCTAAGAACCTCTGGACCCCTTTGAGGGTTAAGTGTATCGGCCAATTCTGGATTGCTTTTAGTTTCTCAGGATCCATCTCTAGTCCAGAACCGGACACAATGTAACCTAGAAACGGAATGGATTTAACTTCAAAAACACATTTCTCCAATTTGCAATAGAGATGATTGACACGGAGACGGGACAGAACCTCCTTTACCCAGAAACGATGTTCCTCTAGATTATTGGCAAAGATGAGGATATCATCTAGATAAACCACGACATGGCGGTATAAAATGTCTGTGAAGATCTCATTCACGAAATGCTGGAAGACAGCTGGAGCATTGCTCAATCCGAAGGGCATGACGAGGTACTCATAATGTCCATCACGGGTGTTAAAGGCGGTCTTCCACTCGTCACCCTCACGGATCCGGATGAGATTGTAGGCACCCCTCAAATCCAACTTTGTAAAGATGGTTGCTCCGCTAACTCTATCGAAGAGCTCTGTAATCAAGAGTAGAGGATATCGGTTCTTGACGGTAATGTCGTTCAGACCTCTGTAGTCGATGCACGGCCGCAGGCCACCGTCTTTCTTCTTAACGAAAAAGAAGCCTGCGCCAGCTGGGGAAGAAGGTCGGATAAAACCCTTCGCCAGGTTCTCCTTGATGTACTCCTCCATGGAATGCGTCTCGGGCAGAGACAACGGATAAGTTCGGCCTCGAGGTGGAACCTTCCCTGGAATGAGATCAATTGGGCAGTCCCATTCTCTATGAGGAGGAAGGATATCAGCAGAAGCTTTACTGAACACGTCCGTGTAGTCTTGATATGGAGGAGGTGGAACATCAGACGACCTGGGGAAGGAAGAACAAACAGGAAGCACTTTGGACAAACACGTCTCAGCACAGGAGGGACCCCATGCTAGTATTTGCGTAGTCGTCCAGTCAATCGATGGATTGTGGAGACGGAGCCATGGAAGGCCCAAAACCACTGGATGTGTGGCTCTTGGAATCACTAGAAAGGAAATAAATTCTGAATGAAGAACTCCTACTCTCAGACGAACTGGTAGAGTCCTTAGAGAAATAACTGCGTCAAAAATCTTACTGCCATCCACGGCAGTCAAGGAAATGGACGAGGAAAGTCTCTCGGTGGGTAGGGACCACCGTTTAACATAAGCTTCGGTTATAAAATTCCCAGCTGCTCCGGAATCAAGGAGGGCAATGACGTTCCTGTAACATTGAGCAATTTGAAGCGAGACTGGGAGATTACAATCATGAGGAGATGGAGAGGAGATCATTACTCCTAGCCGGCCCTCTCCTTGGCGAGCTAGGATTTGAAGTTTCCCGGACGTTTGGGACAGGCATTGATAGTGTGAGACGGAGCTGCACAGTAGAGACAGAGAGACTCAGAGAGATGTCTTCGGCGCTCAGCAGGGGATAGACGGGAACGACCAATTTGCATGGGCTCATCTTTGGATGGAGATGGTTGACGAGGAGGAGGAGCAGAAGATTTTGGAATAGATGATCTTCCTCGCTCAGTTGCTCTTTCTCTGAAACGTAGATCAACTTTTGTGCATAGTGAAATTAGCTCATCCAACTTAGAGGGCAAGTCTCTGGTAGCTAACTCATCCTTGATGCGTTCTGATAAGCCATGCCAGAATGCAGCATACAGGGCCTCGTCGTTCCATGCCAGTTCGGATGCCAGGATCTTGAACTGTATAAGATACTGTCCCACAGTACGCGTTCCCTGGCGTAAACGGAGAATCTCAGATGAAGCAGAGGTTACCCGGCCTGGCTCGTCGAAGATGCGCCTGAATGTTGCTACAAAGTCAGTATAGGAGGACAGCAGGGTATCAGACTTTTCCCATAAAGGTGATGCCCAATCAAGGGCTGAGCCACTGAGAAGGGAAATAATATAGGCAATTTTAGCACGGTCACTGGGGAAATTGCCAGGTTGAAGCTCAAAATGGATTTCACATTGGTTGAGAAATCCCCTGCAGAACCTTGGAGATCCGTCAAATTTTGCTGGCATTGGAAGATGAAGACGTGGAGTAGAAATGGGTAAGGTGGGTGGGGTTACAGCTGGTGTCACTGTGGTGGACGCACCGGACGTGCCAGGTCCACGGAGGGTCGTTTGAATCCCATCCAGCCGAGTAGAGAGATCCTGGAGACAGCGGATGATGTGGCCTTGTGCTGCCTCCTGATGTTCGAGTCTGGCTGCCAGTTCTTGCATCGGCCTGGCCGCTTGATCCTGGTCTCCGGCTGGATTCATATGGTCAGTGCTTACTGTCACAACTGAGGGTTTAGGCTGAGAGGAGGAAGCCTCAGTTGTAGGGGCTGAAATGAAATTAAACCTGGGAGGTTTAATCAGACCCCTGGACATGTAAGTGTAGAAGGAATACCCGAAGGTGTGACCATGACAACCAGGTTAAAAGTCAATAAAAGTTTTATTAACAGACTCCGTGCAATAACAACAGCATTCACAGTTGATAATAAGCAGTGGCAGAAAATACAGTTCCTGGATCACTTTAACCATAAAAGGTATCACAGAGCACTGGTAGGTTGAAGAACAGATGTTAAAGTCCTTTGATGGAATAACCTTACCAGGCCTGGCTGTAGTAGTGGAGATAGCTGAGGAACACGCCAGTAGGTGTATTAGATGAAGCTGGTAACTTGGATAAACTGTTGTAGTTACTGGATGGAACCAGCCAGGTGGTAGGGACACGGAGTGGATGCTGAATGGAATCAGCCAGGTGATGAAGACACGGAGTGGATGCTGGATGGAACCAGCCAGGTGATGAAGATACGGAGTGGATGCTGGATGGAACCAGCCAGGTGATGAAGACACGGAGTGGATACTGTAAGATGCTAGGGAGCGTGGAAACAGAAGGGTTGAAGAGTGGTTGCCGGTGGTTAGTGGATACTGCTGGTAAGTAGGAATCCGCTGGAACAACACCGGCACTTTAAGGAAGCTGGATTCTGCTGAAAGCTGACTGCTGGAAGCAGATGGGTTAATAGCTGGAAGCTGGAACAGCCACAGAGGACTGCAGAGTCAGGCTGCACCGCAGGATGGAAGGCAGGTGCGGGTCTCTTAGTGGATGCTGGAGACAGGAGCTGGAACCTGGAGAAACAACCACAGTAGAGAGACTGGAACAAGGTTTGACAAACAAAGCACTGACCATTTCCTGGTTCAGGCACAGGATACTTATACCTGCTGCAGGGCAGGCATTGGCTGACCAATCATGCAGATTCCACAGTGCAGCAGATTGGTGGAGAAAGAACATGTGACTGGAACCAACATGGCTGCGCCCATGTTAGCACCCGGAGGGAAAGCTGGTTTGGAAAACCATGTGGAAACATAGCAGCAATGGCGGCGCCGGCCGCAGAGGACAGGAGACGCCAGACTGACAATTGTAGACTGAGACACGTAGATGACAGCGGAGGCCGCGGCAGGCATGAAGCACCACTCTGACAACCTGCAAACTATAACACAGGAGCGGCGGCGGAGGCCGCGGAGGACGGGAGACGCCATGCAGGATTCAAACATGGCACCGCTGTGACAGCGTCTCAGAGTGACAGGAGGGATATGCAGAGTGTAGACACAGATGAGATCCGGCCTTAGAACGCTGAGCCAGCCTCAGGAGACATCTAAAAGGCAAGTAATGGCGTCCAGATACCCGGATCGTGACACCGTGGAATGCAATCTACTTCCGCGTTCCACATCCAACTCCGCCAATAAACTATTGTTACTTACTCAGCGGGGTAAGCGACGCACATCCCTTGGGACGCATAACACTTCCGCGTTCCATAGCCAGTACCACAGCACATTAGGATTATAAATTACACACATTCCAATATCAATATACGCAAATAAAATCATCACAATATTTCTAAAAAGGGGAACAGTACTTAATCTTCATGGCAATGGATGTTAATAAAAAATGTAAAAAGCTAAACGAGTAACATCTCCTCATTAAAAAAAAAATATATGGGACAATCATACATACAGAAAAAATAAAAAATGTTAAAACCTAAATAAAGGGGACAGGTCTTATAAAAACCATTTAAGTTCAAATTCTATATTAAGCCCCCCGTGGAGCTAAAGTTCCCATGTTATAAATCCACTTAATTTCCGTCTGTGTCAGATTTTCTCCTGTTTCTCTCCTTCGCCAATGATTATGAACAACTTTAAATCCTATTACTTTTCTAATCGCCTGACAGTTCTTGTTATGGACTTCTCCAAAATGGTCAGAGACTGAATGATTCTCATATCCCTTTTTAATGTTACGGAGATGTTCCGCCCACCGTTCTTTCAAAGGTCTAGATGTGCGCCCTATATATTGTAATCCACACCCACATTCAATTAAATATATACAATTTTTTGTATTACACGTTATAAAATCTTGGATTTTATATGTCTTTCCTGTTACCGTGGAGTTAAATTCTTGGAATGTGTGTAATTTATAATCCTAATGTGCTGTGGTAGTGGCTATGGAACACGGAAGTGTTATGCATTCCAAGGGATGTGCGTCGCTGAGTAAATAACTTTAGTTTATTGACGATGTTGGACGTGGAATGCGGAAGTAGTTTGCGCTCCACGGGACGCGTCAGCGGAAGTGCGCGTAACTACCGCCGCCGGCCGGAAATCGGAGCCGGGGGCGGAAGCAGACGCGTTAGTGGAAGTGAGCGTCACTTCCGCCGCCAGTCAGGAATCGGAGCTGGGGGCGGAAGCAGGAAGTGACGTGCATTCCAGGGAGCTGGAACGCACACCAATTAAGGATAAAAACATTTACGTCTACTAGGATATATTAATGTAAAATAAGCCCTGGTTGAAGGCTGAACAGTCTGGACCAATCAGATCACTCCCAGGGGTTTAAATTCCCTGGTCTTGTTAGTCCACCTTACACCTTGACAAAGGCTCATAGAGCAGAAACGCGTTGGTGAACTGATCAGACGGACTGTAGCAGACCAAATTTCAGGACCAAGGGGTGTTGCCCATCCGGTGATGAGAATTTATGGAGAGAAGATTTACTGAATTCCTGATATTCCAGAGGGTGTGCGTACAGGCGATTGTGGACTGATATTGTGGTCTTTTGGAGGTGATCACCTCAAGCCTTTGTATGCTGCACTATTGACTTGGAGCGCTGTTTTTATTCTGTTTTGTTTAGCTTCCCTTACACGCGGGGGGACGCCTAGCAGAGGGCTATTCCCCCCCACATGTCAGGCCCTACCCCGTCACACAAGTACAAAAGCATCTCACGGCGGCGATGCTTTTGTACTTGAAGAGTAGCTTCCCACCAGAGCAGCTCCTGTGCACTGGCAGGGAGCTACCTGTCGTTGTGAGGGTTGCAGCTGATGTGTGTGACGTCAAGTCACACGCAAAAACGCTGACAGACCATCTCGCCTCTGCCTCTCAATCAGGCAGAGGCGATCACAGGGCTAAGACAGCCATCGGCTGTTTGGCATGCGCCGGTGCACTACGGCACCGGTGCATGCGCAGTTCAGACATGATCGCTGCTGTGCGAAAACGCACAGCAGCGATCAGGTCTGAATTAGCCCCTGTAGCTGCACTGAGAAACACAACCCATGGGTACTGCCCCCAAAGGCCAGTGCAATTTAGGTGTTCCAGAGCCGCCTGACTGTGGAGCCAGGCAGAGGATGCTCCTGCTCCCCAGGCGGCTGCTCAGCTTGAGACAGATATAGAGTAGCACAGGTGCATGATTTTTTTGTAAACTCGCACCTAATTGAATGTATATACGGTATATAGATATTGCCTGTTATTTCATTAGCTATTTAAACCACACCCACATTACACAAACCACACCTCCACATTATTGTCATGCCCATTTTTGCACTGCATTCCCTGGGCCACTTGCTTGAGTCTGCCCCCCCAAACTGAAAGTTTCCAGCCAGCCCTAGGTCACCCACTATCTACCTGTCACCCATCACCCTTGCCTTCCCTGTCACCCACTATCTAGCTGTCACCAGAGCCGGCCATAGGCATAGGCAAACTAGGCAATTGCTTAGGGCATTTGATATGCCTAGGGGCATCAGCAGCTTCTGCTGATTAAAATGATATGCGGCATGCCTATATTCTGTGTGTAGCATTTCATATGCAGATACAGTCACAGTCTCACACAGTATATAGGCATGCTGCATATCATTTTAATCAGCAGAAGCTGCTTGTGCATCCTAGCCACATACCAATGTAAATAAGATGCATTTTCATAAAAAAAGGCGCCCGACGTTAGCATTGAGGCAAGATTTATGAGGACACATCTGTATCCAAGCAGAGTCAGAGATCACAGTGTTAGTAGCAGTGTGAGTGCTGTGTGCATGTGAGTGGGTTGGTTGTGCAATAGTGTTCAGAATATGTGTAAGGAGCATTATGTGCGTCATGTAAAAATGCATTAATAATGTGCAACATATGTGTAAGGGGCACTATGTGTATCATTATGTGTATAAAGGCATTAATAATGTGTGGCATATGTGTAACAGAGTACTACTGTATGTGTGTCATTATGTGTATAGGGGCACTAATAATGTGCAGCAAATGTGTAGGGGGCACTATGTGTGTCATTATGTGTATAAGGGCATTAATAATGTGCAACATATGTGTAAGGAACATTATGTGTGTCATTATGTGTATAAGGGCATTAATAATGAGCGGCATATGTGTAAGGGACATTGTGTGTAAAAGGGCATTAATAAAGGTTGTCATAATATGTAAGGCGCATTACGTTTACAAGGACATTAATGTGTCTCATATGTGTATGGGGCATTACTGTGTGGAATTATGTGTATAAATGCATTACTGTGTGGCATTATGTGTATAAGGTGCTCTACTATGTGGCGTTGCATATAGAAAGGGCACTACTGTGTCATCTAATGTGAATAAAGAGCAATAGAGTGTGGTGTAATGTGAATAAGGAGCAATTCAGTGTGGTGTAATGTGAATAAGGAGCTCTACTGTGAGGAGTAACATTTATAAGGTAAAGTGATACTGCTGTGGGATGTAATATGAATTATGGACACTATCGCATGATCAAATGTGAATAAAGTTGCAGTACTGTGTGGCGTAATTGGAATTGGGGTTATTATTGTGTGGCCATGCCCCTTGCCAGCAAAAACACATCCCTTTTTGGGCTGTGTGCCAAATGTGCGAACTGTTCCTATTTAAAATATAGGGGGTACAAACACCAAAATAAGGACTGCTATAGGTGAAGGGTGATGGTGCTGGTAAAGAGGGGCAAGGTCAGAGGCGGAAACAGCGGTGGTGGTGCTAGGGGGCACCAGCCAAAATTTTGCCTAGGGCATCATATCGGTTAGGGCCGGCTCTGGCTGTCACCCATCACCCTTGCCTTCCCTGTCACCCACTATCTAGCTGTCATCCTTGCCTTCCCAGTTACCTACTATCTCCCTGTACCTTTGAGGGTACAATTGTGTGGCCATGTCCCTTTCTTATGAGACTACACCCCTTTTTGTGATGTGCGCAGGCTGTACCTTTAAAAAGTTTATCGCATCAAGGGGTGCCCTGATTGGCTGTTCATTCGAATGACCAATATATCGCCTAGTGTTTACCCAGTTTATCTCTACATTACAGACACGGCACGTGAATACGGGCTAAGGAGGAGAGCAGCACTTTTTGAATGTGAATTTATGCTGGACTATTTATATTTGGTTGTGCAGAAGACTATTTTTGTCATATATATGTGTGTATATTAGAGAGGGGATGTAGTTTTGTGACCGTTGGTCTCACAACAGAGCCGGCCATAGGCATAGGCAAACTAGGCAATTGCCTAGGGCATTTGATATGCCTGGGGGCATCAGCAGCTTTTACTGATTAAAATGATATGTGGCATGCCTATATTCTGTATGTAGCATTTCATATGCAGATACAGCCACAGTCTCACACAGTATATAGGCATGCTGCATATCAGTTTAATCAGCAGAAGCTGCTTGTGCATCCTAGCCACATAGCAATGCAAATAAGATGCATTTCCATAAGAAAAAGGTGTCCGACATTAGCATTGATGCAAGATTTATGAGGACACATCTGTATCCAAGCAGAGGCAGAGGTCACAGTGTTAGTGGCAGTGTGAGTGCTGTGTGCGGGTGGGTTGGTTGTGTGTTCGGAATATGTGTAAGGAGCATTATGTGTGTCATGTAAAAATGCATTAATAATGTGCAACATATGTGTAAAGGGGCACTATGTGTGTCATTATGTGTATAAGGGCATTAATAATGTGCGGCATATGTGTAACAGGGTACTACTGTATGTGTGTCATTATGTGTTTAGGGGCACTAATAATGTGCAGCAAATGTGTAGGGGCACTATGTGTGTCATTATATGTATAAGGGCATTAATAATGTGCGGCATATTTGTAAGGGACATTATGTGTAAAAGGGCATTAATAAAGGTTGTCATAATGTGTAAGGCGCATTATGTTTATAAGGACATTAATGTGTCTCATATGTGTATGGGGCATTACTGTGTGGAATTGTGTATAAATGCATTACCAATGTGTGGCATTATGTGTATAAGGTGCTCTACTATGTAGCGTTGCGTATAGAAAGGGCACTACTGTGTCGTCTAATGTGAATAAAGAGCAATAGGGTGTGGTGTAATGTGAATAAGGAGCAATTCAGTGTGATGTAATGTGAATAAGGGGCTCTACTGTGAGGAGTAACGTTTATAAGGTAAAGTGATACTACCGCGGGATGTAATATGAATTATGGACACTATCACATGATATGTGAATAAAGTTGCAGTACTGTGTGGTGTAATTGGAATTGGGGTTACTATTGTGTGGCCATGCCCCTTGCCAGCAAAAACATACCCCTTTTTGGGCTATGATCCAAATGTGCGAACTGTTCCTATTTAAAATATAAGGGGTACAAACACCAAAATAGGGACTGCTATGGGAGAGGGGTGATGGTGCTGGGAAAGAGGTGCAAGGTCAGAGGCAGAACCAGCGGTGGTGCTAGGGGGCACCAGCCAAAATCTTGCCTAGGGCATCATATTGGTTAGGGCCGGCTCTGTCTCACAATACCGGCACCTACATTCCGCCCCCTCACAATCCCTACAGTCGGCCAACTAACAGGGACTATTCCCACTCGTGGGTGTCCACAACACCAATACAGTAGCAGTAGAACCTGTGGCGAGCGCAGCTCACCACCGAGCCCGCAGCATGGCAAGTGCAGCGAGCCCAGAAGGGACTTCTTTGTGCTCATCCCGACCCCCGCTCCCCAGTATCTCAATGCCAGTCACGCGATACCAACCCTTAGAAATGTGCGCCGGCCCAAATCTTGTGTTTTGGATCTGTATTGGTTTTGTCAAAACTGCCCTTGCGGGTTTTGTATTTGTATTTTTTATTTTTAGAAAAAATCATAAAAACAGCTAAAATCACAGAATGTTGGCCTGTTTTTGTTCCTATAGTATTATTAAGCTCAATAACATTAATTTCCATTCATTTCCAGTCAATTTTGACCACATCACAATATAGGGGGTAATTCAGATCTGATCCTTGCTGCGCATTTTTGTACAGCGAGCGATCATATCCTAGTTGCGCATGCATATGCTCCGCAGTGCGCACGCGCGTCGGACAACAGCAACAGGCATCTCCGGCCAGTGACGGGATGGCGTGAAAAAGCTGATTGCACGGCCATTCGCAAGGTGATTGACAGGAAGCGGCCATTTGTGGGTGGCAACTGACCATTTACAGGCAGTGTCTGGAAAAACGCAGGCGTTACCAAGCGTTTTTCAGGGAGGGTGTCTGATGTGAGCTCTGGCACCGATCAGCCCGTTCTTATCGCACTGGAGGAGTAAGTCCTGGGTTGCGCACAGACTGCACACACTAGGTTTTAGCAGCTCAGCTACACATGCGATCGCACACTTGCACGGCGAAAATACACTCCATACACTCCCCCTGTAGGCGGTGACTATCTGATCGCAGGACAGCAAAAAACGCAGCCCAGCGATCAGATCTGAATCAGGACCATTGTTTTCATCCAGTGTTAAATCTTGTAGGTTTTGGATTCCATATAAAGGAGCCGCAGTCAGGACTCCCTTTTCACTCCCTTTCTGCAAGGATGTCTGCAATATAGTGGAAATATGTTGAATTAATACAAACATTAGTTATGTATATTGCTAAAAAACATACATATTTATTTACATGGTGCTACATATACTTTATGTAAAGCTGGATGAAGCAGTTACCTTCTCCAGGTCAAACATACATTTCAGGAACTAATCCTGAGGTCTGTTCAGATGATTACAGCATCTAAAAATATATATTGTATAATATACTGTTTTCATTGTTTGTACTGTGGTCAAAACTGCCTGGAAATGAATGTCATTGGGGTTAATAAATCATGTGATTTTAGCTGTTTTAGTAAAAAAAAAAAAAAAAATATGAACCAAAATCAGTAAAAATGGTCTGACACAGGGCCTAATTCAGACCCAAATTTGTTAGCAAATGGGCAAAACCGTGGTGGTCATTCCGAGCTGTTCGCTCGTTATTTTTTTGTCGCAACGGAGCGATTAGTCGCTAATGCGCATGCGCAATGTCCGCAGTGCGACTGCGCCAAGTAAATTTGCTATGCAGTTAGGTATTTTACTCACGGCATTACGAGGTTTTTTCTTCGTTCTGGTGATCGTAATGTGATTGACAGGAAGTGGGTGTTTCTGGGCGGAAACTGGCCGTTTTATGGGTGTGTGCGAAAAAACGCTACCGTTTCTGGGAAAAACGCGGGAGTGGCTGGAGAAACGGAGGAGTGTCTGGGCGAACGCTGGGTGTGTTTGTGACGTCAAACCAGGAATGAAACTGACTGAACTGATCGCAGTTGCCGAGTAAGTGTGGAGCTACTCAGAAACTGCTAAGAAGTGTCTATTCGCAATTTTGCTAATCTTTCGTTTGCAATTTTGATAAGCTAAGTTTCACTCCCAGTAGGCGGCGGCTTAGCGTGTGCAAAGCTGCTAAAAGCAGTTTGCGAGCGAACAACTCGGAATGAGGGCCCATGTGCACTGCAGGGGGGGCAGATATAACATTTGCAGAGAGAGTTATGGGCCCTACACACTGGCCGATTTTCGGAAAGATATGAACGATCTCGTTCATAAATGAACGAGAACTAGTTCATATCTTTCAGTGTGGAGACTCCAGCGATGAACGATGCGCGGCCCCGCGCTCGTTCATCGCTGGTCTCCCGTCGGCTGTGCATGCAGGCCAATATGGACGATCTCGTCCATATTTGCCTGCACTTCAATGCAGCCGCGTGACGGGGGGAGTGAAGAAACTTCACTCCCCCCGTCACTGCCCCCCCGCCGCCGGGTCGCTCGTCGGCCGTATCCGCCGTCGGGCAGCTCGGCGACGGGTCGGCCAGTGAGTAGGGCCCTTTAGATTTGGGTAGGTTATATTGTTTCTGTGCAGGGTAAATACTGGCTGCTTTATTTTTACACTGTAATTTAGATTTCAGTTTGAACACACCCCACCCAAATCTAAAAGGGAGTACACACGGAGATATACTATGTTTAAAATCTAAGCAATCTGACTAGATTGCTTAGATTTTAAGCATGGATCTGTCATGTGTATGCCCCCCCAGCGAGAGGGCCGCACATCGCTATCGCCGGTGCTAGATTGAGCCTACATGCAGGCTCAATCTAGCGCAGGGGTTCTCAAACTCGGTCCTCAGGACCCCACACAGTGCATGTTTTGCAGGTAACTCAGCAGGTGCACAGGTGTATTCATTATTCACTGACACATTTTAAAAGATCCACAGGTGGAGCTAATTATTTCACTGGTGATTTTGTGAGGAGACCTGCAAAACATGCACCGTGTGGGGTCCTGAGGACCGAGTTTGAGAACCCGTGATCTAGCGGGTCGCTCACTTTAGTGCTGTGTGAAGTGAGCGTCCCTCCCCCCTTCGCTCAGCACACATTGCACTGTGCTGAGCGGGGGGAGAGATGTGTGCTGATCGGTCTGTGTTAAGATCGCTCAGCACACATCTCTCCCATCAGTACTGGCCCTTACTCCCTCTGCACATTTTATATCTGCCCCTGCAGTGCACATGGGGCCTAATTCAGAGTTGATCGCAGCAGCAAATTTGTTAGCAGGTGGGCAAAACCATGTGCGCTGCAGTTGGGGCAGATATAACATATGCAGAGAGAGTTAGATTTGGGTGGGATGTGTTCAAACTGAAATCTAAATTGCAGTGTAAAAGTAAAGCAGCCAGTATTTACCCTGCACAGAAACAAAATAACCCACCCAAATCTAACAAACTCTGCAAATGTTATATCTGTCACACCTGCAGTGCACGATTTTTCCCAACTGCTAACAAATTTGCTACTGCGATCAACTCTGAATTACCCCCATGGTTTTGACCATAGGTTCTCAAACTAGGTCCTCAGGACCCCACACAGTGCATGTGTTGTAGGTAATTCAGCAGCTGCACAGGTGTATTAATTATTCACCGACACATTTAAAAAGATCCACAGGTGGAGCTAATTATTTCACTTTGGATTCTTTGAGGAGACCTGCAAAACATGCACTGTGTGGGGTCCTGAGAGAGTTTGAGAACCTGTGGTTTTGACCATTAGCTAAAAAATTTGCTGCTGCGCTCAGGTCTGAATTAGGCCCACAGTTCTTTATCAATAACTAGATCAGGGGTCCAAGGGAGGCAGAGTATGTATGTAGTGGAAGGAAGGATTGAGTAGTAATTTATTTTAATTTGTTTGATATAAAAATGTAAATTACTCATTGGGGGCATTGGTGACGGTCTTTATTGCATAGGCAATGTTTATTGCACTAATCTGACATTTACTAATCCAACTTTTTCTTTGATTTTACATGCCCTGACCTATCGTGCATCCGGAAAGTATTCACAGCGCTTCACTTTTTCCACATTTTGTTATGTTACAGCCTTATTCCAAAATGGAATAAATTCATTTTTTCCCTCAAAATTCTACACAAAATACCCCATAATGACAACATGAACGTGAAAAAAGTTTTTGTTTTGAGATTTTTTGCAAGTTTATTAAAAATAAAAAACAAAGAAATCACATGTACATAAGTATTCACAGTCTTTGCCATGAAGCTCAAAATTGAGCTCAGGCGCATCCTGTTTCCACTGATCATCCTTGAGATTTTCCTACAGCTTAACTGGAGTCCACCTGTGGTAAATTCAGTTGATTGGACATTATTTGGAAAGGCACACACCTGTCAATATAAGGACCCACAGTTGACTGTTCATGTCTGAGTACAAACCAAGCATGAAGTCAAAGGAATTGTCTGTAGACCTCCAAGACAGGATTGTCTCGAGGGACAAATCTGGGGAAGGGTACAGAAAAATATCTGCTGCTTTGAAGGTCCCAATGAGCACAGTGGCCTCCATTATTCGTAAATGGCAGAAGTTTGGAACTACCAGGACTCTTCCTAGAGCTGGCCGGCAGTCTAAATTGAGTGATAGGGGGAGAAGGGCCCTAGTCAGGTAGGTGACCAAGAACCCGATGGTCACTCTGTCAGAGCTACAGCATTCCTCTGTGGAGAGAGGACAACCTTTTCCGAAGTAATACCATCTCTGCAGCAATCCACCAATCAGGCCTATATGGTAGAGTGGCCAGATAGAAGCCACTCCTTAGTAAAAAGCACATGGCAGCCCACCTGGAGTTTGCCAAAATGCACCTAAAGAAACAAAATTCTCTGGTCTGATGAGACAAAGATTGACCTCTTTGGCGTGAATGCCAGGCGTCATATTTGGAGGAAACCAGGCACCGCTCATCACCAGGCCAATACCATCCCTACAGTGAAGCATGGTGGTGGCAGCATCATGCTCTGGGGATGTTTTTCAGTGTCAGGAACTGGGAGACTAGTCAGGATAGAGGGAAAGATGAATGCAGCAATGCAAAGAGACATCCTGGATGACGGTTCATCTTTCAGCAGGACAACGACCCTAAGCACACAGCCAAGATATCAAAGGAGTGGCTTCAGGACAACTTTGTGAATGTCCTTCAGTGGCCCAGCCAGAGCCCAGACTTGAATCCGATTGAACATCTCTGGTGAGATCTGAAAATGGCTGTGCACCTACGCTTCCCATCCAACCTGATGGAGCTTGAGAGGTGCTGCAAAGAGGAATGGGCAAAACTGCCCAAAGATAGGTGTGCCAAGCTTGTGGCATCATATTCAAAAAGACTTAAGGCTGCAATTGCTGCCAAAGGTGCATAAACAAAGTATTGAGCAAAGGCCTTGAATACTTATGTGCATGTGATTTCTTAGTTTTTTATTTTTAATAAATTTGCAAAAATCTCAAAAACACTTTTTTCATGTTGTCATAATGGGATATTGTGAAGAATTTTGAGGGGAAAAATTAATTTATTCCAGTTTGGAATAAGGTTGTAACATAACAAAATGTGGAAAAAGAGAAGCACTGTGAATACTTTCCGGATGTACTATATGTACCTCTGCCTCCATAAGCATGCCTCTGATTACCTCCCCATGAGTTCCTCTGTCTCCTACCTCCCTTTGTGCACCTATCATCTCCCCTCCTCATATGTACCTCTACCTCACCTAGCGTGGCTCTGCCTCCTACCTCCTAATGTGCACCTATCATTTTAGGAAAAATCAGACTTGTAGTTGAGGTGTGGGTAAAAAAAAGACACTGATTTCTGTAGAAATCACTGTGCCTTATTCTCATCCTTTAATTAAATAGCAACTCCCTGCGACTACAGGAAAATCCAGTGCCACAGGGTTATTTCCCACCAGCAATTGAATCCACCCTTTACTATTGATGCTATTTATACAGGCCCTCATTCCGAGTTGTTCGCTCGCAAAGCGATTTTAGCAGAGTTGCTCACGCTAAGCCGCCGCCTACTGGGAGTGAATCTTAGCATCTTAAAAATGCGAACGATGTATTCGCAATATTGCGAATACACACCTCGTAGCAGTTTCTGAGTAGCTTCAGACTTACTCGGCATCTGCGATCAGTTCAGTGCTTGTCGTTCCTGGTTTGACGTCACAAACACTCCCAGCGTTCGCCCAGACACTCCTCCGTTTCTCCGGCCACTCCTGCGTTTTTTCCGGAAAAGGTAGCGTTTTTTGCCACACGCCCATAAAACGGCCTGTTTCCGCCCAGTAACACCCATTTCCTGTCAATCACATTACGATCGCCAGAACGATGAAAAAGCCGTGAGTAAAATTCCTAAGTGCATAGCAAATTTACTTGGCGCAGTC
Organism: Pseudophryne corroboree; assembly: GCF_028390025.1. Lineage (NCBI taxonomy): Eukaryota > Metazoa > Chordata > Amphibia > Anura > Myobatrachidae > Pseudophryne > Pseudophryne corroboree. The sequence goes on along the minus strand of NC_086445.1, from coordinate 200,350,358 downwards.
GCAGTGCGAACATTGCGCATGCGCATTAAGCGGAAAATCGCTGCGATGCGAAGATTTTTACCGAGCGAACAACTCGGAATGAGGGCCACAGTCTTTTTCTTTGGGTATAAGAACTCCAGTTCATCATTTGTATGGGCTTTAGATTTATATTGCAGAACTTCTCAAGCTCCATCAGTTTGGATGGGAAGCGTTGGTACAGACATTTTTAGAACTTTCCAGAGATGTTCAATCGGATTCAAGTTGGAAAAAGTGAAACGCCGTGAATACTTTTCGGATGCACTGTATAGGGAGGGGAGATGGTAAGTGCACGCTGGGAAGTAGGAGGCTGAAGCACTATTGGGGAGGGGGCCAAGAGCATGCTTGGTGAGGCAGAGGTACATCTGGGGAGGGGGGTCAAGGGCACACTTGGTGAGGCAAAGGGCAGAGCTACAAATGGTGTGTGGGGGGGGGGGTGATAGGTGCACATGGGGAGGGGGGTCAGAGGCACTCATGGGAAAGACTTGACTATATTACTGCTGATTCATGGAAGCAGGTAAAGGAGGAGCATTAATGAGAGATAGGGGCAGGGACATATGTGAAGGATGAGCTGTGATGATTTCCTCCCCAATACAGAGTTGCAGACTGAAGTCTTCTATGAGAGGGAGGAGGGACAGGGAAGCCGCTGGTGATCAGTTTGACAGGGGGTCAGCAGAGCTGATGATCCCTGCAGCAAATTGCTTCCTAGTCGGAAGCTGAAGCCTGACGGTGAACAAGAAACAGTTTGCAGGAGGGATTATCACTCCTGTGGTCTTTATATAACACATCACTCACTGCCACACACTAAATTTTGCACCCAGCAGTACCCTGTGTAGAACTGCCCCCGTAGTTACATAGTGGGAGTAACCAGGAATGGGAGTGTGATTTGCAAGTTGCTGCATGGTGCAGCCAGCACAAGAGCCATTTTGTTTGACTCTCTTTCATCATTGTTGTGTCCCCTGTGGTGAGATGGGTGCAGGAGGAAGGCGGGCCCAGGAGGTGCTGCGGGACCCATAGCAACTGCACTCCCTGCACCCACTGTAGGTACTCCCTTGGATACAAGTATCTGGCCTGCCTACAGCTCTAATGCAAAATACTGAGCACAGCTACTGCAGTACCACTTATAGCCATTGTGTGGCACTGTAGAGCCCCACAATCCTTCTCTTACTGACTTAAGGCCCAGACACACTGGGCGTTTTTGAGCTGAAAGCAGGTCACTTTTGGTGTGTTGAGCTGCTTTCAGCTCAAAGCCGCCCAGTGTGTATGGGCATACGATGAGCGCTGATGCGCGCTCCCGCTTCATCGCTGGCGGACGCTGTTCATTTACTGGTGTTACCAGTAGATAAACGGCAGGGTGAGTGGGTTTCCATAGCATCCTGCTATGGAAAGCCGCTCACCACCGCTGGGCAGGGGAGAAAAGCACTCAGTGTGTATGCACTGAGCGCTTTTCAGTCCAGCGATGTCAGCGATCATTGCTATGCATACACGCTGGGCAAAAACGCCCAGTGTGTGTGTATACACCTCTACTTCTCTAATGTGGGGGCAGATGTATTAAGCCTGGAGAAGTGATAAAGCAGTGATAAGTGGAAGGTGATAACGCACCAGCCAGTCAGCTCTTAACTGTCATTTTTCTAATACATAATGACTGGCTGGTGCATTATCACCTTGCACTTATCACTGCTTTATCAATTCTTTATCCCTGTTTCAGGCTTAATACATCTGCCTCACTGTCAATGCTCAGCTCCCTTTTGTCATAGATTATTGTTTCATACTCCAAAACCTTCCTAGACAAATGCTCTAGAAAATTGTGAAAACCAGCTCAAGATCTTTCCAGCGGTTCTTGAGATTAGCCTGAACGGACAGACGTCTACCAGGGCTTGTTTTTTTTGTTTTATAGACACACTAAAAAAAAAAAAAAAAAATATATAAAAAATATATATATAGATAGATAGATAGATAGATAGATAGATAGATAGATAGATAAACTATACACAGATATATTTACCTCTTACCTCCTACCTCTGTCTGTTTTTACCCAGTTTTGTTCTATTACTGTTTTTCTAATTGTAAAGCGCAACGGAATATGCTGCGCTATATAAGAAACTGTTAATAAATAGACAATAAATAAATAAAATATATTTATATCTTACAAGTTACATCTTTGGGGTCTATTTCTGGAGCAGTGAAAAGCTCTTTATCAGTGGTAATAGGGCTTTTCACTGCTTGGTCCCATTCATAGTTACAGTGGAATAATCTCCGAATTCTCCATCGGTGCCTCTGATCACTGTAGATCAGTGACGTGCAGTGAGGTGAGGCAGAGCCTTTCCTGACATACTTTAGTATAAACCAGAGTTTTGACTATATAAAGTATATGAAAAATTCTAAGACTATATTATAAATATCTTCTTTATATTATTCTAATTATTTTTATAACAAAAACTCTGGTATAAAAAGTCTATCTTTTCCACACACCTCTCATCAAACCTCTCCAAATTTCCAGCAGTATATACCGCTGCATCTTTGTATAATGCCCACATGAACCCATGGGTTCATATAGTGCAGGGCTGGAGAAACCTGTCCTCGAGAACTACCAACAGTTCATGCTTTCCAGGCCTCCTGGAGATCTGTAGAATTGTCCATTAGGAATGAATGCAGCACATCTTAATTAGTAATGACTACACCTGTGCACCAGCTAGGTGGCCTGGAAAATGTGAACTGTTGGTAGATCTCGAGGACTGGATTGGCCAGGCCTGATATAGTGTGTTTAAATTTGGCTCTAGCCAGTGCATACTTGCCTACCTGACCCTCTCCATGAGGGAGAAAATGCTCTGTTCCTGGACTTTCCTGGTAATGTATGATTGCCATCACCTGTGGTGAGCTAGGTAATTGATAAGAAAGGTGTTTCACCACAGGTGATGGCAATCATACATTACCAGGAAAGTCCAGGAACAGAGCATTTTCTCCCTTATGGAGAGGGTCAGGTAGGCAAGTATGAGCCAGTGCCTCCTGAGCCATTTACCTCATTGCACATCCCTGCTGTAGATATTGTTTCCCCATACAGTAGTATGTGGAAAGCGATTCATAGAAGACTCTGCTTTGTTTCTTAAAAATGATTTGTCATCTCAGATTGTATGGAGGATCCTGAGGGGAGAAGAGCAGTGAAGACTGCCTTTTCCATCACTGACCAATTCGAGGTACCTGGGGCTGGGCTACTTAGCTTGTCAGCACTCAACTGAATTAGAGATGGCAATCCGTGGGTTATACATCGATGGTACTATTGATGGCAACCATCGATGGTATAAATCTATTTGCTAGGGACCCATCAATTATTACACCCATCGATAGATATCCCTGCTTTACTATGAAGTGGACTGTGGGCCAATCAGTGAATGGGGGCAGGGCTTCACGAGTGTCAGGGGGTGGAGCTATTCTCTGTGTCCAGACACATTGTAAAGAGGGAAAAAAACTAGTTGGTCTTTACCATTGCTGGCAGGGAACCATGTCTCCACCATCGATGGCTAAAGTATTCTACATCGACCATAGATGATTTTGAATCATCGATGGCCATTTCTAGAAATACGTTATTTCCCCAGATCATCTCTGCATCCATCAGGGGGGCTAGGGTAATGTCACTGTGTTCCTGCCTGTCCACACCCTTCTTCCTCTCCCAGGCAGGGATGCACAGATACTGCAGTAGTCTGTCTGCAGTCATCGCCCTGCAGCTCTGGTCAGCTACCCCCCATAGTACTGTATGCAGGCTAGGAAAGGTGTGCACCCCCCCCCCCCCCCCCCCTCCATGCTGCTAGTGGGCCACGGGGGAATCTTCCTAAGTGGCCAGCAGTGCAGCACCATGTGTGAGGACTCATTCTGTGCATCTGGAGTTCAGGGAAGCCCATCAGGCTTACTAGCTGCAGATTGTCCCTGTCTGATACCGAGTCCAACTGCCCTCCTCGGATACTGTGTCCATCTGCCCCTCTCTCATTCCCTTCAGCCGATTCCATTCCCTTAAGTGAAGTGACCCAACATATGCATTTGCCAGGATACTCCTCTTAGTCCGTAGAGGATGCTGGGGATGCTTCAAGAACCATGGGGTATAGACGGGATCCGCAGGAGACATGGGCACTTTAAGACTTTAAAAGGGGTGTGAACTGGCTCCTCCCTCTATGCCCCTCCTCCAGACTCCAGTTATAGGAACTGTGCCCAGGGAGACGGACATTTCGAGGAAAAGGATTTATTTAATTTTAAAACTAAAGTGAGATACATACCAGCTCACACCTCAAACACGCCGTACAACATGGCATTCAACAACAATGCAGGCAACGGCATGACCAACCTCAGCCACAGACTGACTGTACTTAACTCAACATGAGTGTAACCGAAACCAAACTGCAGATACAGCCCGCACTGGGACGGGCGCCCAGCATCCTCTACGGACTAAGAGAAAAGGTATTAAAATCCTATTTTCTCATACGTCCTAGAGGATGCTGGGGATGCTTCAAGAACCATGGGGTTTATACCAAAGCTCTAGAACGGGCGGGAGAGTGCGGATGACTCTGCAGCACCGATTGACCAAACAAGAGGTCCTCCTCAGCCAGGGTATCAAACTTGTAAAACTTCGCAAAGGTGTTTGAACCCGACCAAGTAGCAGCTCGGCAAAGCTGTAATGCCGAGACCCCTCGGGCAGCCGCCCAGGATGAGCCCACCTTTCTGGTAGAATGGGCTTTCACCGATTTCGGTAATGGCAATCCTGCCGTTGAATGAGCCTGCTGAATCGTATTACAGATCCAGTTCGCAATAGTCTACTTGGAAGCAGGAGCCCCAATCTTGTTGGGAGCCCACAGGACAAACAGAGCCTCTGTTTTCCTAATCTGCGCCGTTCTGGCGACATAGATTTTCAAAGCTCTAACCACATCGAGAGACTTCGATTCCGCCAAGGCGTCAGTAGCCACTGGCACCACAATAGGCTGGTTCACGTGAAATGATGAAACCACTTTTAGCAGAAATTGCTGACGAGTTCTCAACTCAGCTCTCTAAGCATGGATGATTAAATAGGGGCTTTTGTGAGACAAAGTCGCCAATTCAGATACCCGCCTTGCGGATGCCAAGGCCAACAACATGACTACTTTCCAAGTAAGGAATTTCAACTCAACCTAAAGGTTCAAACCAATGAGATTGCAGGAACTGCAATACCACATTAGGATCCCACGGTGCCACAGGAGGCACAAATGGAGTTTGGATGTGTAGCACACCTTTCACGAAGGTCTGAACTTCTGGAAGGGAGGCCAATTCTTTCTGAAAGAAAATTGATAAGGCCGAAATTTGTACTTTAATAGAGCCTAACTTTAGGCCCGCATCCACACCAGCTTGCAAAAAATGGAGCAAACTCCCCAGCTGAAATTCTTCCGTTGGAGCCTTCTTGGATTCACACATATTTTCTCCAAATACGGTGGTAATGCTTTGTCGTTACTTCCTTTCTAGCATGAAGAAGAGTGGGAATGACTTCACTGGGAATACCCTTTCTGGCTAGGATTTGGCATTCAACCGCCATGCCGTCAAACGCAGGCGCGATAAGTCTTGATACACGCACGGACCTTGTTGTAACAGGTCCTCCCATAGAGGAAGAGGCCAGGGATCTTCTATGAGCAACTCCTGAAGGTCTGGATACCAGGCCCTCTTTGGCCAGTCTGGAACAATGAGTATCGCCTGAACCCTTGTTCTTCTTAAAATCTTTATCACCTTTGGAATGAGTGGAAGTGGAGGGAACACATAGACCGACGGAAACACCTACGGTGTCACTAGGGCATCCACCGCCATTGCTTGAGGGTCCCTTGACCTGGAACAATATCTCTGAAGTTTCTTGTTGAGGCGGGACGCCATCATGTCTATTTGAGGAATTCCCCAACGACTTGTCACTTCTGCAAAGACCTCTTGATGAAGACCCCACTCTCCTGGATGGAGATCATGTCTGCTGAGGAAGTCTGCTTCCCAGTTGTCCACTCCTGGGCCAATATTTACTAAAAAATCGAGTTTGTCCGATTTGTGTTTTTTTTTTTTCAAAGTGCCAATCCGGGAATTCACTAAGCACAAATCTCGGCAGTGTCTGGTCTATTCGTAATGGATTTAACGGCAAAGTTCTGAAATACGGATGAATAGACCATCGGTCAAACGCGGCTGTTATTTCATACAATACGGGTATTCACTATTCATTCGTATTTGGGTGTTAGTCTCTGAGTGCTCAAGTGCGGGTCTATTTTTTTGCGAATCGTTAAAAAAACAGCAAAAAAATAGACCTGCTTTTTCCAGTCGAGTTTGGACAACCATGCACGGATCAGTGAGATCTGTGCATGGTTATCTATGGGAAAGGGTGTGTTTAGTGTAAAAACAGAAAAAAAAATGCGTGGGGTCCCCCCTCCTAAGCATAACCAGCCTCGGGCTCTTTGAGCCGGTCCTGGTTGAAAAAATATGGGGGGAAAAATGACAGGGGTTCCCCCATATTTCATCAACCAGCACCGGGCTCTGCGCCTGGTTCAAAAAATACGGGGGGACAAAAAGCGTAGGGGTCCCCCGTATTTCTTAAACCAGCACCGGGCTCCACTAGACGGGTACATAATGCCACAGCCGGGGGACACTTTTATTGTGGTCCCGGCGGCCCTGGCATTACATACCCAACTAGTCACCCCTGGCCGGGGTACCCTGGAGGAGTGGGAACCCCTTAAATCAAGGCCCCCCCCCTTCAGCCACCCAAGGGCCAGGGGTGAAGCCCGAGGCTGTCCCCCCCATCCAAGGGCGGCGGATGGGGGGCTGATAGACGTGTAAAAAATGAGAATGTTTTTAGTAGCAGTACTACAAGTCCCAGCAAGCCTCCCCCGCAAGCTGGTACTTGGAGAACCACAAGTACCAGCATGCGGTGGAAAACCGGGCCCGCTGGTACCTGTAGTACTACTACTAAAAAAATACCCAACAAAAAACAGGACACACACACCGTGACAGTATAAGTTTATTACATACATGCACACCTCCAAACATACATACTTACCTATGTTCACACGAGGCTCGGTCCTCTTCTCCATGTAGAATCCTCGGGGTACCTGTGAAAAAAATTATACTCACATAATCCAGTGTTGCTTGTCTTCTTTGTATAATCCACGTACTTGGCAAAACAAAAAAACGGAAACCCGACCACGCACTGAAAGGGTTCCCATGTTTACACATGGGACCCCTTTCCCCAACTGCCAGGACCCCCCCTGACTCCTGTCAAAGAGGGTCCCTTCAGCCAATCAGCGAGCGCCACGTCGTAGCACTCTCCTGATTGGCTGTGTGCTCCTGTAGTGTCTGTGAGGCTGCACACGGCAGAGATACAATGTAGCGCCTATGAGCTCCATTGTATCCAATGGTGGGAACTTTGCGGTCAGCGGTGAGGTTACTTTCGGACAACCGCTGACCGCAAAGTTCCCACCATTGGATACAATGGAGCGCATAGGCGCTACATTGTATCTCTGCCGTATGCAGCCTCACAGACACTACAGGAGCACACAGCCAATCAGGAGAGTGCCACGATGTGGCGCTCCCTGATTGGCTGAAGGGACCCTCTTTGACAGGAGTCAGGGGGGGGGGGGTCCAGGCAGTCAGGGAAAGGGGTCCCATGTGTAAACATGGGACCCCTTTCAGTGCGTGGTCGGGTTTCCGTTTTTTTGTTTTGCCAAGTACGTGGATTATACAAAGGACAGAATCTACACTGGATTATGTGAGTATAATTTTTTTCACAGGTCCCCCAAGGATTCTACAGGGAGAAGAGGACCGAGCCTCGTGGGAACATAGGTAAGTATGTATGTATGAAGGTGTGCATGTATGTAATAAACTTATACTTTCACGGTGTGTGTGTCCTGTTTTTTGGGGGTATTTTTTTAGTAGTAGTACTACAGGTACCAGCGGCCCAGGTTTTCCACGGCATGCTGGTACTTGCGGTTATCCAAGTACCACCTTGCGGGGGAGGCTTGCTGGGACTTGTAGTACTGCTACTAAAAACAATATTCACATTTTTTACACTTGGCTATCAGTCCCCCATCCGCCGCCCTTAGATGGGGGGGACAGCCTCAGGCTTCACCCCTGGCCCTTGGGTGGCTGAAGGGGGGGGGCCTTGATTTAAGGGGTTCCCACTCCTCCAGGGTACCCCGGCCAGGGGTGACTAGTTGGGTATGTAATGCCAGGGCCGCAGGGACCACAATAAAAGTGTCCCCCGGCTGTGGCATTATGTACCTGGCTAGTGGAGCCCGGTGCTGGTTTTAAAAATACGGGGGACCCCTACGCTTTTTGTCCCCCGTATTTTTGGAACCAGGACCAGGCGCAGAGCCCGGTGCTGGTTGATGAAATATGGGGGAACCCCTGTCATTTTTCCCCCCATATTTTTTCAACCAGGACTGGCTCAAAGAGCCAGAGGCTGGTTATGCTTAGGAGGGGGGACCCCATGCAATTTTTTTCTGATTTTTTAACACTTTAAACACCTTCTTAAGGTACACAATGAAGCCCTGCACGGATCTCACAGATCCGGCCGGGATTCCTTGTGTTTTGTCAGGCAGTGTTTTACTCATCACTCCCGTAAAACACTGCCTGACATTACGAATCACATCGACATCGGAAAATACGAATTTGGAAAAATCGGCAGCTTAGTGAATGATCGTATCAGAATTCAAAAAGTTGCAGTAAAATGCATCCGATACCATTCGAGTTCAAACACCCTTAAAAACGGCAAAAACACGAATCTTTGTAAATATACCCCCTGGAATGAAGACTGCTGACAGAGCTCTTGCATGTCTTTCCGCCCAGCAGCCATCGCCGCTCTGCTATTTGTTCCGCCCTGGCGGTTTATGTACGCCACTGCTGTTATGTTGTCTGACTGAATCAAGACGGGCAGACCGCGAAGGTGTTCCGCTTGCAGAATGCCGTAGTAAATGGCCCTTAATTGCAGAATGTTTATGTGCAGACAAGCTTCGTGGCTTGACCATTTTCCCTGAAAGTTTCTCCCCTGTGTGATTGCTCCCCAGCCTCGGAGACTTGCATCTGTGGTCACTAGGATCCAATCCTGAATCTCGAACCTGCGTCCCTCCAGAAGGTGAGAAATGTGCAGCCACCACAGAAGGGAGATCCTGGTCCTGGAAGATAGGATTATTTTCCGGTGCATGTCCAGGTGAGACCCGGACCACTTGTCCAACAGGTCCCACTGAAACACCCTGACATGGAACCTGCCATACGGAATGGCCTCGTAGGCCGCCACCATCTTCCCCAGCAACCGAGTGCATTGAAGAACTGACACTGGTTTCAGAATCTGTTTTACCATGTTTTGTAACTCCAGAGCCTTTTCCACTGGAAGAAAAACTCTTTGTAATTCTGTATCCAGAATCATACCCAGGAACGACAGCCGTGTCGTCGGAACCAACTGTGATTTTGGCAAGTTTAGGAGCCAACCATGTTGTTGCAGAATCGTCAGTGAGAGCGCAACATTTTTCAGCAATTGCTCCTTGGATATCGCCTTTATGAGGAGATCGTCCAAGTACGGGATAATTGTAATTCCCTGCTTGCGCAGGAGAACCATCATTTCCGCCATAACCTTGGTGAAAATCCTTGGTGCTGTGGACAGACCAAACGGTAACATCTGAAATTGGTAATGACAATCCTGAACAGCAAACCTCAGGTATGCCTGATGTGGAGGATATATGGGAACGTGTAAGTAAGCATCCTTTATGTCGACCAACACCATAAAATCCCCCTCCTCCAGACTGGAGATCAGTGCTCGGAGGGATTCCATCTTGAATTTGAATTTTTTCAGAAAGAAATTGAGGGATTTTAGGTTTAGAATCGGTCTGACTGAGCCATCCGGCTTCGGGACCACGAACAGACTCGAATAAAAACCCTCCCCCTGTTGTGACGGGGGAACTATGACAATTACTTGATTTTGACACAGCTTTAGTATTGCAGTGCATACTACCTCCCTTTCTAGATGAGAAGCTGGCAAGGCCGATTTGAAAAATCGGTGAGGGGGCACGTCTTGAAACTCTAATTTGTACCCTTGGGTTACTACTTCTAATATCCAAGGATCCAGGTCCGAGTGCACCCAGACCTGATTGAAGAGTTTGAGACGTGCCCCCACCGGTGCGGACTCCCGCAGAGGAGCCCCAGCGTCATGCAGTGGATTTGGTAGAAGCCGGAGAGGACTTCTGCTCTTGGGAACTTGCCACAGCCTGTGACCTTTTTCCCTTACCCTCGTCCTTTTTTGAATTTATTGGGCCGAAAGGACTGCATCTGATAGTGGGGCGTTTTCATCTGTTGTGCAGGAACATAAGGTAAAAATGACGACTTACCCGCGGTAGCCGTAGATACCAGGTCTGTGAGGCCGTCACCAAATAAGACACTACCGTTAAACGGTAAAGACTCCATCGCCTTCTTAGAGTCAGCATCAGCATTCCATTGATGAATCCACAATGCTCTCCTAGCTGAGACTGCCATGGCATTGGCCCTTGATCCCAAAAGGCCAATATCCCTTACAGCTTCTTTTAAATATGCTGCAGCGTCCCTGATATGACCCAGAGTCAAAAGCACGCTATCCCTGTCTAGGGTATCTATCTCAGATGACAAGTTATCTGCCCACTTTTCAATAGCGCTACTCACCCATGCCGAAGCAACGGCAGGCCTGAGCAGCGAACCCGTAGTGACATAAATGGATTTTAGTGTATTTTCCTGCTTACGATCCGCAGGGTCCTTTAGGGCTGTTGTGTCAGGAGACGGAAGCGCCACCTTTTTGGATAGACGCGATAGAGCTTTGTCACCGTGGGGGTTGACTCCCACTTTTCCCTGTCCCCAAAAGGAAACGGATATGCCACTGGAATTCTTTTGGGAACCTGTACCTTCTTGCCAGGATTTTCCCAAGCCTTTTCAAAAATAGCGTTCAGTTCATGAGAGGGAGGAAACGTTACCTCAGATTTCTTTCCTTTATACATACAGACCCTAGTATCAGGAACAGCAGGGTCCTCTGTTATATGCAACACTTCTTTTATTGCCACAATCATGTACTGAATGCTCTTAGCCAGTTTAGCATTCAATCTGGCGTCACTATAGTCGACACTGGAATCAGGGTCCGTGTCGGTATCCGTATCTGTTATCTGGGTAAATGCACGTTTCTGTGACCCCGAAGGGGTCTGAGCTTATGACAATGCATCTTCGATGGATTTCCTCCATGTCTGGTTCTTGGACTCAGATTTATCTAATCTCTTAGTCAACCGAGCCACATTTGCATTCAAAACACTCAACATATTTACCCAATCAGCCGTCAGCGGTGCCGACACGGTCACTCCCACAGGCTTTTCTGTCCCCACTCCAGCCTCCTCCTGAGAAGAGCACTCAGCCTCAGACATGTCGGCACACACGTACCGACACCCACAACCACACTGGGGCTATAGGAGACAGACCCACAACAAAGCCTGTTAGAGAAACACAGAGGGAGTTCTGCCAGCTCACAACCCAGCGCCTATACCGGTTCTGAAGCGAGTAAAATACTGCCCAATCCTGTTAGCGCTTTTACTATCAAATAATTAGCACCAAATCTCTTGTGCCCCCCCACCCCCGTTTTGCACCCTGTTACTTGTACAGCAATGTGGGAGGCCAGGCTCAGCGTCTCTGCAGCTTCTGTGAAGAGAAAATGGCGCTGGTCAGAGCTGTGAGGGCTAAGCCATGCCCCCTTAATGGCGCGCTTCAGTCCCGCTTAATTTTGCATATTTATACTGGTGGGGTCTGTAATTAGTGCCCAGGCACTTTATACACTTCTGCCAGTCACATTTTTGAGGATTTATGCTGCCCAGGGTCCCCCACCTGCGCCCTGCACCCTTCAGTGCCGTTCTGTATGTGGGAGCATGGCGCGCAGCGCGGCACCTCAAAAGCCGTCTTCTGCCGTCACTGAAGTCTTCTGATCTTCTTTTACTCACCCGGCTTCTGTCTTCTGGCTCTGCAAGGGGGGTGACGGCGCGGCTCCGGGAACGAGCAGCTAGGCGCACCAAGTGATCGGACCCTCTGGAGCTAATGGTATCCAGTAGCCTAAGAAGCAGAGCCTTTGAACTCACAGAAGTAGGTCTGCTTCTCTCCCCTCAGTCCCACGATGCAGGGAGCCTGTTGCCAGCAGGTCTCCCTGAAAATAACAAACCTAACAAAGTCATTTTTCTGAGAAACTCTGGAGAGCTCCTCAGTGTGCATCCAGCCTCACTGGGCACAGAATCAGAGTCTGGAGGAGGGGCATAGAGGGAGGAGCCAGTTCACACCCCTTTTAAAGTCTTAAAGTGCCCATGTCTCCTGCGGATCCCGTCTATACTCCATGGTTCTTGAAGCATCCCCAGCATCCTCTAGGACGTATGAGAAAATCCTATTTTCTCTAGCATCCATAAGGGATATTGGGGGAATCTAGTACGATGGGGACGTCCCAAAGCTTCCAGAACAGGCGGGAATGTGCAGAGACGTCTGCAGCACCACCTGCCCAAACTGGGAATCCTCTTTGGTCAGGGTATCAAACCTGTAGGACTTCACAAAGGTGTTCTTCCCCGACCAGGTAGCAACTTGGCATAGTTGAAAGGCCGAGACTCCACAGGCTGCTGCCCAGGAAGACCCCACCGATCTTGTAGAGTGGGCCTTCAGAGACTGTGGAACAGGTAAGGCTGCCAACACATAGGCCTGTTGGATAGTAAGTCTAAGCCAACGAGCAATGGACTGCTTTTAAGCAGGGCAACCCCATATAGCACGAATAAGGAATCCATCTTTCTGATCCGGCCATTCTCTTGACAAAGATCTTGAAGGCTCGCACAGCATCCAATGCCTCCGGAGGAGCAGAAGAGCCGGAACTTGACGGAACCACAATAAGTTGATTTAAGTGGAACGCAGAGACGCCCTTCAGCAGGAATTTCTGCCCAGTCCTGAGCTCCGCTCTGACTTTATAAAAGACCAAGGAAGGGCTTTTGCACTATAGGGCCCCCAATTCTGAGACTAGCCTAGCAGAAGTCAGGGCTAATAACATCACCGTCTTCCACGTGAGGTACTTGTCTTCTACCGTCATCAGAGATTCAAACCAGAAGGACTGTAGAAATTCCAACACTACATTCGATTCCCTGGGTGCCGTGGGCGGCACAAAAGGAGGTTGAATGTGAAGCACTCCTTGCAAGAAGGTCTGAACTTCTGGCAAAACTGCCAATTTCTTCTGATAGAAAATGGAGAGAGCTGAAATCTGGACCTTAATGGAACCCAGACATAAGCCCTTATCCACACCAGCCTGCAGGAAACAGAGGAATCGTCCCAAGTGGAACTCCGCAGGCGGATACGTGCTATCCTTGCACCAAGAGACATATCTCCTCCAGATATGATGATAGGGTTTTGATGTCACAGGCTTCCTGGCCTGAACTATGGTAGCAATAACCTTTTTGGAAAGGCCCGTGAGCTAGGATGTTCCGCTCAACCTCCACGCCATCAAACAAAGCCACCGTAAGTCTGGGTAGACGAATGGACCTTGTTGAAGAAGATCTCTTCTCAGTGGCAGAGGCCAAGGGTCTTCGACGGATATGTCCAGAAGATCCGCGTACCACGCCCTCTGCGGCAAATCTGGGGCAAACAGAATTGCCTGGACTCCTTGATTCCTGATTCGCTTGCGCACCCTTGGGAGCAATGGAATCGGAGGAAACAGGTAGGCCAGCCAGTAAGGCCAAGGTGATGTCAGTGCATCTACTGCCCTCGCCTGAGGGGCCCTGGTTTGTGAGCAATACCAAGGTAGCTTTTTGTTTGAATGAGAAGGCATCATGTCTATTTGTGGGCAGCCCCACCAGTCGATGATCTGCTGAAACACCTGATGTGAAGCCCCCACTCTCCTGGGTGGAGATCGTGACGACTCAGGAAGTCCGCCTCCCAGTTGTCCACTCCTGGAATGAAGATTGCAGACAGTGCTCTTGCATTTCTTTCTGCCCAGAGGAGTATCTTTGAAACCTCTCGCATGCAGGCCCTGCTTTTTGTTCCTCCCTGTCGATTGGTATGCTAATGCCGTGGAGTTGTCCAACTGTACCTGGGTTGCGTGATCCCTGAGTACAGGAAAGGCCTGAATCAGATCATTGTAGATCGCCCGAAGTTCCAGAATGTTGATCGAAAGGAGGGCTTTGTGGGCTGACCACCTGCCCTGGAACTGAGCCCCCTGGATGACAGCTCCCCATCCACTCAGACTTCCATCAGTCATGAGGAGGATCCAAACCTGAACCCCCAAAACTTTGGCCTTCCAGTAGGTTGGAGGACTGCAGCCACCACAGGAGGGAAATCCTGGCCTGAGGTGACAGCCATATTATCCGGTGCATCGGAAGATGTGATCCGGATCACTTGCTCAGGAGATCTAATTGAAATGATCTGGCATGGAACCATCCATACTGGATCGCCACGTACGAGGCTACCATCTTCACCACAATCTTATGCAAAAATGGATGGATATTCGAGTAGGCCGGAGAACCATGCGGACCAACTCCGGAAGTGTTCTCGCTTTTACCTCTGGCAGGAACACTTTCTGAGCCACAGTATCCAGCAACATTCCTAGGAACAGGAGCCATTGAGTTGGCTCCAGGTGGGACGTCTGTAAATTGAGAATCCACCCATGGTGTAACAGAAGCTGAATAGTGCGATCTATATGGAGCAATAAAAGCTCCCTAGATCTCGCTTTTATCAAGAGATCGTCCAAATAAGGGACAACATTGACCCCCTGGACCTTCTTCCAGACCCGCAATCACTACTCGCAAGGATTCCATCTTGAACCGGAAAACCCTTAGGTAAGGGTTCAAGGATTTCAGATTCAAAATGGGTCTTACCGAACCGTCCGGTTTCGGCACCATGAACAGGTTGGAGTAGTAACCTTTTTCCTGTTGTTGTAGTGGCACTGGAACAATGACTTGGGACTGGACCAACTTTAGGATGGCCTGTTGCAGCGTAACACGCGTATCCTCTAAAGCCGGCAAGCTTGATTTGAAAAATTGTTGGGGAAGAGCACCGTCGAACTCCAGCTTGTAGCCCTGAGAAATTAAGTTCTTTACCCAGGTATCCTGGCAGGAACTTTCCCAGATGCGGCTGAAGTGACACAGCCGAGATCCCCTCTGGGTGGGTAGGCACCGTCATGCTGAGGCCTTACTGGAAGCTGAACTGGTGCTCTCCTGAGAACCTGTGATTGCTGGTTTTCTTGTCTTACCTCTGGTGCCTCTATCCGCATTGGAGGCACCTCTGACCCTAGATCGAAATCTGTTAGACTGAAAGGACTGAGTAGGAACGTCTAGCCGACAGGGCCCCAAAGGAGAGAAACGTGGATGTCCCCGCATTAACTTTAGAAATCCACATATCCAATTCCACCCCGAAGAGCCATTCCCCTGAAAAGGGGTAGAGACTCCATACTGCGCTTGGACTCTGCGTCCGCTATCCACTGACACAACAACAAAGCCCTGCACGCTGACACTGCCATAGCAGATGTTCTAGAATTAATATTGCCTATCTCCTTGAGGGAGTTACACAGGACGCGTGCAGTGTCCTGAATGTGCTTCAGGAGAGTCAATGTAGTGACCAGGGACATATCCCCCGAGAGGCCCATTTGAATCTGAGTAGCCCACGTATGAATGGCATGAGTCATCCAGCAACCTGCTTTGGGGGTCATTCCAACCTGATCGCACGCTAGCAATTTTTTGCAGTGCTGCGATCAGGTCAAAACTTGGCAAAACTGCGCATGCGTATGCACCGCAATGCACAGGCGCGTCGTACAGGTACAAAGAGGATCGGTGCTGGGCGATAGATTTAACAAAGAATCCAATCGCACAGCCGATTGCAAGAAGATTAGCAAGGAGGGAAGTGTGTTTATACAATGCGCTAAACCGCAACAATGGGATTTCAGAGATAGAAAAGTGTCACTCACACTTAAACAAATAGAATCAAGAGGTATATCACCAAATCCCTTTGCGCAGGTTTTCCGGAATCAAATAATTTGACATCCACAATGGGGTTTTGACCTCAAAAATAAGAAAACATCATAGCATATAACTGTGATGAATACGAAATTAATAAATTTTCACTCTTCTAGCCACAACTCGTACCAGATATATTGGTCTACACAGATAAGTAGACAGTATAGCAATATGTCTCCTCAGGGTCTCACTGGAACTGCTGTCGTTCTCGCCCTGTTCTTTCAATGACCTCCAAAGAATGGAAATAGCTCCAGATAGTGTAAAAAAGTTTTAATAAAATACATAAAACAAGAACAAAATAGGCAAATTGGACTCTCACTGACTAAATCAGTCCACTGAATCAGTAGACAGATAGCGCATAAGAATGGAAAAAAACAGGCGTTCCCGGAGCATGCAATCCTCACGGTGTGCGTCCAAATTCCCCAATCAGCTCTCCTGTCTCCAACGCGTTACTTTCTACACCACAGGGGTGTCTTTTTCAAGGAGGCTGCTACAGATATAGAGAACACAGGGCTGGCTCCAGTCGGGTGACTGATGGCAGTGTGCGGGAGAAGGGGAGTAGGTGAGCATATGAGGAAAGGAGGTGGGGACACAGAAGAGGGATCTGTGTAGGAATAAACTTGTAAAACATAATGACACCATTTGAACATGCAGTACTGTATCGGCCAAAGCGGTACAGTTGGAGGGTATGCTAAATTATCTTACTTTTGGATCTTTTTTTGTAATCCTCGCAATGATAAATGGGCCCTTATATACAGATGTGTCCACATACACCTTTCCTGTATTGTGCCATGTATGGCACGGTTTGGAATGCCATAGTCTATGAGATTCAGCCATGCTCTGTGATTTTTCTTAATTTGCTACTTTATACATATTCTATTACAGCAAACAAAATTTTAAAATTCATTCACTCACTACTCATAAAAAAACGCTTAGCCATGCTGTGCATGGCGTGCCAAATTGACCAAAATAGAAAATGTGTATTACAGATGGGTCCATGTTTATCTTGACCTTTAATAGAATTAACTGAGACTGGGCAGTCAGACTTAATCCCCTGCTGTAATGACTTAATCCCCTGCTGCATTGTTCTCTGTATTGTATTGCAGCTGAGAACAATAGATGAAGGGTTTATGTAAATAAACCATGGTGTGCCTAGTCGCAGCACAGAAGCCAAAATAACTGTGGATCTATCTGTAGACACATCTGTATGTACACTCCTATATATACATAGGGATAGGGGCGTCAGAACGTTTTTAGGTTGGGAAGGGGGCAAGATATAATCTCAATTTGGCGCCCCTAAATTGCTGAATTGCTAAAGGCCAGATCCACAATTGAGAAGGCCAGATCAACACTAAATTCCCCCACCCAGAAAAGCATACTATTGTTTTGGCTGCCTCATGTACAGATGTAGCCACACTCATCATCACGACATGGATGGCGTGCCTAGTGTGCCCGCATCTATGGCATGCACTCCATAGACTTCAATGGTGCAATTGCCAGCTGCGACTAGTTGCAGCACGGCGTATACTGCAGCGTGCCGCGATGCGTATGTCCATGCATATGCATCGCGGCAACGATGAGCATGGCTATAACCGTAATTAGTGACCAGAATGTCTGATTGTATGATGTCACTTCAGCTCTCCCATGTCACTCTAGTTTTCCACCACGTGCCCAATGTAGCAGGGAGAGTATATCAGGCACTAGCTGTAACCAGTACAGTGCTGGCGCCGAGGTGACTGATAGTAGTGGCCGTGGGAGTTACAGGGTGGGCGAGGGCAGGGATGCTGAGTGGGAGTTACAGGGTGGGCGAGGGCAGGGATGCTGAAGTACTGTGGCAACCCCTCCTGATGACTAATTAAGCAATTGGAATTTTCTAATTAGCTTAGTCTTTAATTACTCACCTTCCGCAGCACTGCCTCTCCTCCAGATCTCCTCTTCTTCTCACAAAGTCATCTTCCAGGGACCTGCTGGGCACAGGACAGGTACGTACTACCCCTGCACCCCCTCCACACACACTACACTGCAGCCACTACCCTGAACCTCCCTCCCCACACACTACACTATCACTGCTACCCTGCACCCCTCTCCCCAAACACACTACCGCCACTATCCTGCACCCACTTTCCCTACACACACATTACACTACCGCTGCTACAATGCACCCCCTCTCCCCACACACATTACACTACCGATGCTACAGTGCACCCCCTCTCCCTACACACGCTACATTACATTACCACTGCTACTCTGCACCCCTTCTCCCCACACACTACATTGCATCACCACCACTACCCTGCACCCCCTTTCCCCACACACACATTACACTACTGCTGCTACCCTGCACACCTCTCCCCACACACACTACTACCACTACCCTGCACCCCCTTTCCTCACACATACAATTACACTACTGCTGCTACAATGCACCCCCTCTCCCCACACACATTACACTACTGATGCTACAGTGCACCCCCTCTCCCTACACACACTACATTACCACTGCTACCCTGCACTCCTTCTCCCCACACACACTACATTGTATCACGACCACTACCCTGCACCCCCTTTCCCCCCACACACACATTACACTCAGTAGCGGATCCTGCCACGGGCAAGCAGGACTTTTGCCCGGGGCGACGCCTTCCGGAGGGCGCAGGGCGCCATCCGGAGGGCGCCGCACCAGGGCAAGATCCGCTGCTGCTGTGTGCCCCCCGCTGCCCCCCGCTGCTGCTGTGAAGGGAAACTAGACGCGTACGCGTCTAGTTTCCCTTCGTGGAGAGGTCCTTTGGAGAGAGGTCCTGACGTCCTTTGGAGAGAGGTCCGGACGGTCCTTTGGAGAGAGGTCCTTCGTGGAGAGGTCCTGACGTCATCGCGCACCGCACATCATTTCAGTCTGTATAGGGGGCGTAAATGACCACGCCCCCTGTACGAAGCCACGCCCCCTGTTGCCGCCCGGGGCGCACAGAGCGCCAGAACCGGCCCTGATTACACTACTGCTGCTACCCTGCACACCTCTCCCCACACACCCTACATTACACTACCGCTGGTACCCCGATTCCCGTCTACCCATACACACTACATTAAACTACTGTACTGTAGCTACCCTGCAACCCCTTTCCCTGTTCACACTACATTACACTATCACTGCTACCTTGCACCCTCTCTCCCCACACACATTACATTACACTACCGCTGCTACCCCGGATCCCCTCTCCCCGCACACACTACATTACACTACCGCTGCTACCTTGCACCCTCTCTCCCCACACACACTACATTACACTACCGCTGCTACCCCGGATCCCCTCTCCCCGCACACACTACATTACACTACCGCTGCTACCTTGCACCCTCTCTCCCCACACACACTACATTACACTACCGCTGCTACCCCGGATCCCCTCTCCCCGCACACACTACATTACACTATCACTGCTACCTTGCACCCTCTCTCCCCACACACACTACATTACACTACCGCTGCTACCCCAGATCCCCTCTCCCCGCACACACTACATTACACTACCGCTGCTACCTTGCACCCTCTCTCCCCCACACACTACATTACAATACCGCTGCTACCCTGGCCTCCTCTTCCCAAACACACTATATTACACTACCGCTGCTACCCCGGATACCCTCTCCCCGCACACACTACATTACACTACCGCTGCTACCTTGCACCCTATCTCCCCACACACACTACATTACAATACCGCTGCTACCCTGGCCTCCTCTCCCCAAACACACTATATTACACTACCGCTGCTACCCCGGCTCCCCTCTCCCCGCACACACTACTGCTGCTACAATGCACCCCCTCTCTCCACACACACTACATTACACTACCGCTGCTACCCCGGCTCCCCTCTCCCCGCACACACTACATTTACACTTCTGCTGCTACCCTGCACCCCCTCACCCGACACACACTACATTACACTACCGCTGCTACCCTGGATCCCCTCTCCCCACACACTACATTACACTACCGCTGCTACCCTGGATCCCCTCTCCCTGCACACACTACATTACACTACCGCTGCTACTTTGCTTCCTCTCTCCCCCACACACTACATTACACTACCGCTGCTACCCTGCACCTCCTCTCCCCAAACACACTATATTACACTACCGCTGCTACCCTGCACCCCTTCTCCCCACACACACTACCGCCGCTACCCTGAACCCCACACACGACACTGCCACTACCCTGCACCCTCTTTGCCAGCACACACTACACTATCACTGCTATCCTGCATCCCTCTCCCCACACACACTTACCCTCTCTGGCCGGCTTCTTTCTCCATGCTGGAGCTGGCGCAGCGGTCAAAGAAAGCAGCAGCGAGGAACAGATGACAGTGGAGCGCCAAAGCAGGTGAACATTTCCTTTTTCTTTCCTCCCACCGCTGGGTTTTCAAAGCAGAAAACCGTGCCTGCAGCACACACTGTTAATATGCCACTTCTTCCTCACCCCCCCCCCCCCCCCCCGCAGCACACATTAATGACACCCCCCTCCCCAGCACAAACAAGTATACTACCTGCTCCCCGGCATACGATACTACGACACCTCCCCGGCACACATGAATATGATACTACGCCCCCTCCCCAAACACACGAATAGGATACTACCCCCCCTCCACAGACACACGAATAGGATACTACCCCTCCTCCCCTACACATACGAATAGGATACTAACCCCCTGCAGACACACGAATAGGATACTACCCCTCCTCCCCAGACACACGAATGGGATACTACCCCTCCTCCCCTACACACACGAATAGGATACTACCCCCCCTGCAGACACACGAATAGGATACTACCCCCCTCCCCAGACACACGAATATAGCCGACCCCTTGCCCCCCACCCCCAGTTCCGACGCCTCTGCATAGGGAAACGCAGGAGGGGTTTCTGGTTGTCCAGAAGCCCGCCTTCTCTTAGCAAGTGGCTCAAATTGTGCCAATAATTGCAATGGTATATAATGCGATTACTAGTCCTGTCGCCATATCATGCACTTTAATGGACAGAGCAGAGCTGCTGCACATGCCCATGGTAGCAGCTTCTTCTACCAAGTTTGCTGTATGTGTGGTACTGAGTCCTCAAACAGTGCTCTGGAACAGAGAGTAGCTGCCAGCAGGGCTTGATTAATGGTTCTAGATGCTCTAGACCAGGGCTGGCCAAACCAGTCCTCGAGATCTACCAACAGTTCACATTTTCCAGACCACCTAGCTGGTGCACAGGTGTAGTCATTACTAATTAAGATGTGCTGCATTCATTCCTAACTGACAATTCTACAGATCTCCAGGAGGCCTGGAAAACATGAACTGTTGGTAGATCTCGAGGACCGGTTTGGCCAGCCCTGCTCTAGACTAATACAGAAGTTGGCAACCCCCTTCCCTATCCCCCACCACCAATTTTTTTGTTTATTATAAAAAATAAGATTTTAATTACCTACCGGTAAATCCTTTTCTCGTAGTCCGTAGAGGATGCTGGGGTCCACATTAGTACCATGGGGTATAGGCCCTCATTCCGAGTTGTTCGCTCGCTAGCTGCTTTTAGCAGCCATGCAAACGCTAATCCGCCGCCCTCTGGGAGTGTAACATAGCTTAGCAGAAGTGCGAACGAAAGGATCGCACAGCGGCTACAAAATTATTTTGTGCAGCTTCAGAGTAGCTCCAGACCTACTCCTAGCTTGCGATCACTGCAGACTATTTAGTTCCTGTTTTGACGTCACGAACAACGCCCTGCGTTCGGCCAGCCACGCCTATGTTTCCCCAGCCACTCCTGCGTTTTTATTAGAGATGAGCGGGTTCGGTTTCTCTGAATCCGAACCCGCACGAACTTCATGTTTTTTTCACGGGTCCGAGCAGACTCGGATCCTCCCGCCTTGCTCGGTTAACCCGAGCGCGCCCGAACGTCATCATGACGCTGTCGGATTCTCGCGAGACTCGGATTCTATATAAGGAGCCGCGCGTCGCCGCCATTTTCACACGTGCATTGAGATTAATAGGGAGAGGACGTGGCTGGCGTCCTCTCCATTTAGATTAGGGTTGAGAGAGAGAGAGAGAGATTGACCTGAGGCTGTGATACTGTAGAAGAGAGTGCAGAGTTTAGTGACTGACGACGACAGTGACCACCAGACAGTGCAGTTGTTTGTTTTATTTAATATATCCGTTCTCTGCCTGAAAAAAACGATACACACAGTGACTCAGTCACATACCATATCTGTGTGCACTGCTCAGCCCAGTGTGCTGCATCAATGTATATATATATCTGACTGTGCTCAGCTCACACAGCTTATAATTGTGGGGGAGACTGGGGAGCACTGCAGTGCCAGTTATAGGTTATAGCAGGAGCCAGGAGTACATAATATTATATTAAAATTAAACAGTGCACACTTTTGCTGCAGGAGTGCCACTGCCAGTGTGACTAGTGACCAGTGACCTGACCACCAGTATATATAATATTAGTAGTATACTATCTCTTTATCAACCAGTCTATATTAGCAGCAGACACAGTACAGTGCGGTAGTTCACGGCTGTGGCTACCTCTGTGTCGGCACTCGGCAGCCCGTCCATAATTGTATATACCACCTAACCGTGGTTTTTTTTTCTTTCTTTATAGTCATACTAGTTACGAGTATACTATCTCTTTATCAACCAGTCTATATTAGCAGCAGACACAGTACAGTGCGGTAGTTCACGGCTGTGGCTACCTCTGTGTCGGCACTCGGCAGCCCGTCCATAATTGTATATACCACCTAACCGTGGTTTTTTTTTCTTTCTTTATACATACATACTAGTTACGAGTATACTATCTCTTTATCAACCAGTCTATATTAGCAGCAGACACAGTACAGTGCGGTAGTTCACGGCTGTGGCTACCTCTGTGTCGGCACTCGGCAGCCCGTCCATAATTGTATATACCACCTAACCGTGGTTTTTTTTTCTTTCTTTATACATACATACTAGTTACGAGTATACTATCTCTTTATCAACCAGTCTATATATTAGCAGCAGACACAGTACAGTGCGGTAGTTCACGGCTGTGGCTACCTCTGTGTCGGCACTCGGCAGCCCGTCCATAATTGTATATACCACCTAACCGTGGTTTTTTTTTCTTTCTTTATACATACATACTAGTTACGAGTATACTATCTCTTTATAAACCAGTCTATATATTAGCAGCAGACACAGTACAGTGCGGTAGTTCACGGCTGTGGCTACCTCTGTGTCGGCACTCGGCAGCCCGTCCATAATTGTATATACCACCTAACCGTGGTTTTTTTTTCTTTCTTTATACATACATACTAGTTACGAGTATACTATCTCTTTATCAACCAGTCTATATATTAGCAGCAGACACAGTACAGTGCGGTAGTTCACGGCTGTGGCTACCTCTGTGTCGGCACTCGGCAGCCCGTCCATAATTGTATATACCACCTAACCGTGGTTTTTTTTTCTTTCTTTATAGTCATACTAGTTACGAGTAGTGATGAGCGAGGTTCGGTTTTACTCGGTTTTACTCGGTTCTCTTTATCAACCAGTCTATATTAGCAGCAGACACAGTACAGTGCGGTAGTTCACGGCTGTGGCTACCTCTGTGTCGGCACTCGGCAGCCCGTCCATAATTGTATATACCACCTAACCGTGGTTTTTTTTTCTTTCTTTATACATACATACTAGTTACGAGTATACTATCTCTTTATCAACCAGTCTATATTAGCAGCAGACACAGTACAGTGCGGTAGTTCACGGCTGTGGCTACCTCTGTGTCGGCACTCGGCAGCCCGTCCATAATTGTATATACCACCTAACCGTGGTTTTTTTTTCTTTCTTTATACATACATACTAGTTATGAGTATACTATCTCTTTATCAACCAGTCTATATATTAGCAGCAGACACAGTACAGTGCGGTAGTTCACGGCTGTGGCTACCTCTGTGTCGGCACTCGGCAGCCCGTCCATAATTGTATATACCACCTAACCGTGGTTTTTTTTTCTTTCTTTATACATACATACTAGTTACGAGTATACTATCTCTTTATCAACCAGTCTATATATTAGCAGCAGACACAGTACAGTGCGGTAGTTCACGGCTGTGGCTACCTCTGTGTCGGCACTCGGCAGCCCGTCCATAATTGTATATACCACCTAACCGTGGTTTTTTTTTCTTTCTTTATACATACATACTAGTTACGAGTATACTATCTCTTTATCAACCAGTCTATATATTAGCAGCAGACACAGTACAGTGCGGTAGTTCACGGCTGTGGCTACCTCTGTGTCGGCACTCGGCAGCCCGTCCATAATTGTATATACCCCCTAACCGTGGTTTTTTTTTCTTTCTTTATACATACATACTAGTTACGAGTATACTATCTCTTTATCAACCAGTCTATATTAGCAGCAGACACAGTACAGTGCGGTAGTTCACGGCTGTGGCTACCTCTGTGTCGGCACTCGGCAGCCCGTCCATAATTGTATATACCACCTAACCGTGGTTTTTTTTTCTTTCTTTATACATACATACTAGTTACGAGTATACTATCTCTTTATCAACCAGTCTATATATTAGCAGCAGACACAGTACAGTGCGGTAGTTCACGGCTGTGGCTACCTCTGTGTCGGCACTCGGCAGCCCGTCCATAATTGTATATACCACCTAACCGTGGTTTTTTTTTCTTTCTTTATACATACATACTAGTTACGAGTATACTATCTCTTTATCAACCAGTCTATATATTAGCAGCAGACACAGTACAGTGCGGTAGTTCACGGCTGTGGCTACCTCTGTGTCGGCACTCGGCAGCCCGTCCATAATTGTATATACCACCTAACCGTGTTTTTTTTTTCTTTCTTTATACATACATACTAGTTACGAGTATACTATCTCTTTATCAACCAGTCTATATATTAGCAGCAGACACAGTACAGTGCGGTAGTTCACGGCTGTGGCTACCTCTGTGTCGGCACTCGGCAGCCCGTCCATAATTGTATATACCACCTAACCGTGGTTTTTTTTTCTTTCTTTATACATACATACTAGTTACGAGTATACTATCTCTTTATCAACCAGTCTATATTAGCAGCAGACACAGTACAGTGCGGTAGTTCACGGCTGTGGCTACCTCTGTGTCGGCACTCGGCAGCCCGTCCATAATTGTATATACCACCTAACCGTGGTTTTTTTTTCTTTCTTTATACATACATACTAGTTACGAGTATACTATCTCTTTATCAACCAGTCTATATATTAGCAGCAGACACAGTACAGTGCGGTAGTTCACGGCTGTGGCTACCTCTGTGTCGGCACTCGGCAGCCCGTCCATAATTGTATATACCACCTAACCGTGGTTTTTTTTTCTTCTTTATACATACATACTACTACGACATCTCTTTATCAACCAGTCTATATTAGCAGCAGCCACAGTACAGTACGGTAGTTCACGGCTGTGGCTACCTCTGTGTCTGCACTCGGCAGGCAGTCCGTCCATAATTGTATACCACCTAACCGTGGTTTTTTTTTCTTTCTTCTTTATACATACATAGTTACATAGACATCTCTTTATCAACCAGTCTATATTAGCAGCAGACACAGTACAGTACGGTAGTTCACGGCTGTGGCTACCTCTGTGTCTGCACTCGGCAGGCAGTCCATAATTGTATACTAGTATCCATCTCCATTGTTTACCTGAGGTGCCTTTTAGTTGTGCCTATTAAAATATGGAGAACAAAAATGTTGAGGTTCCAAAATTAGGGAAAGATCAAGATCCACTTCCACCTCGTGCTGAAGCTGCTGCCACTAGTCATGGCCGAGACGATGAAATGCCAGCAACGTCGTCTGCCAAGGCCGATGCCCAATGTCATAGTACAGAGCATGTCAAATCCAAAACACCAAATATCAGAAAAAAAAGGACTCCAAAACCTAAAATAAAATTGTCGGAGGAGAAGCGTAAACTTGCCAATATGCCATTTACGACACGGAGTGGCAAGGAACGGCTGAGGCCCTGGCCTATGTTCATGGCTAGTGGTTCAGCTTCACATGAGGATGGAAGCACTCAGCCTCTCGCTAGAAAAATGAAAAGACTCAAGCTGGCAAAAGCAGCACAGCAAAGAACTGTGCATTCTTCGAAATCCCAAATCCACAAGGAGAGTCCAATTGTGTCGGTTGCGATGCCTGACCTTCCCAACACTGGACGTGAAGAGCATGCGCCTTCCACCATTTGCACGCCCCCTGCAAGTGCTGGAAGGAGCACCCGCAGTCCAGTTCCTGATAGTCAGATTGAAGATGTCAGTGTTGAAGTACACCAGGATGAGGAGGATATGGGTGTTGCTGGCGCTGGGGAGGAAATTGACCAGGAGGATTCTGATGGTGAGGTGGTTTGTTTAAGTCAGGCACCCGGGGAGACACCTGTTGTCCGTGGGAGGAATATGGCCATTGACATGCCAGGTGAAAATACCAAAAAAATCAGCTCTTCGGTGTGGAGGTATTTCACCAGAAATGCGGACAACAGGTGTCAAGCCGTGTGTTCCCTTTGTCAAGCTGTAATAAGTAGGGGTAAGGACGTTAACCACCTCGGAACATCCTCCCTTATACGTCACCTGCAGCGCATTCATAATAAGTCAGTGACAAGTTCAAAAACTTTGGGTGACAGCGGAAGCAGTCCACTGACCAGTAAATCCCTTCCTCTTGTAACCAAGCTCACGCAAACCACCCCACCACCAACTCCCTCAGTGTCAATTTCCTCCTTCCCCAGGAATGCCAATAGTCCTGCAGGCCATGTCACTGGCAATTCTGACGAGTCCTCTCCTGCCTGGGATTCCTCCGATGCATCCTTGCGTGTAACGCCTACTGCTGCTGGCGCTGCTGTTGTTGCTGCTGGGAGTCGATGGTCATCCCAGAGGGGAAGTCGTAAGACCACTTTTACTACTTCCACCAAGCAATTGACTGTCCAACAGTCCTTTGCGAGGAAGATGAAATATCACAGCAGTCATCCTACTGCAAAGCGGATAACTGAGGCCTTGGCATCCTGGGTGGTGAGAAACGTGGTTCCGGTATCCATCATTACTGCAGAGCCAACTAGAGACTTGTTGGAGGTACTGTGTCCCCGGTACCAAATACCATCTAGGTTCCATTTCTCTAGGCAGGCGATACCGAAAATGTACACAGACCTCAGAAAAAGAGTCACCAGTGTCCTAAAAAATGCAGCTGTACCCAATGTCCACTTAACCACGGACATGTGGACAAGTGGAGCAGGGCAGGGTCAGGACTATATGACTGTGACAGCCCACTGGGTAGATGTATGGACTCCCGCCGCAAGAACAGCAGCGGCGGCACCAGTAGCAGCATCTCGCAAACGCCAACTCTTTCCTAGGCAGGCTACGCTTTGTATCACCGCTTTCCAGAATACGCACACAGCTGAAAACCTCTTACGGCAACTGAGGAAGATCATCGCGGAATGGCTTACCCCAATTGGACTCTCCTGTGGATTTGTGGCATCGGACAACGCCAGCAATATTGTGTGTGCATTAAATATGGGCAAATTCCAGCACGTCCCATGTTTTGCACATACCTTGAATTTGGTGGTGCAGAATTTTTTAAAAAACGACAGGGGCGTGCAAGAGATGCTGTCGGTGGCCAGAAGAATTGCGGGACACTTTCTGCGTACAGGCACCACGTACAGAAGACTGGAGCACCACCAAAAACTACTGAACCTGCCCTGCCATCATCTGAAGCAAGAAGTGGTAACGAGGTGGAATTCAACCCTCTATATGCTTCAGAGGTTGGAGGAGCAGCAAAAGGCCATTCAAGCCTATACAATTGAGCACGATATAGTAGGTGGAATGCACCTGTCTCAAGCGCAGTGGAGAATGATTTCAACGTTGTGCAAGGTTCTGATGCCCTTTGAACTTGCCACACGTGAAGTCAGTTCAGACACTGCCAGCCTGAGTCAGGTCATTCCCCTCATCAGGCTTTTGCAGAAGAAGCTGGAGACATTGAAGGAGGAGCTAACACGGAGCGATTCCGCTAGGCATGTGGGACTTGTGGATGGAGCCCTTAATTCGCTTAACAAGGATTCACGGGTGGTCAATCTGTTGAAATCAGAGCACTACATTTTGGCCACCGTGCTCGATCCTAGATTTAAAGCCTACCTTGGATCTCTCTTTCCGGCAGACACAAGTCTGCTGGGGTTGAAAGACCTGCTGGTGACAAAATTGTCAAGTCAAGCGGAACGCGACCTGTCAGCATCTCCTCCTTCACATTCTCCCGCAACTGGGGGTGCGAGGAAAAGGCTCAGAATTCCGAGCCCACCCGCTGGCGGTGATGCAGGGCAGTCTGGAGCGACTGCTGATGCTGACATCTGGTCCGGACTGAAGGACCTGACAACGATTACGGACATGTCGTCTACTGTCACTGCATATGATTCTCTCAACATTGATAGAATGGTGGAGAATTATATGAGTGACCGCATCCAAGTAGGCACGTCACACAGTCCGTTCTTATACTGGCAGGAAAAAGAGGCAATTTGGAGGCCCTTGCACAAACTGGCTTTATTCTACCTAAGTTGCCCTCCCACAAGTGTGTACTCCGAAAGAGTGTTTAGTGCCGCCGCTCACCTTGTCAGCAATCGGCGTACGAGGTTACATCCAGAAAATGTGGAGAAGATGATGTTCATTAAAATGAATTATAATCAATTCCTCCGCGGAGACATTGACCAGCAGCAATTGCCTCCACAAAGTACACAGGGAGCTGAGATGGTGGATTCCAGTGGGGACGAATTGATAATCTGTGAGGAGGGGGATGTACACGGTGATATATCGGAGGGTGATGATGAGGTGGACATCTTGCCTCTGTAGAGCCAGTTTGTGCAAGGAGAGATTAATTGCTTCTTTTTTGGGGGGGGTCCAAACCAACCCGTCATATCAGTCACAGTCGTGTGGCAGACCCTGTCACTGAAATGATGGGTTGGTTAAAGTGTGCATGTCCTGTTTTGTTTATACAACATAAGGGTGGGTGGGAGGGCCCAAGGACAATTCCATCTTGCACCTCTTTTTTCTTTTCTTTTTCTTTGCATCATGTGCTGATTGGGGAGGGTTTTTTGGAAGGGACATCCTGCGTGACACTGCAGTGCCACTCCTAGATGGGCCCGGTGTTTGTGTCGGCCACTAGGGTCGCTAATCTTACTCACACAGTCAGCTACCTCATTGCGCCTCTTTTTTTCTTTGCGTCATGTGCTGTTTGGGGAGGGTTTTTTGGAAGGGACATCCTGCGTGACACTGCAGTGCCACTCCTAGATGGGCCCGGTGTTTGTGTCGGCCACTAGGGTCGCTAATCTTACTCACACAGCTACCTCATTGCGCCTCTTTTTTTCTTTGCGTCATGTGCTGTTTGGGGAGGGTTTTTTGGAAGGGACATCCTGCGTGACACTGCAGTGCCACTCCTAGATGGGCCCGGTGTTTGTGTCGGCCACTAGGGTCGCTAATCTTACTCACACAGCTACCTCATTGCGCCTCTTTTTTTCTTTGCGTCATGTGCTGTTTGGGGAGGGTTTTTTGGAAGGGCCATCCTGCGTGACACTGCAGTGACACTCCTAGATGGGCCCGGTGTTTGTGTCGGCCACTAGGGTCGCTAATCTTACTCACACAGCTACCTCATTGCGCCTCTTTTTTTCTTTGCGTCATGTGCTGTTTGGGGAGGGTTTTTTGGAAGGGACATCCTGCGTGACACTGCAGTGCCACTCCTAGATGGGCCCGGTGTTTGTGTCGGCCACTAGGGTCGCTTATCTTACTCACACAGCGACCTCGGTGCAAATTTTAGGACTAAAAATAATATTGTGAGGTGTGAGGTATTCAGAATAGACTGAAAATGAGTGTAAATTATGGTTTTTGAGGTTAATAATACTTTGGGATCAAAATGACCCCCAAATTCTATGATTTAAGCTGTTTTTTAGTGTTTTTTGAAAAAAACACCCGAATCCAAAACACACCCGAATCCGACAAAAAAAATTCGGTGAGGTTTTGCCAAAACGCGTTCGAACCCAAAACACGGCCGCGGAACCGAACCCAAAACCAAAACACAAAACCCGAAAAATTTCAGGCGCTCATCTCTAGTTTTTATCTGACACACCTGCGTTTTTACAAACACTCCCCGAAAACGGTCAGTTACCTCCCAGAAACACCCACTTCCTGTCAATCACTCTGCGGCCAGCAGTGCGATTGAAAAGCGTCGCTAGACCCTGTGTGAAACTGCAACAGCCGTTGTGAAAGTATGTCGCGCGTGCGCATTGCGCTGCATACGCAGAAATGCAGTTTTTTTGCCTAATCGCTGCGCAGCGACCGAAAACAGCTAGCGAACAACTCGGAATGACCACCATAGACGGGTCCCTTGGGAGCCATGGGCACCTTAAGAGTTTAATAGTGTGGGCTGGCTCCTCCCTCTATGCCCCTCCTACCAGACTCAGTCTAGAAACGGTGCCCGAGGAGACAGACATACTTCGAGAGGACATACAAAGATAGTGGTGAGATTCATACCAGCTCACACATAACAACAGAAAGCCAGGTTAACCAGCTTGAAACAATTCAGTAACGGCTGAACAACAGTACTTAACCAAGTAACAATGCAGTACTTAACCAAGTAACAAATGCAGGAAAACGAAGAGCTGGGCAGGCACCCAGCATCCTCTATGGACTACGAGAAAAGGATTTACCAGTAGGTAATTAAAATCCTATTTTCTCTTACGTCCTAGAGGATGCTGGGGTCCACATTAGTACCATGGGGATGTACCAAAGCTCCCAGTACGGGAGGGAGAGCGCGGAGGCTCCTGCAGCACTGATTGACCAAATTTAAGGTCCTCAGAGGCCAAAGTATCGAACTTGTAGAACTTAGCAAACGTGTTCGACTCTGACCAAGTAGTCGCTCGGCAAAGTTGTAAAGCCGAGACACCCCGGGCAGCCGCCCAGGAGGAACCCACTTTACGAGTAGAGTGGACCTTAACCGATTTTGGACACGGCAAGCCTGCCGTAGAATAAGCATGCTGGATAGTGAACCTGATCCAGCGACAAATCATCTGCTTAGAAGCAGGACACCCAACCTTGTTGGGATCATAAAGGACAAACAGAGCGTCCGACTGATGAGAAGTTCTCTTCACATAAATCTTCAAAGCCCTCACAATATCCAAGGACTTTGAGGTGTTTGAGGAGTCAGTAGCCACTGGCACCACAATAGGTTGGTTGATATGAAAAGCCGACACAACCTTCGAAAGAAATTGCTGACGCGTCCTGAGCTCAGCCCTATCTTCATGGAAAATCAAGTAGGGGCTCTTGCAGGACAATGCCCCCAATTCTGACACACGTCTAGCAGATGCTAATGCCAATAGTGTGAACGCTTTCCAAGTAAGAAACTTGAC
The DNA here is from genome assembly GCF_028390025.1 of Pseudophryne corroboree. Taxonomy (NCBI): domain Eukaryota; kingdom Metazoa; phylum Chordata; class Amphibia; order Anura; family Myobatrachidae; genus Pseudophryne; species Pseudophryne corroboree. The sequence continues at coordinate 200,318,930 of NC_086445.1, read as the reverse complement.
ATTAACCTTTTGTAAAGGCTCGAACCAATCCGACTGCAGCACCACATTAAGATCCCAAGGTGCCGTAGGAGGCACAAAGGGAGGCTGGATGTGTAGAACCCCTTTCAAGAAAGTCTGATCCTCCGGGAGGGCAGCCAATTGTGTCTGGAAGAAAATGGACAAGGCCGAAATCTGAACTTTTATGGAGCCCAGACGCAGGCCCATATCCACACCTGCTTGCAGAAAGAGGAGAAATCGTCCTACAGGAGTTGAAACTCCACCACAGGAAACTTCTTGGATTCACACCAAGACACATACTTTTTCCAAATTCGATGGTACAGTAGTGTTTAGACTAGAGATGAGCGGGTTCGGTTCCTCGGAATCCGAACCCGCCCGAACTTCAGGTTTTTTTACACGGGGCCGAGCGACTCGGATCTTCCCGCCTTGCTCGGTTAACCCGAGCGCGCCCGAACGTCATCATCCCGCTGTCGGATTCTCGCGAGGCTCGTATTCTATCGCGAGACTCGGATTCTATATAAGGAGCCGCGCGTCGCCGCCATTTTCACACGTGCATTGAGATTGATAGGGAGAGGACGTGGCTGGCGTCCTCTCCGTTTAGACTAGAGTACTAGAGAGAGACACAAATTTTGGGGAGCATATTATTAGGAGGAGTACTACTTGCTGCTGATAGTGTGACCAGTGACCACCAGTTTAATTAATCCGTTCTCTGCCTGAAAAAAAACGATACACAGTGTGACACAGTCACATACCATATCTGTGCTCAGCCCAGTGTGCTGCATCATATGTAATACTGTATATCATTATCTGACTGTGCTGAGTGCTCACTGCTCACACAGCTTAATTGTGGGGGAGACTGGGGAGCAGTTATAGCAGGAGTACATAAAGTACAGTGCACATTTTTGCTGCCAGAGTGCCACTGCCAGTGTGACTGACCAGTGACCACTGACCACCAGTATTGTGATTGTCTGCTGACCACCAGTATATTGTGATTGTCTGCCTGAAAAAGTTAAACACTCGTCGTGTGGTGTTTTTATAAACGCATTCTGCAGACAGTGTCCAGCAGGTCTGTCATTACATAATATATACCTGTCCGGCTGCAGTACTAGTGTGATATATATATATATATTTTAATTTTATCTCATTATAATCCAGTCTATATTAGCAGCAGACACAGTACGGTAGTCCACGGCTGTAGCTACCTCTGTGTCGGCAGTCGCTCGTCCATCCATAATTGTATACCACCTACCCGTGTTTTTTTTTTTTCTATCTTCTTGATACTAGTAGCTTACTTTAGGAGTCTGCAGTGCTGAGTCTGACAGACAGTGTCCAGCAGGTCCGTCATTACATAATATATACCTGTCCGGCTGCAGTACTAGTGTGATATATATATATATTTTAATTTTATCTCATTATCATCCAGTCTATATTAGCAGCAGACACAGGACGGTAGTCCACGGCTGTAGCTACCTCTGTGTCGGCAGTCGCTCGTCCATCCATAATTGTATACCACCTACCCGTGGATTTTTTTTTTCTATCTTCTTGATACTAGTAGCTTACTTTAGGAGTCTGCAGTGCTGACAGACAGTGTCCAGCAGGTCCGTCATTACATAATATATACCTGTCCGGCTGCAGTACTAGTGTGATATATATATATATTTTAATTTTATCTCATTATCATCCAGTCTATATTAGCAGCAGACACAGTACGGTAGTCCACGGCTGTAGCTACCTCTGTGTCGGCAGTCGTTCGTCCATCCATAATTGTATACCACCTACCCGTGTTTTTTTTTTTTTTTCTATCCTCTTGATACTAGTAGCTTACTTTAGGAGTCTGCAGTGCTGAGTCTGACAGACAGTGTCCAGCAGGTCCGTCATTACATAATATATACCTGTCCGGCTGCAGTACTAGTGTGATATATATATATATTTTAATTTTATCTCATTATCATCCAGTCTATATTAGCAGCAGACACAGTACGGTAGTCCACGGCTGTAGCTACCTCTGTGTCGGCAGTCGCTCGTCATCCATAAGTATACTAGTATCCATCCATCTCCATTGTTTGCCTGAGGTGCCTTTTAGTTGTGCCTATTAAAATATGGAGAACAAAAATGTTGAGGTTCCAAAAATAGGGAAAGATCAAGATCGACTTCCACCTCGTGCTGAAGCTGCTGCCACTAGTCATGGCCGAGACGATGAAATGCCAGCAACGTCGTCTGCCAAGGCCGATGCCCAATGTCATAGTACAGAGCATGTAAAATCCAAAACACCAAATATCAGTAAAAAAAGGACTCAAAAATCTAAAATAAAATTGTCGGAGGAGAAGCGTAAACTTGCCAATATGCCATTTACCACACGGAGTGGCAAGGAACGGCTGAGGCCCTGGCCTATGTTCATGGCTAGTGGTTCAGCTTCACATGAGGATGGAAGCACTCAGCCTCTCGCTAGAAAAATGAAAAGACTCAAGCTGGCAAAAGCACAGCAAAGAACTGTGCGTTCTTCGAAATCCCAAATCCACAAGGAGAGTCCAATTGTGTCGGTTGCGATGCCTGACCTTCCCAACACTGACGTGAAGAGCATGCGCCTTCCACCATTTGCACGCCCCCTGCAAGTGCTGGAAGGAGCACCCGCAGTCCAGTTCCTGATAGTCAGATTGAAGATGTCAGTGTTGAAGTACACCAGGATGAGGAGGATATGGGTGTTGCTGGCGCTGGGGAGGAAATTGACAAGGAGGATTCTGATGGTGAGGTGGTTTGTTTAAGTCAGGCACCCGGGGAGACACCTGTTGTCCGTGGGAGGAATATGGCCATTGACATGCCTGGTGAAAATACCAAAAAAATCAGCTCTTCGGTGTGGAAGTATTTCAACAGAAATGCGGACAACATTTGTCAAGCCGTGTGTTGCCTTTGTCAAGCTGTAATAAGTAGGGGTAAGGACGTTAACCACCTCGGAACATCCTCCCTTATACGTCACCTGCAGCGCATTCATAATAAGTCAGTGACAAGTTCAAAAACTTTGGGCGACAGCGGAAGCAGTCCACTGACCAGTAAATCCCTTCCTCTTGTAACCAAGCTCACGCAAACCACCCCACCAACTCCCTTAGTGTCAATTTCCTCCTTCCCCAGGAATGCCAATAGTCCTGCAGGCCATGTCACTGGCAATTCTGACGAGTCCTCTCCTGCCTGGGATTCCTCCGATGCATCCTTGCGTGTAACGCCTACTGCTGCTGGCGCTGCTGTTGTTGCTGCTGGGAGTCGATGGTCATCCCAGAGGGGAAGTCGTAAGCCCACTTTTACTACTTCCACCAAGCAATTGACTGTCCAACAGTCCTTTGCGAGGAAGATGAAATATCACAGCAGTCATCCTGTTGCAAAGCGGATAACTGAGGCCTTGACAACTATGTTGGTGTTAGACGTGCGTCCGGTATCCGCCGTTAGTTCACAGGGAACTAGACAATTTCTTGAGGTAGTGTGCCCCCGTTACCAAATAACATCTAGGTTCCACTTCTCTAGGCAGGCGATACCGAGAATGTACACGGACGTCAGAAAAAGACTCACCAGTGTCCTAAAAAATGCAGTTGTACCCAATGTCCACTTAACCACGGACATGTGGACAAGTGGAGCAGGGCAGGGTCAGGACTATATGACTGTGACAGCCCACTGGGTAGATGTATGGACTCCCGCCGCAAGAACAGCAGCGGCGGCACCAGTAGCAGCATCTCGCAAACGCCAACTCTTTCCTAGGCAGGCTACGCTTTGTATCACCGGTTTCCAGAATACGCACACAGCTGAAAACCTCTTACGGCAACTGAGGAAGATCATCGCGGAATGGCTTACCCCAATTGGACTCTCCTGTGGATTTGTGGCATCGGACAACGCCAGCAATATTGTGTGTGCATTAAATATGGGCAAATTCCAGCACGTCCCATGTTTTGCACATACCTTGAATTTGGTGGTGCAGAATTATTTAAAAAACGAGAGGGGCGTGCAAGAGATGCTGTCAGTGGCCAGAAGAATTGCGGGACACTTTCGGCGTACAGGCACCACGTACAGAAGACTGGAGCACCACCAAAAACGCCTGAACCTGCCCTGCCATCATCTGAAGCAAGAAGTGGTAACGAGGTGGAATTCAACCCTATATATGCTTCAGAGGTTGGAGGAGCAGCAAAAGGCCATTCAAGCCTATACAATTGAGCACGATATAGGAGGTGGAATGCACCTGTCTCAAGCGCAGTGGAGAATGATTTCAACGTTGTGCAAGGTTCTGCTGCCCTTTGAACTTGCCACACGTGAAGTCAGTTCAGACACTGCCAGCCTGAGTCAGGTCATTCCCCTCATCAGGCTTTTGCAGAAGAAGCTGGAGACATTGAAGGAGGAGCTAACACAGAGCGATTCCGCTAGGCATGTGGGACTTGTGGATGGAGCCCTTAATTCGCTTAACAAGGATTCACGGGTGGTCAATCTGTTGAAATCAGAGCACTACATTTTGGCCACCGTGCTCGATCCTAGATTTAAAACCTACCTTGGATCTCTCTTTCCGGCACACACAAGTCTGCTGGGGTTCAAAGACCTGCTGGTGAGAAAATTGTCAAGTCAAGCGGAACGCGACCTGTCAACATCTCCTCCTTCACATTCTCCCGCAACTGGGGGTGCGAGGAAAAGGCTCAGAATTCCGAGCCCACCCGCTGGCGGTGATGCAGGGCAGTCTGGAGCGACTGCTGATGCTGACATCTGATCCGGACTGAAGGACCTGCCAACGATTACGGACATGTCGTCTACTGGCACTGCATATGATTCTCTCCCCATTGAAAGAATGGTGGAGGATTATATGAGTGACCGCATCCAAGTAGGCACGTCAGACAGTCCGTACTTATACTGGCAGGAAAAAGAGGCAATTTGGAGGCCCTTGCACAAACTGGCTTTATTCTACCTAAGTTGCCCTCCCACAAGTGTGTACTCCGAAAGAGTGTTTAGTGCCGCCGCTCACCTTGTCAGCAATCGGCGTACGAGGTTACTTCCAGAAAATGTGGAGAAGATGATGTTCATTAAAATGAATTATAATCAATTCCTCCGTGGAGACATTGACCAGCAGCAATTGCCTCCACAAAGTACACAGGGAGCTGAGATGGTGGATTCCAGTGGGGACGAATTGATAATCTGTGAGGAGGGGGATGTACACGGTGATATATCGGAGGATGATGATGAGGTGGACATCTTGCCTCTGTAGAGCCAGTTTGTGCAAGGAGAGATTAATTGCTTCTTTTTTGGTGGGGGTCCAAACCAACCCGTCATTTCAGTCACAGTCGTGTGGCAGACCCTGTCACTGAAATGATGGGTTGGTTAAAGTGTGCATGTCCTGTTTATACAACATAAGGGTGGGTGGGAGGGCCCAAGGACAATTCCATCTTGCACCTCTTTTTTCTTTCATTTTTCTTTGCGTCATGTGCTGTTTGGGGAGTATTTTTTTGAAGGGCCATCCTGCGTGACACTGCAGTGCCACTCCTAGATGGGCCAGGTGTTTGTGTCGGCCACTAGGGTCGCTTATCTTACTCACACAGCTACCTCATTGCGCCTCTTTTTTTCTTTGCGTCATGTGCTGTTTGGGGAGTGTTTTTTGGAAGGGCCATCCTGCGTGACACTGCAGTGCCACTCCTAGATGGGCCAGGTGTTTGTGTCGGCCACTAGGGTCGCTTATCTTACTCACACAGCTACCTCATTGCGCCTCTTTTTTTCTTTGCGTCATGTGCTGTTTGGGGAGTGTTTTTTGGAAGGGCCATCCTGCGTGACACTGCAGTGACACTCCTAGATGGGTCAGGTGTTTGTGTCGGCCACTAGGGTCGCTTAGCTTACTCACACAGCTACCTCATTGCGCCTCTTTTTTTCTTTGCGTCATGTGCTGTTTGGGGAGTGTTTTTTGGAAGGGCCATCCTGCGTGACACTGCAGTGCCACTCCTAGATGGGCCAGGTGTTTGTGTCGGCCACTAGGGTCGCTTAGCTTAGTCATCCAGCGACCTCTGTGCAAATTTTAGGACTAAAAATAATATTGTGAGGTGTGAGGTGTTCAGAATAGACTGAAAATGAGTGGAAATTATGGTTTTTGAGGTTAATAATACTTTGGGATCAAAATGACCCCCAAATTCTATGATTTAAGCTGTTTTTTAGTGTTTTTTGAAAAAAACACCCGAATCCAAAACACACCCGAATCCGACAAAAAAAATTCGGTGAGGTTTTGCCAAAACGCGGTCGAACCCAAAACATGGCCGCGGAACCAAACCCCAAACCAAAACACAAAACCCGAAAAATTTCAAGTGCACATCTCTAGTTTAGACGTTACTCCATTCCTAGCCTGTATCAGGGTAGGGATAACCTTGTTCGGAATGCCCTTTCGAGCTAAGATCTGGCGTTCAACCTCCATGCCGTCAAACGTAGCCGCGGTAAGTCTTGATAAGCGAATGGTCCCTGTTGCAGAAGGTCCTCGCGAAGAGGCCTCAGATTTTCCAGAAATAACTCCAAAATAACTCCAGTACCAAGCCCTTCTTGGCCAGTCCGGAGCAATGAGGATCTCCTGAACTCTTGTTCTTTTTATTAATTTGAGAATTCTTGAGATGAGGGGAAGTGAAGGGAACACATACACGGACTTGAACACCCACGGAGTCACCAGGGCGTCCACTGCCACTGCCACTGCCTGTGGGTTTCTCGACCTGAAACAGTACCTCCGAAGCTTCTTGTTGAGGAGGGAGAACATCATGTCTATGTGAGGTACGCCCCACAGACCTCTCATCTCCACGAACACCTCCGGGTGGAGGCCCCACTCTCCTGGATGGAGATCGTGTCTGCTGAGGAAGTCCGCTTCCCAGTTGTCCACTTCCAGGAATGAAGATTGCTCACAGTGCCAATGCGTGCTGTTCTGCTTAGAGGAGGATTCTTGTTACCTGACATTGCAGCTCTGCTCTTCGTTCTGCCCTGTCGGTTTATGTAGGCCATTGTCGTTACATTGCCCGACTGAATCTGAATGGCCTTATCTTTTAGAAGATGTGCCGCTTGTAGAAGTCCGTTGTACACGGCCCTTAGTTCCAGAATGTTTATCGGAAGGATGGATTCCAGACTTGATCACCTTCCTTGGAAGTTTTCTCCCTGGGTGACTGCTCCCCAACCTCTGAGACTTGCATCCGTGGTTAGAAGGATCCAATTCTGAATCCCGAACCTGCAACCCTCTAGTAGGTGAGAAGTTTGCAGCCACCAGAGAAGCGAAATTCTGGCTTTCGGCAACAGACTTATCCTCTGGTGCATGTGAAGATGAGATCCCGACCATTTGTCCAGGAGATCCAGTTGGAAAGAACGTGCATGAAATCTTCTGTACTGTAGAGCCTCGTAGGAGGCAACCATCTTCCCCGGAAGGCGAGTGCACTGATGAACCGATACCCGGGCTGGCTCCAGGACATCCCGGACCACTGTTTGTATCACCAACGTTTTCTCCTCCGGCAGAAACACCCTCTGCACTTCCGTGTCGAGGATCATCCCCAGGAAGGACAGTCTCCTTGTCGGCTCCAAATGCGACTTTGGAAGATTCAGGATCCATCCATGATCCTGGAGTAGTTAAGTTGAGAGAGCAATGCTCTGTAACAGCTTCTCCCTGGAAGACGCTTTTATCAGCAGATCGTCCAGATAAGGAATAATGGCCCTCATTCCGAGTTGTTCGCTCACTAGCTGCTTTTAGCAGCAGTGCACACGCTAAGCCGCCGCCCTCTGGGAGTGTATCTTAGCTTAGCAGAAGTGCGAACGAAAGAGTAGCAGAATTGCTACTAAAAAATTTCATGCCGTTTCTGAGTAGCTCCAGACCTACTCCTATCTTGCGATCACTTCAGTCTGTTTAGTTCCTGGTTTGACGTCACAAACACGCCCTGCGTTTGGCCAGCCACTCCCCCGTTTCTCCAGCCACTCCTGCGTTTTTGCCTGGCACGCCTGCGTTATTTAGCACACTCCTGGAAAACGCTCAGTTACCACCCAGAAACACCCACTTCCTGTCAATCACTCACCGATCAGCAGAGCGACTGAAAAGCGTCGCTCGGGCCTGTGTAAAATTGCATAGTTTTGTGTGAAAATACTTAGCGCGTGCGCCCTGCGGCCCATACGCTTGCGCAGAACTACCAGTTTTTAGCCTGATCGCAATTCTGCAAAAAACGGCAGCGAGCGAACAACTCGGAATGACCACCAATGGTCACACCCTGCTTGACGAGGAGTAGCATCATCTCCGCCATGACCTTGGTGAACACCCTCGGTGCCGTGAAGAGGCCAAAAGGCAGTGCCTGGAATTGATAGTGACAGTCCAGCAGCGCAAATATTAGATAAGCCTGGTGAGGCGGCCAGATCGGAATGTGAAGGTACGCATCCTTGATATCCAGGGATTGTAGGGGAGGCGGTCAACATCCCGCTGGACAAGATCCCGGCGGTCGAAATACCGATGCCGGTATACCGACCGCCACAATCCCGACATATTCTCCCTCCGTGGGTGTCCACGACACCCATAGAGGGAGAATATAATAGTGTGGCGAGCGTAGCGAGGCACCGAGCCCGCAAGGGGCTGCGTTCCGCTCGCCACCCCTGTCGGGATTGTGCGGTCGGGATTCCGGCGTCGGTATTTCGACCGCCGGGATCCCGTCCAGCGGGATTACGTACTGATCCCGATTGTATAAATTCCCCCTCCTTCAGATCTGAGATCACCGCTCTCAGAGACTCCATCTTGAATTTGAATTCCCTTAAATAAGGGTTCAATTACTTTAGGTGCAATATTGGTCTGACCGAACCATCCGGTTTCGGTACCACAAACAGGTTTGAGTAATAACCCTTGTTTGTTAAGTGAGGTGGAACTGGAACAATGACATTTGACTTTAGTAATTTTTGAATGGCCTCCTGTAGGATAGCACTTTCTGTCAGCGAAGCTGGTATGCCTGATTTGAAGAATCTTTGAGATGGGAGTTCTTGAAACTCCAGTCTGTACCCCTGGGTAACAGTATCTTGTACCCAGGGGTCCAGGCATGATGACGCCCAGACGTGACTGAAATTTCGCAGTCTTGCTCCCACCTGCCCGATCTCCAGGCTGGGAAGTCCACTGTCATGCCAAGGATTTTGAGGAAGCAGAACCAGGTTTCTGTTCCTGGGAACCTGTTGGTACAGGTTTTCTGGATTTCCCCCGACCTACTCTGAAGAAAGTGGAAGGGGGTTTGGACTTTTTAACTTTCGCGGTCTGAAAGGACTGCATTGTAGATGTAGGATAAGATTTCCTAGTCAGTGGTGTTGCTGAGGGAAGAAAGGTTACATGCCTCAACAGCTTCAGCAGCCCAGGTTGCTGCAATGGTTGGCCTATGCACAGCCCCCGTTAGGGTATAAATCGCTTTTAGACAACCCTCCACACGTCTATCCGTTAGTTCCTTCAGAGAGGCGACAGTAGTTACTGGCAGAGCTGAGGAAACTACCATGCGAGCCACATGAGAATCTACAGGCGGAGGAGTTTCCCAAGTTTTTCATAGCTCCGCAGAGAGAGGATAGCGGGCCAACAGTCTCTTATGCAGTGTGAATGTCGTACCTGGATTTTCCCAGGATTCCTGACGTATGTCCGCCAGGTGTTGAGAATGAGGTAAAACTTGTTTAACCACTTTCTTGCGTTTAAATCTGTCCAGATTTTTAGAGACAGCCGCAGGCTTAGGCTCATCAGAGACCTGAAGAATGAGCCTAATAGCCTCAATCAAATCAGGGACATCCATCAGTGACTTGCCCTCCCCATCAGAAACATGAGTCAAGTGTCTGTGGGATCAGTATACGCACCATCCTCCTCAGAGGACGTGTCCGGGACAGTAGTGGATTGTGAGGATGTAGCGGCCCGTTTAGAAGACGACTTAGTCTTGGGAGGGCGAGAGTGAGACTTATATTTAGTCAGTGAACGGTTCAAGTGCTGTAACTGTGTTGAGATTTGATCCGCCCACGGCGGATTGACAGTAGGGACCACAAATTGCTGCAGTGGCATAGGAGGTCCCACAGGGGGCATAAGTTTAGTTACTAGCGTATTCAACAATGTGGAGAAGGTAGCCCAAGGTGGGTCATTAGTTGCCCCCGGTGCTACAGACCCACTGGGGGGTAAGGAACCCCCTGAACCCTAAGCTGCCATGTTATCCTCAAAAGTGACTGCAGCATCACCACTACGCAACGTGGGAGAAGCCCCAGTTCCATTGCCTCGTATAGCCGACATAATGAGAAGCACAATATCAGGTAACCTAGTACAATCTTAGCAGCGATATACCTTAGCAAGAACTCCCAGAGTAGTGTGACTTTCCTGTCAGCACAAACCGGGAATCCAAGAGATATACGGTGACTATAAATCACAAAGAAAAATACACAGCAAGTATAGCTTGCGAAAAGCCTATATCAGTTTATAAACCTGACACACTTAGCCCCCTCAGGTTACAATATATAGGAGTAGCAAGCTGAGTGAAATAACCGAGATGGCAGCCACGCAGCAGCTACATGCACACACATATATAGTCACAAGTGTACCATGCAGAAATTATACACCATAAAACTGCACTGGACTAGAAATACAAAGTAATACTCAGTATAGCTATATATGTAAACAGTAGATATAACAAAACACAGTAGATACTGGATGTATATCACAGGGTGTTTGTACCACACAACCCTGAATGTATGCACTCTTTCTTAACTAACACTGTCCCTTGACAGGTAGAATACTTAAGTGTTCTGTAAAATGCACAGCACTGGCGAGCAGGTGGCTTTACAGAGGAGAATTTGCCCCAGCAGTCCCAGGAACAGCGCAGCTCCTTATGATGGCGGCTGACAGGGAGTGAGGAAGAGATATGCAGCTCCAGGGCGGAAACATTTACCCAAATGGCGCCCTGGGGCTGGGGGAGGGGCTACAGGTTAGGCCTTATTCCCATGCTGGCTTCCCCACCGGGCTCTGCGGGCTGTTAAAAATGGGTTTTTATAGGAGAAAAACCCCTACCTGTGCCCTGTGTCCTGGTGACTAATGGAGCGGCTGCCCTTTACAGTGTCCACACCAGCGCGCGCGGCCCCCCCCCCCCCCCCAAGGCTGCGCCGGATCGCGGTAAAAGCGGGCCAAAGAGACCCCTTACCGCCCCATGTACCTGCGGCCACGCGATCATGGAGGACAGCGGTGAGTGTGTGTGACTGACAGGAAAGACACCGGAGCCTCCGCTGTAGTGACCCGGCAACCAGGTTGCGGGAGTATACAGCGCCGCTGGGGGAGTAATGGAGCTGCAGCAGAGGATGTCTATCTGACATTCAGGAAAGCTGCAGCCCTTAAAGTCTTCAAATTTCTTCTTTTCTTCTGAAAGTAAGCTATCATATAGGCTGCAAGAGCAGTCCTCCTGTTGATTGCTTGCTTACTGCATGGCAGCAACTTACAAACTGAGCTCCTGTGCACGGAGGTGGGGTTATAGAGGAGGCGGCGCTGTGCATCTTGGGACAGTCAAAGCTTTGAGCCTGTTGGTGCCTCGGATCAAGATCCTACTCTACACCCCGATGTTAATCCTTGTGGAGCCCAGTGTACCCCCGCAGCAGAAAATAAAACTAAAGAAGCTCTAGGAGCTCCCCTAGCTGTGACCAGCTCCTCGGGCACATTTTCTAAACTGAGTCTGGTAGGAGGGACATAGAAGGAGGAGCCAGCCCACACTCTGAAACTCTTAAAGTGCCAATGGCTCCTAGTGGACCCGTCTATACCCCATGGTACTAATGTGGACCCCAGCATGCTCTAGGACGTAAGAGAAAACAATTCAATGTCACTTCTATCCATAGTATCTAATTCCTCTAGTAAAGTGCCTAACCACTTTACTATGGCTTTAGAAATCCACACACAAGCAATAGTGGGTCTTAAAGCTACACTAGTAGCTGTGTATAGTGATTTGAGCGTAGTCTCAATCTTGCTGGCTCTTTTAAAGCGGTGGACCCAGGGACAGATAAAACCACCTTTTTAGACAATCTAGATACAGAAGCGCCTACTACAGGCGGGTTTTCCCACTTTTCCTGTACTCCTCAGGGAAAGGAAAAGCAATGAGAACCCATTTTGGGATCTGGAACTTTTTCTCTGTGTTTTCCCAGGATTTTTCAAACAATGCGTTTAATTCCTTAGACGCAGGGAAGGTAAGGGATGTTTTCTTATTGTCTGTAAAGTAAGCCTCCTCTACCTGCTCAGGTACCTTATCAGTAATGTGTAAAATGTCCCTAATAGCCTCAACCATGAGTTGCACCCCCTTAGCAAGGGATGCATCTCCCACCTGCATAAGCCCCATCACCGTCCCCTGTATTAGAGTCGGTATCCGTGTCAGCTTGCATTATCTGGCAAGAGCACGCTTCTTTGGGTATATAATTGGGGTTTTTGATGAGGTAGTGGGAGCTGAATACAACAAGACTTTCTTAAAACATGTGTTTCAGTCTCATTTTGAGCCATCCGAGATGAAATCTGGGATATCACTCACCTAAGAGAATCCACCCATGGGGGTTCGGATTCAGAAGGCTGAGACAGTATATTGCAGTCCTGAGTACATCGAATAGACTCTTCTGGAGAAGATACAAACTCTGCAGCACAAGATACAGAGTTCCTAGACATGTTATGTGAGATATATAAACAAACACACACACACACAGGAAAATGCAGACACAGTTTCCCCCAGAGTACCTTCAGAGAGTCACAGAGTATATGGAGCCAGCCACACAGCGCCCCATTAGGCAGTTAATACACTAAACAGACGGCGCTGACTGAATAACCTTAATAGGATTAAACAGTGATTATAACACTCTCCCCCCTCTGTCTATAACTCCCTGGTACCGCAGAGGTATGCTGAAGTTATGTGGAGGGCAGCGCTCTCTGTCAGCGTCTCTTCAGTGTGATCTGCAGGGAGAAAATGGCGCTGGTGAGTGCTGGATCCGATCTGAGAATCCCCGCCCCCCTGTAATGGCGCATCTTCCCGCACTTTAGAGATTATACTGGCCTGAGGTTTTGCGCTGCTAACAGTGGGATCAGCCCCTATTAGCATATGTGACCAGTGTAGGGTATGTTGCGCTGGCCCAGGACGCCCCTCACAGCGCCGTACACCAAGTGACGCTGAGCCTTCCGGAGCACAGCCTGTCAGAACTGGGCTCCCACCCTTGTGCCGCCATTCCCGCCGGCGGTACTCACCACTCTTCTATCTTCTGGCTTTGTTAGGGGGTGGCGGCCGTGCTGCGGGAGTGAGCGGTCGCCTCGTGGGCTTGCGATCAGCACCCTCAGGAACTCAGTGTCCTGTCAGCGGAGATAGAGGACCATTAACTTCTAGAGTTGGTTCCTACTCTCCCCCTAAGTCCCACGAAGCAGGGAGGCTTTTGCCAGCAGCCTCCCTTTATCTAACACTCTTAGAAAAACAATAAAACTAGAAAAACTCCTAGGAGCTCCCCTAGCTGTGACCGGCTCCTCTGGGCACATTTTCTAAACTGAGTCTGGTATGAGGGGCATTAAGGGAGGAGCCAGCCCACACTATTAAACTCTTAAAGTGCCCATGGATCCCAAGGGACCCATCTATACCCCATGGTACTAATGTGGACCCCAACATCCTCTAGGACGTATGAGAGAACAAACAAACAGCTGCCTGTCCCCCTATACAGCACACACTGCTTACTCTCAGTTATTCTTGTGAGTGCTGTCGCTGTTTGAATTATGGAAGTGAGGCGCTTTGCTTAGTACTGTACCTTATGGATGGCACCTGTGCCAATCGCTGGAGTGGGTGTATGTATATACAGCATGTGTGCAATCACTCACTACAACAGCTCATTTAGCAATGTACAGTATATTAAGCACAGTAGACACCCCTCACACAAAGCGCTTAAACCCCCCATCCCCCCAACTTCCTCACCTGACACCAGGCGCAGAGAAGAGTGCACGTTCAGTCAGGCTCTTCTGAACTGTTATCAGCAGTTAGCGCCGCAGCAGCTTCCCTGGACTCGGCGCTGTGAGGCGTTATGCGCACATCAGCTCCGATCCTGGTTCCCGGCCACTACAAGCTCAAATTGTGTATACACACGGTGCAATATTTATTTTCGATTTTGACTCTATAGTTAAAATCGTAAGAACATATAGTTCATATCGCATTGTGTGTATAGTCCCTGCAATGCCGTTGCGCGGTCCCACGGGATAGGCATCGCAAGGAAAAATAAGAATTTACTTACCGATAATTCTATTTCTCGTAGTCCGTAGTGGATGCTGGGAACTCCGTAAGGACCATGGGGAATAGCGGCTCCGCAGGAGACTGGGCACAAAAGTAAAGCTTTAGGACTACCTGGTGTGCACTGGCTCCTCCCCCTATGACCCTCCTCCAAGCCTCAGTTAGGATACTGTGCCCGGACGAGCGTACACAATAAGGAAGGATTTTGAATCCCGGGTAAGACTCATACCAGCCACACCAATCACACCGTACAACCTGTGATCTGAACCCAGTTAACAGCATGATAACAGAGGAGCCTCTGAAAAGATGGCTCACAACAATAATAACCCGATTTTTGTAACAATAACTATGTACAAGTATTGCAGACAATCCGCACTTGGGATGGGCGCCCAGCATCCACTACGGACTACGAGAATTAGAATTATCGGTAAGTAAATTCTTATTTTCTCTGACGTCCTAGTGGATGCTGGGAACTCCGTAAGGACCATGGGGATTATACCAAAGCTCCCAAACGGGCGGGAGAGTGCGGATGACTCTGCAGCACCGAATGAGAGAACTCCAGGTCCTCCTCAGCCAGGGTATCAAATTTGTAGAATTTAGCAAACGTGTTTGCCCCTGACCAAGTAGCTGCTCGGCAAAGTTGTAAAGCCGAGACCCCTCGGGCAGCCGCCCAAGATGAGCCCACCTTCCTTGTGGAATGGGCTTTTACAGATTTTGGCTGTGGCAGGCCTGCCACAGAATGTGCAAGCTGAATTGTACTACAAATCCAACGAGCAATAGTCTGCTTAGAAGCAGGAGCACCCAGCTTGTTGGGTGCATACAGGATAAACAGCGAGTCAGATTTTCTGACTCCAGCCGTCCTGGAAACATATATTTTCAGGGCCCTGACTACGTCCAGCAACTTGGAGTCCTCCAAGTCCCTAGTAGCTGCAGGTACCACAATAGGCTGGTTCAAGTGAAACGCTGAAACCACCTTAGGGAGAAATTGAGGACGAGTCCTCAATTCTGCCCTGTCCGTATGAAAAATTAGGTAAGGGCTTTTATAGGATAAAGCCGCCAATTCTGAGACACGCCTGGCTGAAGCCAGGGCCAACAGCATTACCACTTTCCATGTGAGATATTTTAAGTCCACAGTGGTGAGTGGTTCAAACCAATGTGATTTTAGGAACCCCAAAACTACATTGAGATCCCAAGGTGCCACTGGAGGCACAAAAGGAGGCTGTATATGCAGTACCCCCTTGACAAACGTCTGAACTTCAGGAACTGAAGCCAGTTCTTTCTGGAAGAAAATCGACAGGGCCGAAATTTGAACCTTAATGGACCCTAATTTTAGGCCCATAGACAGTCCTGTTTGCAGAAAATGCAGGAAACGACCCAGTTGAAATTCCTCTGTAGGGGCCTTCCTGGCCTCGCACCACGCAACATATTTACGCCAAATACGGTGATAATGCTGTACGGTTACATCCTTCCTGGCTTTGATCAGGGTAGGGATGACTTCATCCGGAATGCCTTTTTCCTTCAGGATCCGGCGTTCAACCGCCATGCCGTCAAACGCAGCCGCGGTAAGTCTTGGAACAGACAGGGTCCCTGCTGGAGCAGGTCCTTTCTTAGAGGTAGAGGCCACGGGTCCTCTGTGAGCATCTCTTGAAGTTCCGGGTACCAAGTCCTTCTTGGCCAATCCAGAGCCACGAGTATAGTCTTTACTCCTCTCCTTCTTATGATTCTCAGTACCTTGGGTATGAGAGGCAGAGGAGGGAACACATACACTGACTGGTACACCCACGGTGTTACCAGAGCGTCCACAGCTATTGCCTGAGGGTCCCTTGACCTGGCGCAATACCTGTCTAGTTTTATGTTGAGGCGGGACGCCATCATGTCCACCTTTGGTTTTTCCCAACGGTTCACAATCATGTGGAAGACTTCTGGGTGAAGTCCCCACTCTCCCGGGTGGAGGTCGTGTCTGCTGAGGAAGTCTGCTTCCCAGTTGTCCACTCCCGGAATGAACACTGCTGACAGTGCTATCACATGATTTTCCGCCCAGCGAAGAATCCTTGCAACTTCTGCCATTGCCCTCCTGCTTCTTGTGCCGCCCTGTCTGTTTACGTGGGCGACTGCCGTGATGTTGTCTGACTGGATCAGCACCGGCTGACCTTGAAGCAGAGGTCTTGCTAGGCTTAGAGCATTGTAGATGGCCCTTAGCTCCAGGATATTTATGTGAAGTGATGTCTCCAGGCTTGACCACAAGCCCTGGAAATTTCTTCCCTGTGTGACTGCTCCCCAGCCTCTCAGGCTGGCATCCGTGGTCACCAGGACCCAGTCCTGAATGCCGAATCTGCGGCCCTCTAGAAGATGAGCACTCTGCAACCACCACAGGAGAGACACCCTTGTCCTTGGTGACAAGATTATCCGCTGATGCATCTGAAGATGCGACCCGGACCATTTGTCTAGCAGATCCCACTGGAAGGTTCTTGCGTGGAATCTGCCGAATGGGATTGCTTCGTAAGAAGCCACCATCTTTCCCAGGACCCTTGTGCATTGATGCACTGAGACTTGGCCTGGTTTTAGGAGATTTCTGACTAGTTCGGATAACTCCCTGGCTTTCTCCTCCGGGAGAAACACCTTTTTCTGGACTGTGTCCAGGATCATCCCTAGGAATAGAAGTCGTGTCGTCGGGATCAGCTGCGATTTTGGAATATTGAGAATCCAACCGTGCTGGCGCAGCACTATCTGAGATAGTGCTACTCCGACTTCCAACTGTTCCCTGGATCTTGCCCTTATCAGGAGATCGTCCAAGTAAAGGATAACTAAAACTCCCTTCCTTCGAAGGAGTATCATCATTTCGGCCATTACCTTGGTAAAGACCCGGGGTGCCGTGGACAATCCAAACGGCAGCGTCTGAAACTGATAGTGACAGTTCTGTACCACAAACCTGAGGTACCCTTGGTGAGAAGGGTAAATTGGGACATGTAGGTAAGCATCTTTGATGTCCAGAGACACCATATAGTCCCCTTCTTCCAGGTTTGCAATCACTGCTCTGAGTGACTCCATCTTGAATTTGAACCTTTGTATGTAAGTGTTCAAGGATTTTAGGTTCTTAAAATTGGTCTCACCGAGCCGTCCGGCTTCGGTACCACAAATAGTGTGGAATAGTACCCCTTTCCCTGTTGTAGGAGGGGTACCTTGATTATCACCTGCTGGGAATATAGCTTGTGAATGGCTTCCAATACTGCCTCCCTGTCTGAGGGAGACGTCGGTAAAGCAGACTTTAGAAAACGGCGAGGGGGAGACGTCTCGAATTCCAATTTGTACCCCTGAGATACCACCTGAAGGATCCAGGGGTCCACTTGTGAGTGGGCCCACTGCGCACTGAACTTCTTGAGACTGGCCCCCACCGTGCCTGAGTCCGCTTGTAAAGCCCCAGCGTCATGCTGAGGACTTTGCGGAGGCGGGAGAGGGCTTTTGTTCCTGGGAACTGGCTGTTTGTTGCAGCCTTTTTGCTCTCCCTCTGCCACGGGGCAGAAATGAGGCGCCTTTTGCCCGCTTGCCCTTATGGGGCCGAAAGGACTGCGCCTGATAATACGGCGTCTTCTTAGGTTGAGAAGCTACCTGGGGTAAAAATTTGGATTTTCCAGCAGTTGCCGTGGCTACCAGGTCTGATAGACCTACCCCAAATAACTCCTCCCCCTTATAAGGCAATACTTCCATGTGCCTTTTAGAATCCGCATCACCTGACCACTGCCGCGTCCATAAACCTCTTCTTGCAGAAATGGACAGCGCGCTAACTCTTGATGCCAGTCTGCAAATATCCCTCTGTGCATCACGCATATATAGAAATGCATCCTTCAAATGCTCTATAGTCAGTAATATACTGTCCCTATCTAGGGTATCAATATTTTCAGTCAGGGAATCCGACCACGCCAGGCCCGCACTGCACATCCAGGCTGAGGCGATTGCTGGTCGCAGTATAACACCCGTGTGAGTGTATATACATTTTAGGATATTCTCCAGCTTTCTATCGGCAGGTTCCTTTAGGGCGGCCGTATCAGGAGAGGGTAGTGCTACCTGTTTAGACAAGCGTGTGAGCGCTTTATCCACCCTAGGGGGTGTTTCCCAACGTGCCCTATCCTCTGGCGGGAAAGGGTACGATGCCAATAACCTTTTAGGAATTATCAGTTTTTTATCGGGGGAAACCCACGCCTCATCACACACTTCATTTAATTCCTCGGATACAGGAAAAACTACAGGCAGTTTTTTCTCACCAAACATAATACCCTTTTTAGTGGTACTTGTATTATCAGAGATATGCAATACATTTTTCATTGCTTCAATCATGTAACGTGTGGCCCTAGTGGAAGTCATGTTTGTCTCCTCATCATCGACACTGGAGTCAGTATCCGTGTCTGTGTCTGCCATTTGAGGTAACGGGCGTTTTAAAGCCCCTGATGGCGTTTGAGACACCTGGACAGGCACAAGCTGAGTAGCCGGCTGTCTCATGTCGTCAACTGTCTGTCGTAAAGAGCTGACACTGTCACGCAATTCCTTCCATAAGCTCATCCACTCAGGTGTCGACTCCCTAGGGGGTGACAACTCTATAATAGGCAATTGCTCCGCCTCCATCTCATTTTCCTCCTCAAACATGTCGACACAATCGTACCGACACACCGCACACACACAGGGAATGCTCTGATAGAGGACAGGACCCCACTAGCCCTTTGGGGAGACAGAGGGAGAGTATGCCAGCACACACCAGAGCGCTATATATAGACAGGAATACCACTATAAAATGTGCTTTTCCCTTTATAGCTGCTGTTAGTATCAAAACTGCGCCAAATTAGTGCCCCCCTCTCTTTTTTACCCTTTTCTGTAGTGCAGGACTGCAGGGGAGAGTCAGGGAGACGTCCTTCCAGCGGAGCTGTGATGGAAAATGGCGCCCGTGTGCTGAGGAGATAGGCTCCGCCCCCTTCTCGGCGGCCTTTTCTCCCGCTTTTTGGTGAGTTCTGGCAGGGGTTAAAATACATCCATATAGCCCTGGGGGTTATATGTGGTGTATTTATGCCAGCCAAGGTGTTTACATTGCTGCTGAGGGCGCCCCCCCCTAGCGCCCTGCACCCTCAGTGACCGAAGTGTGAAGTGTGCCTGAGTAACAATGGCGCACAGCTGCAGTGCTGTGCGCTACCTTGTTAAAGACTGATGTCTTCTGCCGCCGATTTTTCCGGACCTCTTCTTGCTTCTGGCTCTGTAAGGGGGCCGGCGGCGCGGCTCTGGGACCGAGCTCCGAGGCTGGGCCTGTGTTCGGTCCCTCTGGAGCTAATGGTGTCCAGTAGCCTAAGAAGCCCAATCCACTCTGCACGCAGGTGAGTTCGCTTCTTCTCCCCTTAGTCCCTCGATGCAGTGAGCCTGTTGCCAGCAGGTCTCACTGAAAATAAAAAACCTAAAACTAAACTTTCACTAAGAAGCTCAGGAGAGCCCCTAGTGTGCACCCTTCTCGGCCGGGCACAAAAATCTAACTGAGGCTTGGAGGAGGGTCATAGGGGGAGGAGCCAGTGCACACCAGGTAGTCCTAAAGCTTTACTTTTGTGCCCAGTCTCCTGCGGAGCCGCTATTCCCCATGGTCCTTACGGAGTTCCCAGCATCCACTAGGACGTCAGAGAAAATAGACTGTGCAGGCAGCCCAACATCGACTCCGTTGAATAGTCAATGTTGGGCTGTGCGGCCCATTGCGCCGTGTGTACACAGCTTAAGGGCGGCAGCAGCCTGGCATGGAGCCAAGTAAAAAAAATTGTGTGGCAGCGCATGAATTAGCCTGGCCGGCAGCAGAGCCGGGCGAGCGCCTCTCTGCTTTGCAGGATCTGATGAGCGGGTCGGCCCCCACTTTGGCGGGTACGGCACGTGACGTCCACCGCACCCGTGCTGCGCTCCAGGCTGCAGCCTTTTCAGTGATTAGGCCCTGGCTGCCAGGAAGAAGACGTGAGCCTTGCCATGAGGTGGGTGAATGTGCAATCCAGTACTGGTTCTACTATGTTAGTGTATTTATTTATTATGGGATGTGTAACCTTTTCATCACCACTTATTTATATTATTTAAATGTTTGATACAGCCTATACTATAGGCCATCTATAGTGTCAAATATTAATACTATATTCCATACAGTATCCAATGTATAAAAAGACCAATGTTTACATTAATGTCCAGGGTCGGTACTAGGTTCTTTTGCCACTCCTGCACTTGCTCCAATGTAGGGATGGCCATCAATGTTACCATCGGTGAGAAACATTGATGACACAAATCATTTATGGCTAACCATCGATGATTTGCACCACTAGATGGCGGCCGCTAAAATGTGCTGGCTGAGCCGTGCATCAATCAAAAAACAAGGAGAGGGTTAGCTGGTGTTAGGGCGGAGATATGCTCCATGTCTCAGCACCTTGAAATTTAAAAAAAATATATATATTCATTTAGGCTGTGCCATCGATGGAGGGAAACCATCTGTTCCTCTCACATCGATGGCAAAAGCGTTTGACATTGGCCATAAACCATCGATGATTTGGACTCATCGATGGTCGATGGCCATCCCTACTCCAATGTTCCGCGGAGTAGGAGATTGTGGACGGCATTTGCAAATCGCCCTCTAGAAATCCTGCGTTTGCCGCTGATATACAGACACAGTAGGGGCACGGAGCGCGCTTTGCAGCAGCAGCACAGGCTGGGCGCTCAGGGCAGAGGGAGCTGCAGCACACAGTCACAGTGCACACACGGCTACCACCGGCGGTGATCAATGCACCTCAGTATCACCGCCACCAACATGTCTCCAGTGATCAACAAACACCCAGGCGACAGGGAGTGGTCCCCGGGCACCTGTAGTACCTGACGCCGCTGTCAGTGAGCGCTGTGTGCACGCAGACACTTTCACCACGTGCTGCAGCAGAAAGCCTAGCACGGGGACTCCTCCCCCATGTGAGGACGGCGGGTCACATGGGCGTGACGTCATCAGGGGGTCCTTAGGCCACTTGGATCTAGCAGCAGCGCATCTACAGCGTCTCCATGGCGGTCACCAAGCAGCTCTGGATCCGAATCGTGTACGCCGCCGTGGGCACGGTTATTGGCCTGTCCATATTCCTGACTTGGAATGTGGCCTTCGTGCAGCCCTGGACCGCGGCCATGGGGGGCCTATCAGGTAGGTAGCGGGGTGACAGGCTGCAGGTGGAGGACGGATGATGTCACTCATCTTATTTAATAATGTGTGTGTTTTACTGGTGCCTGTGGGGAGGAGCCGCATCCTAGGCGCTTGGGTAGTGTGTATGATGTAGTCTGTGTATGTGTGTCTCCCAAACAGTACACATTTGCTAGCGGGATACTCTGTCCCAGACGGCCATGGTGGGAGAGTGCTGTGTGCCAGGCAGGCATGGTAGAGTTGCCGTGTGCCCGGTGGGTATTGGAGGGGGGCTTGTGTGCCAGGCATGGGGGGAGAGTGCTGTGCCAGGCTGGCATGGGAAGGTGGCTTGTGTGTCAGGCATGGGGGGAGAGTGCTGTGTGCCAGGCGGGCATGGTAGAGTTGCTGTGTGCCAGGTTGGCATGGGATAGTGTTGTTTGCCAGCAGGGAATAGGGAAGCTAGTTCTGTGATGTGAGTGCATACTGGATGGTGCTGTGTACCAGGTGTGTATGGATGGAGGAAAGATGTGTAGCAAGGGCTTAGTGGTGCTGTTTTCCAGGTGGGTTTCGGGCCAAGATGCTATGTGTTGGATGGCTTGGGAGTGGGGATATGCTGTGTGCCAGGAGGGACTGGAGAATGTGTATGGAAAGTGTAATGCTGTCCCAGTTGGCTGGAGGTGTGGTGAACTCGGACATTTATTTTAGAGCTGCAATCATTTACAGGTCAGAACCATGCCTTGCAAATAAATGCCACTTTAAAAAAAACATCCATCAACCCGTACCTTCGGCAGACCTAGATGGCATTACATCCCACTCTGTTTGTTAAAAATGTTGAACTTATTCTAGCTGTGATATTTTAGGAGTACCTGGTAGAATAAGTGTGTATACGGTCTATACTGGAATGTTCTGAATTTCTGCTTAAATGTGACTAAATATGCACAGGTCTTCTCCTAATTCAGTTTCCCAAACGTGGTCCTCAATTCACCCCAGTGGTCCAGGTTTTAAGTTTGTCTATGCTTTTCCACATGTGACTTAATTAGTGCATCAGTTATATTGATTTAACCATCTGTACTGAGCCATATATATCTTTAAAACCTGGACCATTAGGGTTCCTTGAGGACTGCATTTGGGAACCTCTGCTCTAAGTCATATGTTCTGAAACTTGGTGCTCAGCACCCCAAACAGTTCATGTTTTCCAGATCTCACAAAATCACAAGTGAAATACTTGCCTTCAACTATGGATCTTTTAAAATGTGTCTGTGAGTAATGAATACTGCTAGATGACCTGGAAAACATGAATTGTTTAGGTTCTTGAGGACCGTTTTTGTGAACCACTAGTTTAAGTAAAAAAAAAAAGTGAACTCCAGTCAAATAACACACATACATACATTTTTTATTTATTTTTTTAAATTAATTTATTCATCAAAATTATCCAACACTAAATTTCTTTGTCAAAGAAAGTATGGGAAACCATGCTTTCATTAAACTGATGTTAGCACCTGCATACCCTGACACTGCGGCCACCGGGGGGGGGGGGTTGGAGATGCCAAGCACACACAAACACAGGTGTGTGACCGGGATCGGCAGCGGGGCTGTATACTACAGTCACAGTGCAGAACCCCAGGACTCCGCATTAGGCTTCCCTCTCCTAAGCCCGCCCCAGACTCTCAATGGCTAGCATCACAGGAGTCTGGGGGCGGGCACATATATTACATAAATCTATGCATGTATGTTTGTGTTTAACGGTATGTCCTCCTGCACAAGGAAGTCGACACTGCAGCCGCCGCTGTCTCCAACATTTCGCAGCCAAAATATGGTTAATTTGAACCAAAGGAGGTGTGTTTTTGCCATCCAAGAGCGTATTAGTTAGAGGAGACGTGTCTTTCCCTACCCTCATTTTCCATTAAAAAAACACCTAATTTTTATTTATTCATTTAAACAACAGGCACAGAGTTAATGCAAAAACACTCTTTGCAGGGGTTAACACAGTGGTACAGTCCACATACAGAGGTATTGCAGTTGCAGCCTAGTTCGAACAGGGTGTGCTTGGTGTAGTAGAGAACCCAGCGCAGCATACACCTACAGGCTGCGCACTTACTGTGATTGGTAGCGGCATATTTATGGACCTAAATAGTTGTGATACAGTTATCTTCTGAATCTCTTTGTGCTGTTGGATGGCTCGGAGAAGCAGGGCTGTGGCCACATCTTTAGGACCCCGGAGGAGAGAGACATTCACAGCAGAGCCGTGCAGTAGCGTTGTGGTCACGCTAGGCTGTTTTAGCAGAGGATCGCACCCTGTCCGATTTTTAACAGGCAAAATGCGCCCTGCCCCTTTAGCGGCACCCTGCTGAAACAGCCTCCCGCTGCGTGAATAGATGCCACACACACACATCTATTCAAATTAAAGGTAGAGCTTGAGGGAAGTCCAGCACCTCCGTAGGTGCGGGGCACGCCCCCATCTGTGACGCTTACTGCTGGGGCACGCCCTCATTAGTGACGTCGAGAGGGCCGGACCATCCCCAATAGTGACGCCAGCTGGGCTGCGTCCCCTTTTCGAGCATGAATACTGCCCAGGCACACCTGCGCCCTGCCCTGACAGGTTCCTGGGGGGAACATTAAGTGGCTCATGTCAGATGTCAGACCAGAGGGAGCTGCATTTTTTATTTTTGACCCTTATTCTTCTAGTAAGTTCTATATTGTGCTGGCCATGCTGTGGTATGGACTATGGGAATCGCAAGTTGTTGTGCGTGATAAAGGCAACCCTCGCCGATCCCAGCTCAAGTACACACTATCAGTCAGCATCAGTTTCATTCACGTCTGCAGCCAGTGGCCAGAAAACAATGTAATCTTTGTAATGACTAGCCACGTGTGTGTACTAAAAAGTAACAGAGCAGAGCGTTTATTTCTAACAAGCCGTACATTATAAAGTAGTCCAAATTTGAATACAGTGTCGTAGCTTCCTGACACACAGCTCAATCCTATTGGCTAATAAACTCTATCTTATACGTAAAATATTTACGAACGTCTATAATTCTTATACAGTATGTGCTTAAATGGGTTAACTGGGGGGGGGTTGCTAAATGCGAGACATACATTTGTCTAGTTAAGTTTTTACACCTGCCAAACCACAAACTTAAAGGTACCTTGTGAAGTCTACATGTCTAGCTGCTGAAAGGTACATTTCAATCAGGAAAGTACCAAAAATTATAGATCTTTTAAAAGGTCACACAACGTGCAGCGCCTTGCACTTGTTCCAATATCAGCTCTGAGCTGAAAAACAATTTTAAACAGATTATCAAATGTCAATGAGACATATTAAAACGTGGAGTCTATGAACAAAGATGGCTTCCATCTTTATCATGGGTCTCCCTGTTATATTGTTGGCAGCACTCTGCCCCACCACATTGGATGTAAGCAGCTCAAACTATAGTATTGATGCTGGTTAATTTTGGTGAAGTGTGTGTATCTTTTACACCACCGCTTTGGGAGTGGCACATTTTATTACCTTTAGCCGGATTGTTTGGATATGTGGCCTACTCTAAATAGATTGCCTCCTCTTTTAGATGCATGTAACATGATTTAGAGACAGATTGAATGTGTGGAACAAAGGACAGTCCAGAGTCGAGGATGACACCTCAGTAGCGAGCTTGTGGGGTAGGGTTCGTTGTACTGTTGTCAACCGTCATAGAGATAAGAGGTTTGTAAGTACTCTTGGCTGGCGGGAATTTTTGGAAATGTTGAGTCTGGGGTGGCGTGATGACATCCAAGATGAAATGGCAGTAAGACATTCTGAGACACTGATCAAAATCGATGGTAACAACTCTGGGGAGGATTGATAGATTTGAGTATCCTCAGCGTACAAATTATACTGAAATCCAAAGGAGCTGATTAGTTTGCCGAAAGATAAAGTATAGATTGAGAAAAGACGGAGCCTTGCGGTACTCCAACTGATAGAGGTAGTGAAGAGGAGGTGGAACCAGAGAAGCAAACACTGAGAGAGCGATTAGATAGGTAGGATGACAACCAAGAAAGGACTGTGTTCTGGACACCTAGTGACAGTAGTGTTAGTATGAGAATTAAACCTAATGTATGCAAAAAAAGAAATACTAACCTACCTACTGGATGGCATTAATACGGCTCCCTAGTGCACAGTGCCATTTAGTTTACTTGTGCTAACTGTTGCTCTGCTCTGGATTCTGCAAGATCTCACTCAGCTGAATCTTCTGTTTGTGTGTTCTAGATGATCCGCTAATACAGGGGTCTATTATACTAATTTGCTCTGGGACCCCATTTGACAAAAAATGTTTTTTTACAGGACCCCAGAACAGTACCCCTACATTTATATGAAAGTATCACACTTTTTTTATTTTATTGTAGAGCTATATTTTTATGCCCACCACCTCTTTATATTTTATGTCCATCATCCCACTTATATTTTTATGCTTATCACCCCCTTCATCTTCTTTTTATATTTTTATGCGCAAGATCTTACTTATGTTTTGGCCATCACATACCTCCCAACTTTTCAGAAGAGCGGAGAGGGACATTTGTGCTTGCCAAAGCAGCACAGTCGCAAAAAGAGGGTGTGGCCTTTTCCCCTATTTTCCTCATGCTTTGGGCATGCCCAGCACTCTGGCAGCTGCTGGCTTGACCTAGTCCCTCTCTCCAGTGAATAGACACTGCGTGCATGTGCACAGTATCTAGTGGTGGAAGGTGGCAGGTATGTCCACACAGATGAGGACTTAACCAAAGGGTGGTTTAACCAGGTAGAAACAAGAACAGGATAACACTATCCACAGCAGGTACAGGTTGGTAGGATTCCCAGTTGTAGTTAGGAGCTTGAGGGTTATGCTGGGGGTTGTGGTGCATAGTTTAGTTGTATGCTGGCTTATGCACAGTGGTGGCAGTGGGATCTCTAATACAGTATGCTTTTGTGATCTAGTCATACTGTGGCATCTTCGCAGTTGGAGGTATTCGGGGTCACGTCTATGATGGTGGATGAATGAAGGAGTCTGATGAGATGGGGAGCCGTGCATGTCGGAGGTTGCACCTCCATGGAGAGTCTCTTGGTCCTAGTCCCTGCCAGCTATCTGCTGATAAACTGAGGCAGCGCAGAGCGTGCTTCTAACAAGCTGGGCATACAGTTATCGAGTCATGCATCACTGTGGACACCCCACATTTCTGCTGGATGGTTGCAACTCACTTTGGGGTTGCGATCCATAGTTTGAGAGCTGCCGAGCTAACAAATCATGCAAAAAGTTCTAAGGCCTTCAGCTCCCAAATGAAGCCACAAAGTGAATGACCGTAATAGTGATCCAGTATAATACGTAGTACTGCAATGCATTCTTGTCCATTTTTGCATCATGCTCCCATTTATCATTTCTGAATTGGGCTATCAGTATTATCATCATTTTGGTTTCTCTGACGTCCTAGTGGATGCTGGGGACTCCGTAAGGACCATGGGGAATAGACGGACTCCGCAGGAGACTGGGCACTCTAAAGAAAGATTTAGGACTATCTGGTGTGCACTGGCTCCTCCCCCTATGACCCTCCTCCAAGCCTCAGTTAGATTTCTGTGCCCGGCTGAGCTGGATGCACACTAGGGGCTCTCCTGAGCTCCTAGGAAGAAAGTGTTTGTTAGGTTTTTTTATTTTCAGTGAGACCTGCTGGCAACAGGCTCACTGCATCGAGGGACTAAGGGGAGAAGAAGCGAACCTACCTAAGTGGTGGTAGCTTGGGCTTCTTAGGCTACTGGACACCATTAGCTCCAGAGGGATCGAACACAGGACCCGACCTCGTCGTCCTTTCCCGGAGCCGCGCCGCCGTCCCCCTTACAGAGCCAGAAGCAAGAAGGTGGTCCGGAAAATCGGCGGCTGAAGACTTCTGTCTTCTCCAAGGTAGCGCACAGCACTGCAGCTGTGCGCCATTGCTCCTCATGCACACCACACACTTCGGTCACTGATGGGTGCAGGGCGCTGGGGGGGGGGGCGCCCTGAGCAGCAATACTGACACCTTGGCTGGCAAACTGGCACCATATATAGCCCCAAAGGCTATGTAGGTGCTTTTTAACCCCTGCCAGAATCCATAAAAATGCGGGAGAAAGTCCGCGAAAAAGGGGCGGAGCTATCTCCTTCAGCACACTGGCGCCATTTTTCCTTCACAGCTCCGTTGGAGGGAAGCTCCCTGGCTCTCCCCTG
The DNA here is from genome assembly GCF_028390025.1 of Pseudophryne corroboree. Lineage (NCBI taxonomy): Eukaryota > Metazoa > Chordata > Amphibia > Anura > Myobatrachidae > Pseudophryne > Pseudophryne corroboree. The sequence continues at coordinate 200,291,361 of NC_086445.1, read as the reverse complement.
CAGTCAATACTACAGAAAGGGTTAAAAAGAGAGGGGGGGCACAATTTAGGCGCAGTATACAATATATATAGGCAGCTATAAGGGAAAACACTCTTATATGTGATATATAGCGCCCTGGTGTGTGCTGGCATACTCTCCCTCTGTCTCCCCAAAGGGCTTTGTGGGGTCCTGTCCTCTGTCAGAGCATTCCCTGTGTGTGTGCTGTGTGTCGGTACGGCTGTGTCGACATGTATGAGGAGGATAATGATGTGGAGGCGGAGCGAATGCCTGTAAATGTGATGTCACCCCCTGCGGGATCGACACCGGTGTGGTTGGACTTATGGAAGGATTACGTGGAAGTGTCAACTCCTTACACAAAAGGTCGACGACACAGAACAGCCGGCTACTCAGCTTGTGCCTGTTCCAGCGTCTCAAATGTCATGGGTGCTCTAAAAACGCCCGCTACCTCAGATGGCAGAAACAGATGTCGACACGGATACCGACTCCAGTGTCGACGACGATGAGACTAGTGTACCCTCCAAATAGGTCCACCCGTTACATGATTGAGGCAATGAAAAATGTATTACACATTTATGATAATACCCCAGGTACCACATAAAAGGGTATTATGTTTGGTGAGAGAAAACTACCAGTAGTTTTTCCTGCATCTGAGAAATTAAATGAGGTGTGTGAGGAAGCGTGGCCTTCCCCCGGTAAGAAATTGATAATTTCTAAACGGTAATTGGCAGCGTACCCTTTCCCGCCAGAGGATAGGTCACGTTGGGAAACACCCCATAGGGTAGATACAGCGCTTACACGCTTATTAGAAAAGGTGGCACTACCGTCTCCGGATACGGCCGCCCTGAAGGAATCTGCTGATAAAAAGCAGGGGGTTACCCTGAAAGATATAGTCACACACTCGGGCATTATATTGCGACCAGCCATTGCTTCGGCATGGATGTGCAGTGCTCCCGCTGCGTGGTCAGATTCCCTGTCGGAAAATTACTATGGATAGGGACAATATTTTGCTGACAATAGAGCATATAAAAGACGTGGTCTTATACATGCGTGATGCACAGAGGGATATTTGCCGGCTGGCATCAAAAATAAGCGCTAGGTCCATTGCCGCCAGACAGGGGTTATGGACTCGGCAATGGTCAGGCGATGCCGACTCGAATCGGCACATGGAAGTTTTGCCCTATAAGGGGGTAAAACTGTTTGGGGATGGTCTTTCAGACCTCGTTTCCACAGCTACTGCTGGGAAATCGACTTTTTTGCCACAGGCTACCCCACAACAAAAGAAAGCACCGTATCATCAAGTACAGTCCTTTCGGCCCCAGAAAAGCAAGAGGGCTAGAGGCTCATCCTTTCTGCCGAGAGGCAAAGGTAGAGGAAAAAGCTGCAGCACACAGCTAGTTCCCAAGAGCAGAAGTCCTCCCTGCGTCCGGTAAGTCCACAGCATGACTCTGGGGCTGCTCAGGCGGACCCGGGTACGGTGGGGGCCCGTCTCAGAAATTTCAGCGCCCAGTGTGCTCTCTCACATGGATCCCTGGGTCCTTCAAGTAGTATCTCAGGGGTACAGGCTGGAGTTCGAGACGTTCTTCCCCCCGCCGTTTCCTAAAATCTGCCTTACCGGCACCTCCCTCTGCCAGGGAGGCGGTGTTGGTGGCTATTCAACACTAAAATCACAACAAGTGATTGTCAAGGTGCCCCTCCTTCAGCAAGGAAGGGGTTACTATTCCACAATGGTTGTGGTACCGAAACAGAACGGTTCGGTGAGACCCATCTTAAAATTAAAATACTTGAACTTTTATATCAGAAGATTCAAGTTCAAGATGGAATCGCTCAGGGCGGTTATTACGAGCCTGGACGAGGGGGATTACAGGGTCTCCCTGGACATCAAGGATGCGTACCTGCATGTCCCCATTTAACCTCCTCACCAGGAGTACCTCAGATGTGTGGTACAGGACTGTCACTATCAGTTCCAGACGCTGCCGTTGGAGTTGTCCACGGCACCGAAGGTCTTTACCAAGGTAATGGCCGAAATGATGATACTCCTTCGCAAGAAGGAAGTTTTTATTATCCCGTACTTGGACGATCTCCTGATAAAGGTGAGGTCCAAAGAACAGTTGGTAGTGGGGGTAGCACTCTCTCGGGAAGTGCTACAACAGCACGACTGGATTATCAATATTCCAAAGTCACAGCTGGTCCCGACGACACGTCTTCTGTTCCTGGGAATGATTCTGGACACAGACCAGAAAAGAGTGTTTCTTCCAGTGGAAGCACATGAGTCCTGGAAAAAATGGTAGCTTCGTACGAAGCATAATTCCATTCGGAAGGTTCCACGTAAGGACGTTCCAGTGGGACCTGTGGGACAAATGGTCCGGGTCCCATCTACAGATACAACAGCGGATAACCCTGTCGGCAAGAAACAGGTTGTCGCTGCTGTGGTGGCTGCAGAGGGCTCATCTACTAGAGGGCCGCAGATTCGGAATACAGGACTGGGTCCTGGTGACCACGGAGGCCAGCCTTCGGGGCTGGGGTGCAGTCACACAGGGAAGAAATTTCCAAGGAGATTTCGCTTCACATAAATATTCTGGAGCTAAGGGCCATTTACAATGCCCTATGCCAAGCAAGGCCCCTGCTTCAGAACCAGCCGGTACTGATCCAATCAGACAATATCACGGCGGTCGCCCATGTAAACAGACAGGGCGGCACAAGAAGCAGGATGGCGATGGCAGAAGCCACAAGGATTCTCCGATGGGCGACCTACACCCGGGAGAATGGGGACTTCTTCCAGAAGTTTTCCAAATGCGGGTAAACCGTTGGGAATGCCCACGGGTGGACATGATGGCGTCCCGCCTCAACAAAAAGTTGAAAAGATATTGCGCCAGGTCAAGGGACCCTCAGGCGATCGCTGTGGACGCTCTAGTGACACCGTGGGTGTACCAGTCGGTTTATGTGTTTCCTCCTCTACCTCTCATACCCAAGGTACTGAGAATAATAAGAATGCGAGGAGTGAAAACCATACTCGTGGTTCCGGATTGGCCAAGAAGAGCTTGGTACCCGGAACTTCAAGAGATGCTGGCAGAGGACCCTTGGCCTCTGCCGCTCAGACAAGACCTGCTGCAGCAGGGACCCTGTCTGTTCCAAGACTTACCGCGGCTGCGTTTGACGGCATGGCGGTTGAACACCGGATCCTAAAGGAAAAGGGTATTCCGGAGGAAGTCATCCCTACCCTGATCAAAGCCAGGAAGGATGTCACCGCAAGACATTATTACCGCATTTGGCGGAAATATGTTGCTTGGTGTGAGGCCATGAAGGCCCCGAAGGAGGAATTTCAACAGGGTCGATTCCTACACTTCCTGCAAGCAGGGGTGACGTTGGGCCTCAAATTGGGGTCCATCAAGGTCCAGATTTCGGCTCTGTCGATTTTCTTCCAGAAAGAACTGGCTTCACTGCCTGAAGTTCAGACTTTTGTCAAAGGAGTTCTGCATATTCAGCCTCCTTTTGTGCCCCCAGTGGCACCTTGGGATCTCAATGTGGTTTTGGCATTCCTGAAATCACATTGGTTCGAACCACTTAAGACTGTGGAATTAAAATATCTCACGTGGAAAGTGGTCGTACTGTTGGCCCTGGCTTCGGCCAGGCGGGTTTCAGAATTGGCGGCTTTGTCTTGAAAAAAGCCCTTATCTGATTTTCCAGATGGATAGGGCAGAATTGAGGACTCGTCCTCAGTTTCTCCCAAAGGTGGTCTCAGCTTTTCACTTGAACCAACCTATTGTAGTGCCTGCGGCTACTAGGGACTTGGAGGACTCCAAGTTGCTGGACGTAGTCAGGGCCCTGAAAATATATGTTTCCAGGACGGCTGGAGTCAGAAAATCTGACTCGCTGTTTATCCTGTATGCACCCAACAAGCTGGGTGCTCCTGCTTCTAAGCAGTCTATTGCGCGCTGGATTTGTAGCACTATTCAGCTGGCGCATTCTGCGGTAGGATTACCGCAGCCTAAATCAATAAAAGCCCATTCCACAAGGAAGGTGGGCTCATCTTGGGCGGCTGCCCGAGGGGTCTCGGCTTTACAACTTTGCCGAGCAGCTACTTGGTCAGGGGCAAACACGTTTGCTAAATTCTACAAATTTGATTCCCTGGCTGAGGAGGACCTGGAGTTCTCTCATTCGGTGCTGCAGAGTCATCCGCACTCTCCCGCCCGTTTGGGAGCTTTGGTATAATCCCCATGGTCCTTACGGAGTCCCCAGCATCCACTAGGACGTCAGAGAAAATAAGATTTTACTCACCGGTAAATCTATTTCTCGTAGTCCGTAGTGGATGCTGGGCGCCCATCCCAAGTGCGGATTGTCTGCAATACTTGTACATAGCTATTGTTACAAAAATCGGGTTTTGTTGTGAGCCATCTCTTCAGAGGCTCCAATTGTTATCATACTGTTAACCGGGGTTCCTATCACGTGTTATATGGTGTGATTGGTGTGGCTGGTATGAGTCTTACCCGGGATTCAAAATCCTTCCTTATTGTGTCAGCTCTTCCGGGCACAGTTCCTAACTGAGGCTTGGAGGAGGGTCATAGGGGGAGGAGCCAGTGCACACCAGATAGTCCTAAATCTTTCTTTAGAGTGCCCAGTCTCCTGCGGAGCCCGTCTATTCCCCATGGTCCTTACGGAGTCCCCAGCATCCACTACGGACTACGAGAAATAGATTTACCGGTGAGTAAAATCTTATTTTTTTTGTTAGGCTTTTCTCTTGATGGGTATGTGTTTTCTGATAATTGGCATTTATTTCTTAACAGTCTGAAACCCTCCCAGTGTTCTTGGAGAGCTGTGCACTTTTGTTTGGATTGAATGTTTTCTGCTTGGCTGTACTAAAAACAGCTGCATTCTGCAAGATAAGGCAAAATTGCTGCCAATATGTCTGTTATGCACTTCAGGCCAAAATTAATTCTGACCGTCATTAAATTCATATGCAGTATACCTAGCAGGATATAACGCCCACTGAATTTGTTGCCAGTAGTTAATATTTTCAATTAGCTTTGTGTTTTGGTGGTCCCAGAATATGTAAGCTATGTTCTAGTAGCAATAGTCATTGCAAACATCTGTTTTCTCTTGAACCTTGGGAGGTTTGGGAATACATTTAAGTTAGTCGTGTTCAGATTTTGTTATAGGATTTGGTTGTTTTCAACAACATTGGCAGACAAATTCTGAAGTTGATTCATTTCAGCGCAACGTTAATAGCGCTGGGAAGGAGGTCCCGGATCTATTCAATTCAGCACGCTGTTAAATCCGACTATAGGATTTCTGCTCGCACTCCTCCTGAGGTGCGAGCAGAAATCCGACAAAACTATTGCCACAGTGCTATTTTGTGCCTAAAACGCTGCGCAAAACAGCATCGCGGTAGGGCACTTAAGTTGGAGAATACCGGTTCTCGTGATTAAACACCCAGTTTAAGGAGTGAGTACCGGCATTCTCCAACATAACAGCACATTGATTTGAATATCTTTGGGATCTCCTTCCTGGCGCTATTCTCATCGCGTTTAATTGAATCGACCCCTTAGACATGTGAAAAATTCTCTGATTTAAAAAAAAAAAAAAATCTTTGTATTACAAATAATTAATTGTTACCTGAATGCTGCGTGTCACTGTATACTGAACTGGCTTTGTGTATACAGTTCTCTACAGAAGGGTAATGTGGGCCCACTCCATATCTGTTCTCTCACCTACCCCTTTTCCACTAGCGTAGCACGGGTCGCAGCCGTGTCGTCTGACACGGCTGCGACCCGTGCTACAGCCCCCTGCAGACAGCGCTCACCAACCCGGCAATTGCCGGGTTGGTGACACGCTAGTGACGCGGCAGGGGCGGCGCTGGGAGATCACATGATCTCCCAGCGCCGCCCTCCCTATGCACTGTGAATGGGAGCTGTGTCGCCTCGACACTGTTCCTGTTCACACTAGACAGCTAGCCGGGTTGAACATGTGTTCAACCCGGCTAGCTACCAGGGTAGGATTCCGGGATCACTTGATCCGGGAATTTGCCGGGGGACCCGTTTCCACTAGGGAAAAACACGGGTAAATGCGCGCCCCCGCGCATTTACCCGTGTCTAAAAGAGCTAGTGGAAAAGGGTTATTAGTTTACAAAACATGTCAAGCTGCTGTGGGTTGCCAGATTTAGTAATTAGTTGTCTGATTGACCAGACCTCTGCAAAGTACAGTATAAACAAACTAATTGGACGAGCCATAGTTAAGACAAATTAGCCTTGCTTCAGTATGACCGTCCCCAGGCAGTAAGAATCCCTTTTTAAATATATAATATTTATTGTTTACAATGTTTTTAATGATAAATTGTGATATTTTGTCAGTTTTCTATTACTGTACCACAACTCGTACTAGACACTACTGTAGAACCACTGATTGAACCTAGTTAACAAACATTTGAATAATGCTCCTACTGAAGCCAGAAATATAGTATCTTCAGTTACCAGAAATCTTTTGGCAGCAGACCTTCTTCTTCCTTTTTTTTTTTTTTTTTTTTTTACTTGTAAGTATGCAAGTGAAGCAATGAAAATTCCCCATTTTTTTTTTTTTTTTTGTTGGCTTTAAACATGATTATTCTTGGACTCTGGACTGGTCATTCCCGCATTGTATAGTTGATACAGGGGTATAATATAGTGTTTGTGTGGATATTTTTATTAACAATTAATAGAGCAGGGTATTCCCTTGCACTTTACAATTTAATCTAAATTTCATTGTGTTCAAAACTATTCTGGACTTTCTTGCTGCAACAGATACCAATATAAAGTGACCCTGCCACCTACACCCAGTGTATGCAGCCTATCCACGCGAGGGACTGACTAGACCAGACTTTCAGTACGAACTACTTCCTACTGTAGCTAATCGGTTTTAACTTGGAAAATGGATACCTCAACAGTGTGTAGGATATGTATGAATACACCTTAATGAACAAGATGACTTACACATTTGATCAAAGTGCAGCTTATTTTTGTCCCCACTAGTTACCACTCCGTCAAAATGAACAACATAACAGTAATGTCAGTACCGGCGGCTGTGTGCGCCCGAATGGAGCAACACTTGAATTGCTCAATCGGGCGCGCCATCTAGTGGCTGCCGGCACGCACAACATTTGAATTTCCCCCATTAAGGTATGGAGCAGCATTAGGGGTACATTAGTTCATTATTCAATTTGCGGGCGTTTTCGCCTATGCCAATTCAACTTTTTTAAAGTACTCGCCCACCCAGTTCACGACGTCAGTCCCCGATGGATCGGGCAGTGTGTAAGCACAGCATTGATCTGCACATATCTATCAGTGTGTACCCACCCTAAAGATGACCGCTAGGTACAATTTACTTAATTTAATATTTTTTCCAAATATATAAATAAAAAACTATTATCCTAGGGGTGCAGTGAAAAAAAAAATGCTAATAGTCTAGTGCGCTGTGATTCAAGAAAGTTTGGGAACCACTACTTTGTAATCTTAACTAAAAATTATTGAGGTTTTCTTTAACCTTTCTCTTCATTCTAACTATTGTTTCTTTATTCAAACCAGTTCTATAATTTAAAGCTCTAACGCCAGAAAATTCTCTATCAAATAATTTATATATGTCGGTTATTACCCAAGAGCTGAATGTCACAGAACTCATTGCCTAATATTTTTTTGCCTCCCACATGTAATTTTTTCCAAATGACTGCATTCCTGAGGCTGGGAGGAAGAGGGATTTCTTCTAAAATTACTTTGGGAATAGCAAGTTTTTCCAGAAACTCCTGGGAACTGATAAGAAGTGCAATCCTCTCAATAAAACACTTGTGGATATGTCGTAACTATGTATAGTTTCTTATTTGTTTTGTGATTAAACTATTTTCTCTATCGTCCTAGTGGATGCTGGGGTTCCTGAAAGGACCATGGGGAATAGCGGCTCCGCAGGAGACAGGGCACAAAAAGTAAAGCTTTAGGATCAGGTGGTGTGCACTGGCTCCTCCCCCTATGACCCTCCTCCAAGCCAGTTAGATTTTGTGCCCGGCCGAGAAGGGTGCAATCTAGGTGGCTCTCCTAAAGAGCTGCTTAGGAAAGTTTAGCTTAGGTTTTTTATTTTACAGTGAGTCCTGCTGGCAACAGGATCACTGCAACGAGGGACTTAGGGGAGAAGAAGTGAACTCACCTGCGTGCAGGATGGATTGGCTTCTTGGCTACTGGACATCAGCTCCAGAGGGACGATCACAGGTACAGCCTGGATGGTCACCGGAGCCTTGCCGCCGGCCCCCTTGCAGATGCTGAAGTAAGAAGAGGTCCAGAATCGGCGGCAGAAGACTCCTCAGTCTTCTAAAGGTAGCGCACAGCACTGCAGCTGTGCGCCATTTTCCTCTCAGCACACTTCACACGGCAGTCACTGAGGGTGCAGGGCGCTGGGAGGGGGGCGCCCTGGGAGGCAAATGAATACCTATTTTGGCTAAAAATACCTCACACATAGCCTCCGGAGGCTATATGGAGATATTTAACCCCTGCCAGAATCCGTTAAGAGCGGGAGACGAGGCCGCCCGAAAAAAGGGGCGGGGCCTATCTCCTCAGCACACAGCGCCATTTTCCCTCACAGAAAGGCTGGAGGGAAGGCTCCCAGGCTCTCCCCTGCACTGCACTACAGAAACAGGGTTAAAACAGAGAGGGGGGGCACTAATTTGGCGATATGCTTATATATATATTAAGATGCTATAAGGGAAAACACTTATATAAGGTTGTCCCTATATAATTATAGCGTTTTTGGTGTGTGCTGGCAAACTCTCCCTCTGTCTCTCCAAAGGGCTAGTGGGTCCTGTCCTCTATCAGAGCATTCCCTGTGTGTGTGCTGTGTGTCGGTACGTGTGTGTCGACAGGTAGGAGGACGATGTTGGTGAGGAGGCGGAGCAATTGCCTGTAATGGTGATGTCACTCTCTAGGGAGTCGACACCGGAATGGATGGCTTATTTAGGAAATTACGTGATAATGTCAACACGCTGCAAGGTCGGTTGACGACATGAGACGGCCGACAAACAATTAGTACGGTCCAGACGTCTCAAAAACACCGTCAAGGGTTTTTAAAACGCCCGTTTACCTTAGTCGGTCGACACAGACACAGACAGGGACACTGAATCCAGTGTCGACGGTGAATAAACAAACGTATTCCTTATTAGGGCCACACGTTAAAGGCAATGAAGGAGGTGTTACGTATTTCTGATACTACAAGTACCACAAAAGAGGGTATTATGTGGGATGTGAAAAAACTACCATAGTTTTTCCTGAATCAGATAAATTAAATAAAGTGTGTGATGATGCGTGGGTTCCCCCCGATAGAAAATTATGGGCGTTATACCCTTTCCCGCCAGAAGTTAGGGCGCGTTGGGAAACACCCCTTAAGGTGGATAAGGCGCTCACACGCTTATCAAAACAAGTGGCGGTACCGTCTATAGATAGGGCCGTCCTCAAGGACCAGCTGACAAGGCTGGAAAATATAATAAAAAGTATATACACACATACTGGTGTTATACTGCGGCCAGCGATCGCCTCAGCCTGGATGTGCAGAGCTAGGGTGGCTTGGTCGGATTCCCTGACTAAAAATATTGATACCCTTGACAGGGACAGTATTTTATTGACTATAGAGCATTTCTATATATGCGAGATGCACAGAGGGATATTTGCACTCTGGCATCATGAATAAACGCGATGTCCATAACTGCCAGAAGATGTTATGGACACGACAGTGGTCAGGTGATGCAGATTCCAAACGGCACAGTATGGCCGTATAAAGGAACATCTCTGCAGAAAAAGACACCGTCTTTTCAGCCTCAGTCCTCTCGTCCCTATAAGATCATATCTGCCCAGGGATAGAGGAAAGGGAAGAAGACTGCAACAGGCAGCCTATTCCCAGGAACAGAAGCGTTCCACCGCGTCTGACAAGTTCTCAGCATGGCGCTGAGACCGTACAGGACCCCTGGATCCTACATGTAGTATCCCGGGGGTACAGATGGGAATGTCGAGACGTTTCCCCTTCGCAGGCTCCTGAAGTCTGCTTTACCAAGTCTCCCTCCGACAAGGAGGTAGTATGGGAAAAAATTCACAAGCTGTGTTCCCAGCAGGTGACAATTAAATTACCCCTCCTACTACAGAAAAGGGGTATTATTCCACACTATATTGTGGTACTGAAGCCAGAAGGCTAGGTGAGACTTATTCTAAAAAAAAAAAAAAAAAAAAAATTTTTTTTTGAACACTTACAAAGGTTCAAATTAAGATGAAGTCACTCAGAGCAGTGATAACGAACCAGGAAGAAGGGGACTATATAGTGTCCCGGGACATCAGGGATGCTTACCTCTATGTCCCAAATTTGCCCTTCTCACTAAGGGTACCTCAGGTTCGTGGTGCAGAACTGTCACTATCAGTTTCAGACGCTGCCGTTTGGATTGTCCACGGCACCCCGGGGTCTTTACCAAGGTAATGGCCGAATTGATGATTCTTCTTCGAAGAAAAGGCGTCTTAATTATCCCTTACTTGGACGATCTCCTGATAGGGGCATAGTCCAGGGAACAGTTGGAGGTCGGAGTAGCACTATCTCGGATACTGCTACAATCAGCACGGGTGGATTCTAAATATTCCAAAATCGCAGCTGATCCCGACGACACGTCTGCTGTGCCTAGGGATGATTCTGGACACAGTCCAGAAAAAGGTGTTTCTCCCGGAAGAGAAAGCCAGGGAGTTATCCGAGCAAGTCAGGAACCTCCTAAAAACAGTGCATCATTGCACAAGGGTCCTGGTAAAAATGGTGGCTTCCTACGAAGCAATTCCATTCGGCAGATTTCACGTAAGAACTTTTCAGTGGGATCTGCTGGACAAATGGTCCGGATCGCATCTTCAGATGCATCAGCGGATAACCCAATATCCAAGGACAAGGGTGTCTCTCCTGTGGTGGTTATAGAGTGCTCATCTTCTAGAGGGCCGCAGATTCGGCATTCAGGATTGGATGCTGGTAACCACGGAGCCCAGCCTGAGAGGCTGGGGAGCAGTCACACAAGGGAAAAATTTCCAGGGAGTGTGATCAAGTATGGAGACTTTTCTCCACATAAATATACTGGAGCTAAGGGTAAATTTATAATGCTCTAAGCTTAGCAAGACCTCTGCTTCAAGGTCAGCCGGTATTGATCCAGTGGGAAAAACATCACGGCAGTCGCCCACGTAAACAGACAGGGCGACACAAGAAGCAGGAGGGCAATGGCAGAAACTGCAAGGACTTTTCGCTGGGCGGAAAATCATGTGATAACACTGTCAGCAGTTTTTCATCCCGGGAATGGAAACTGGGAAGCAGACTTCGTCAGCACGACCTCCACCCGGGAGAGTGGAAACTTCATTGAGAAGTTTTTTCCACATGATTGTAAACCGTTGGGAAATACCAAAGGTGGACATGATGGCGTCCCGTCTGAACAAAAAACGGGACAGGTATTGCGCCAGGTCAAGGGACCCTCAGGCAATAGATGTGGACGTTCTGGTAACACCGTGGGTGTACCAGTCGGTGTATGTGTTCCCTCCTCTGCTTCTCATACCTAAGGTGCTGAGAATTATAAGACGTAGAGGAGTAAGAACTATACTCATGGCTCCGGATTGGCCAAGAAGGACTTGGTACCCGGAACTTCAAGAGATGCTTACAGAGGTCTTATGGCCTCTGCCGCTAAGAAGGGACTTGCTTCAGCAAGTACCATGTCTGTTCCAAGACTTACCGCAGCTGCGTTTGTCGGCATGGCGATGGAAAGCCGGATCCTAAGGGAAAAAAGGCATTCCGGAAGAGGTCATTCCTACCCTGGTCAAAGCCAGAAAGGAGGTGACCGCACAACATTATCACCACGTGTGGCGAAAATTTGTTGCGTGGTGTGAGGCCAGGAAGGCCCCACAAAGAAATTTCAACTCGGTCGTTTCCTGCATTTCCTGCAAACAGGAGTGTCTATGGGCCTCAAATTGGGGTCCATTAAGGTTCAAATTCGGCCCTGTAAATTTTCTTCCAGAAAGAATTGGCTTCAGTTCCTGAAGTCCAGAAGTTTGTCAAGGGAGTATTGCATATACAAACCCCTTTTTTGTGCCTCCAGTGGCACTGTGGGATCTCAACGTAGTTCTGGGATTTCTCAAATCACATTGGTTTAAAACCAGTCAAATATGTGGATTTGCAGCATCTCACATAAAAAGTGACCATGCTCTTGGCCCTGGCCTGGACCAGGCGAGTGTCAAATTGGTGGTTTTTTCTCAAAAAAGCCCATATCTGTTTGTCCATTCGGACAGGGCAGAGCTGCGGACTCGTCCCCAGTTCTCTCCCTAAGGTGGTGTCAGTGTTTCACCTGAACCAGCTTATTGTGGTGCCTTGCACCTACTAGGGACTTGGAGGACTCCAAGTTGCTAGAAGTTGTCAGGGCCCTGAAAATATATTCCAGGACAGCTGGAGTCAGAAAATCTGACTCGCTGTTTATACTGTATGCACCCAACAAGTTGGGTGCGCCTGCTTCTAAGCAGTCGATTGCTCGTTGGATTTGTAACACAATTCAACTTGCACATTCTGAGGCAGGCCTGCCACAGTCTAAATCGGTTAAGGCCCATTCCACAAGGAAGGTGGGCTCATCTTGGGCGGCTGCCCGAGAGGTCTCGGCATTACAACTCTGCCGAGCAGCTACGTGGTCAGGGGAGAACACGTTTGTAAAATTCTACAAATTTGATATCCTGGCAAAAGAGGACCTGGAGTTCTCTCATTCGGTGCTGCAGAGTCATCCGCACTCTCCCGCCCGTTTGGGAGCTTTGGTATAATCCCCATGGTCCTTTCAGGAACCCCAGCATCCACTAGGACGATAGAGAAAATAAGAATTTACTTACCGATAATTCTATTTCTCGGAGTCCGTAGTGGATGCTGGGCGCCCATCCCAAGTGCGGATTATCTGCAATACTTGTACATAGTTACAAAAATCGGGTTATTATTGTTGTGAGCCATCTTTTCAGAGGCTCCGCTGTTATCATACTGTTAACTGGGTTTAGATCACAAGTTGTACGGTGTGATTGGTGTGGCTGGTATGAGTCTTACCCGGGATTCAAAATTCCTCCCTTATTGTGTACGCTCGTCCGGGCACAGTACCTAACTGGCTTGGAGGAGGGTCATAGGGGGAGGAGCCAGTGCACACCACCTGATCCTAAAGCTTTACTTTTTGTGCCCTGTCTCCTGCGGAGCCGCTATTCCCCATGGTCCTTTCAGGAACCCCAGCATCCACTACGGACTCCGAGAAATAGAATTATCGGTAAGTAAATTCTTATTTTTAGTTTATTTTTCTCTTACGTCCTAGATCAGAGGTTCTCAAACTCGGTCCTCGGGGGCCCACACAGTGCATGTTTTGCAGGTCTCCTCACAGAATCGCAAGTGAAATAATTAGCTCCACCTGTGGACCTTTTAAAATGTCAGTGACTAATTAATACACCTGTGCACCTTCTGGGTTACCTGCAAAACATGCACTGTGTGGGCTCCCGAGGACCGAGTTTGAGAACCTCTGTCCTAGAGGATGTTGGGGATGCAACGTAGACCATGGGGTATAGACGGGTCCTGTGGAGCCTTGGGCACTATAAAATTTAAATAGTGTGGGTTGGCTCCTCCCACTATGCCCCTCCTCCAGACCTCAGTTTAGAAAATGTGCCCGAGAGAGCCAGCAGCACTTCCTGTGAGCTCCTGAGTGGAGTGAAGGAAAGAAGATTTTTTTTCGAAGCTATTTTTCAGGGAAGCTGCTGGCAACAGCTTCTCTGCTTCGTGGGACTCAGAGGGGGGAGCAGGAACCAAGTATCTAAAGACTTCATGGCTTCTGCTCCCGCTGACAGGACACCATTAGCTCCTGAGGGTGTTGATCGCATAGCCCTTGATGGCGAACGCTCACTCCCGCAGCACCAGCCACCAACCCCTGAAACTGCCAGAAGTCGTCGAGTGGTGAGTGCAAACCCCAGGGATCCATAAGGGATAACTGGGGTTCAATGGCGGCTGTAAGGGACGGAGCACAGCGGTATTTGGCTGTGCTCCGCTGGCTCACTACAGGCATTCCTTTGGGTGCAGAGTGCTGGGGGGGGGGGGGGGGGGAGCGCTTTGAGCTGGCTACATATTCCCTGAAAGAGACTGGTCATATGGTATACAGACGTTAGATGCCGCTGTATACATTTACCCTGGCCAGTATAGATATTCAAACGCGGGAGAGTCTGCGCCATTTTCAGGGCGGTTCTTATTCTCTTTTCAGCTCCAGCCTCTGGCGCCATTTTAGAAGCTGCATCGGCCGCACAGGACGTGCTGCAGAGCCGCTGGCCTCCTCCTCCTCACTCCTCGTGGTACCAGGGTAAACCGGAAGAGTGTGTGTGTGTGTGTGTGTGTGTGTGTGTGTGTATGTATATATATATCTCTGTGTATATACCGTATATACTCGAGTATAAGTCGACCCGAATATAAGCCGAGGCACCTAATTTTACCACAAAAAACTGGGAAAAATTACTGACTCTAGTATAAGCCTAGGGTGGGAAATGCACGGTGCCAGGGGTTTTCATGCTCAGGGTGTCATGCTCGTTGCCAGGGATTTTATGCGGTAGGTGTTATGCTTGTTGCCAGGGGGTAATGTTTGTTTCTAGGGTTGTGCCCCCAGTGCCACATATACCCCCAGTGACAGATAAAAACATGCCCCCGTTGCTTTGCCCCCAGTAGTTATGCCCCTTCTTTGCCCCCAGTATTGTGCCCCCTCTTTCATTGCCCACAGTAGTTATGACCCCTCTTTCTTTGCCCCAGTAGTTGTGGTGCCCCCTTTCTTTGCCCCCAGTAGTTGTGGTGCCCCCTTTCTTTGCCCCCAGTAGTTGTTGTGCCCCCTTTGTTTGCCCCCTGTTACTGTGCCCCCTTTGCAGCTTACAAACATAAACACACACTAAAACAATACTTACCACTGCCCCGCTCCTGCTTCCCGACCGCTTCTTCTGCTGCTGCGCTGCTCCGCTCCGTCTGGCCGCCGCTCCATCTGTTCATCCGCTCCGCCTGGCCGCCGCTCCATCTGGATCCCCGCTCCGTCTGGCCGCCGCTCCATCTGGATCCCCGCTCCGTCTGGTCGCCGCTCCGTCTGGCCGCCGGCGCCCGCTTCCCGGCACCCGATCATCTCTATGGGAGAGACGTCATGACGTCTCTCCCATAGCAACGCCGCACAGACACTAGAGGTCAATAATGACCTCTAGTGTCTGTCCCTGGAGCCGGCTGCAGCGGACGCCCACACAGCCCACGGCGTCTGCTGCAGCCGTTGACTCGAGTATAAGCCGAGGGGGGCTTTTTCAGCATAGAAAACTGTGCTGAAAAAGTCGGCTTATACTCGAGTATATACGGTATATATATCTGTGTATATGTGTGTATATATATATATGTATATGTGTAATAAATATATATATATATATGTATATGTGTGTGTGTGTGTGTATGTATGTATGTATGTATGTATATATATATATATATATATATATATATATATATACACACATACATACATACATACACACATACACACATACACACATACATATATATATATACATACATACATACATACATACATACATACATACATACATACATACATACATACATACATACATACATACATACAGATATATCCATTGGGTCCACACTCACTGCTGCAGTCCACAACATGGGCGGTGCTCCATAAAGGGCTCCAAAGAAGTCCAAAATATATCCAAAAAAGATACAGGCACTCACCACTTCCTTATTGATGAAGAAATTTAGGTAAGATCACAACAGGTACATACCCAGCAGCCCATGGGCTGCTGGGTATGTACCTGTTGTGATCTTACCTGTCTTGAAAAAGGCTCAGATGGAGCCGAAACGTCGACATGATTTGCTGACATGCTGTTGACCGTCTCTATGTGAGACACATCTGTGAGTGGTAATACATTTCATCATCAATAAGGAAGTGGTGAGTGCCTGTATCTTTTTTGGAGAGAGAGATATATATATATATATATATATATATATATATATATATATATATATATATATATATATATATATATATATTCTATATCTATCTCTCAAAAAAATGAAGGGAACACTAAAATAACACATCCTAGTTCTGAATGAACTTTTCTTATTAAATACTTTGTTCTTAACATAGTTGACTGTGCTGACAACAATATCACTCAAAAATGATCAATGGAAATCAAATTTATTAACCCATGGAGGTCTGAATTTGGAGTTGCACTCAAAATTAAAGTGAAAAAACACACTACAGGCTGATCCAACTTTGATGTAATGTCCTTAAAACAAGTCAAAATGAGGCTCAGTAGTGTGTGTGTGTGGCCTCCACGTGCCTGTATGACCTCCCTACAACCCACACAAGTGGCTCAGGTTGTGCAGCTCATCCAGGATGGCACATCAATGCGAGCTGTGTGGCTTGCTGGACGTCATTTTGCAGGGCTCTGGCAGTGCTCCTCCTGTTCCTTCTTGCACAAAGGCGGAGGTAGCGGTCCTGCTGCTGGGTTGTTGTCCTCCTACGGCCTCCTCCACGTCTCCTGATGTACTGGCCTGTCTCCTGGTAGCGCCTCCAAGCTCTGGACACTATGCTGACAGACACAGCAAACCTTCTTGCCACAGCTCGCATTGATGTGCCATCCTGGATTAGCTGCACAACCTGAGCAACTTGTGTGGGTTGTAGGGAGGTCATACAGGCACGTGGAGGCCACACACACTACTGAGCCTCATTTTGACTTGTTTTAAGGACATTACATCAAAGTTGGATCAGCCTGTAGTGTGTTTTTCCACTTTAATTTTGAGTGTGACTCCAAATCCAGACCTCCATGGGTTAATAAATTGGATATTCATTGATAATTTCTCTAACGTCCTAGTGGATGCTGGGGACTCCGAAAGGACCATGGGGAATAGCGGCTCCACAGGAGACTGGGCACAAAGTAAAAGCTTTAGGACTAGCTGGTGTGCACTGGCTCCTCCCCCTATGACCCTCCTCCAAGCCTCCGTTAGATTTTGTGCCCGAACGAGAAGGGTGCAATCTAGGTGGCTCTCCTGAGCTGCTTAGAGTAAAAGTTTAAATAGGTTTTTTATTTTCAGTGAGACCTGCTGGCAACAGGCTCACTGCATCGAGGGACTTAGGGGAGAGAAACGAACTCACCTGCGTGCAGAGTGGATTAGGTTTCTTAGGCTACTGGACATTAGCTCCAGAGGGACGATCACAGGCCCAGCCATGGATGGGTCCCGGAGCCGCGCCGCCGGCCCCCTTACAGATGCTGAAGCAAGAAGAAGTCCATAAATCGGCGGCAGAAGACTTTCCTGTCTTCATAAGGTAGCGCACAGCACTGCAGCTGTGCGCCATTGCTCTCAGCACACTTCACACTCCGGTCACTGAGGGTGCAGGACGCTGGGGGGGGGCGTCCTGGGAAGCAATGAATTTACCTTAGTTGGCGAAAAATACATCACATATAGCTCCTGGGCTATATGGATGTATTTAACCCCTGCCAGTTTTCCAGTAAAAAGCGGGAGAAGAGCCCGCCGTGAAGGGGGCGGGGCCTATCTCCTCAGCACACAGCGCCATTTTTCCCACACAGCTCCGCTGGTAGGAAGGCTCCCAGAATCTCCCCTGCATCCTGCAACTACAGAAACAGGGTAAAAAAGAGAGGGGGGCACTTATTTGGCAAAATAACAGATATAAGCAGCTATAAGGGATAGACACTTATTGTAAGGTTGTCCCTATACGTATATAGCGCTCTGGTGTGTGCTGGCAAACTCTCCCTCTGTCTCCCCAAAGGGCTAAGTGGGTCCTGTCCTCTATCAGAGCATTCCCTGTGTGTGTGCTGGGTGTCGGTACGTGTGTGTCGACATGTATGAGGAGGAAAATGATGTGGAGGCGGAGCAGAGTGTCTGTAACAGTGATGTCACCCCCTAGGGGGTCGACACCTGAGTGGATGTACTGTTGAAAATTACGTGACCGTGTCAGCTCTATATAAAAAACCAGTGGTTGACATGAGACAGCCGGCTACTCAGCTTGTGCCTGTCCAGACGTCTCATAGGCCGTCAGGCAGATGGCAGATACAGACGCCGACACGGATATTGACTCCTGTGTCGACGGTGAAGAGACAACCGTGATTTCCAGTAGGGCCACACGTTACATGATTGAGACAATGGAAAATGTTTTATACATTTCTGATAATACGAGTACCACCAAAAAAGGGGTATTATGTTCGGTGAGGGAAAAACTACCTGTAGTTTTCCTGAATCTGAGAAATAAAATGTGTGATGATGCGTGGGTTTCCCCCCGATAACAATTAATAATTTCTTAAAAAGTATTGGCTGCATACCCTTTCCCGCCAGAGGTTAGGATGCATTGGGAAACACCCCCTAGGGGGATAAGGCGCTCACACGCTTGTAAGAACAAGGGCTCTACCCTCTCATGAGATGGCCGCCCTTAAGGATCCTGCTGATAGAAAGCAGGAGGGTATCCAAAAAAAGGTATTTACACACATACTGGTGTTATACTGCGACCAGCTATCGCCTCAGCCTGGAGGTGCAGTGCTGGGTTGGCATGGTCGGATTCCCTGACTGGAAATATTGATATCCTAGATAAGGATAGTATATTATTGCCTATAGAGCATTTAAAAGATGCATTTCTATATATGCATGATGCACAGCGGAATAATTGCCGACTGGCATCAAGTATAAGTGCGTTGTCCAATTCTACCAGTAAAATGGTCAGGTGATGCGGATTCCAAACGTCATTTGGAAGTATTGCCTTTGAAAGGGGACATTTGGGGTCGGTCTTTTAGACCTGGTGGCCACGGCAACAGCTGGGAAATCCACGTTTGTACCCCAGGTCGCCTCTCAAAATAAGACGCCGTATTATCAGGCGCAGTCCTTTGTTGGCAAGCGGACAAAAGGTTCCTCTTTTCTGCTCGTGACAGAGGGAGAGGAAAAAGGCTGCAGAGATCAGCCAGTTCCCAGGAACAGAAACCCTTTCCAGCCTCTGCCAAGCCCTCAGTATGACGCTAGGGCTTTACAAGCTCAGGCACGGTGGGGGCCCGTTCTCAATGAATTTCAGTGCGCAGTGGGCTCACTCGCAAGTAGACCCCTGGATCCTTCAGATAATATCTCAGGGGTACATATTGGAATTCGAGACGTCTCCCCCTCGCCGTTTCCAAAAGTCGACTTTACCGACGTCTCCCTCGGACAGGGAGGCAGTTTTGGAAGCCATTCACAAGCTGTATTCCCAGCAGGTGATAATCAAGGTACCCCTCCTGCAACAGGGAACGGGGTATTATTCAACACTATTGTGGTACCGAAGCCAGACGGCTCGGTGAGACCGATTCTAAAATCTTTGAACACTTACATACAGAGGTTCAAATTCAAGATTGAGTCACTCAGAGCAGTGATTGCGAACCTGGAAGAAGGGGACTACATGATGTCTCGGGACATCAAGGATGCTTACCTTCATGTCAAAATTTACCCTTCTCTTGGTACAGAACTGTCACTATCAGTTCAGACGCTGCCGTAGGGATGGTCCACGGCACCCCGGGTCTTTACCAAGGTAATGGCCGAAATGATGATGTTCCTTCGAAGGAAGGGAATTTTAGTTATCCCTTACTTGGACGATTCCCTGATAAGGGTAAGATCCAGGGAACAGTTGGAGGTCGGTGTAGCACTATCTCAGATAGTGTTGCGGCAGCACGGTTGGATTCTCAATATTCCAAAATCGCAGCTGGTTCCGTCGACGTGTCTTCTGTTCCTAGGGATGATCCTGGACACAGTCCAGAAAAAGGTGTTTCTCCCGGAGGAGAAAGCCAGGGAGTTATCCGAGCTAGTCAGGAACCTCCTAAAACCGAGCCAAGTCTCAGTGCATCAATGCACAAGGGTTCTGGGTAAAATGGGGGCTTCCTACGAAGCAATCCCATTTGGCAGATTCCACGCAAGAACTTTCCAGTGGGACCTGCTGGACAAATGGTCCGGGTCGCATCTTCAGATGCCTCAGCGGATAACCCTGTCACCAAGGACAAGGGTGTCCCTCCTGTGGTGGTTGCAGAGTGCTCATCTTCTAGAGGGCCGCAGATTCGGCATTCAGGACTGGGTCCTGGTAACCACGGATGCCAGCCTGCGAGGCTGGGGAGCAGTCACACAGGGAAGGAATATCCAGGACTTATGGTCAAGCCTGGAGACATCACTTCACATAAATATCCTGAAGCTAAGGGACATTTACAATGCTCTAAGCTTAGCAAGACCTTTGCTTCAAGGACAGCCGGTGTTGATCCAGTCGGACAACATCACGGCAGTCACCCACGTAAACAGACAGGGTGGCACAAGAAGCAGAAGGGCAATGACAGAAGCTGCAAGGATTCTTCGCTGGGCGGAAAATCATGGGATAGCACTGTCAGCAGTATTCATTCCGGGAGTGGACAACTGGGAAGCAGACTTCCTCAGCACGACCTCCACCCGGGGAGAGTGGGGACTTCACCCAGAAGTCTTCCACAGGATTATAAACCGTTGGGAAAAACTCGACAGGTATTGCGCCAGGTCCAGGGACCCTCAGGCAATAGCTGTAGACGCTCTGGTAACACCGTGGGTGTACCAGTCAGGGTATGTGTTTCCTCCTCTGCCTCTCATACCCAAGGTACTGAGATTGATAACATGGTGAGGAGTAAGCACTATATTCGTGGCTCCGGATTGGCCAAGAAGGACTTGGTAACCAGAACTTCAAGAGATGCTCACGGAGGATCCGTGGCCTCTACCTCTAAGAAGGGACCTGCTCCAGCAAGGACCCTGTCTGTTCCAAGACTTACCGCGGCTGCGTTTGACGGCATGGCGGTTGAACGCCGGATCCTGAAGGAAAAAGGGCATTCCGGATGAAGTCATCCCTATCCTGATCAAAGCCAGGAAGGATGTAACCGCAAAAACATTATCACCGCAATTGGCGAAAATATGTTGCGTGGTGCGAGGCCAGTAAGGCCCGACGGTGGAAATTCGACTGGGTCGATTCCTACATTTCCTGCAAACAGGAGTGTCTATGGGCCTGAAATTGGGGTCCATTAAGGTTCAAATTTCGGCCCTGTCAATTTTCTTCCAAAAAGAACTAGCTTCAGTCCCTGAAGTTCAGACGTTTGTAAAAGGGGTACTGCATATACAGCCTCCTTTTGTGCCTCCAGTGGCACTTGGGATCTCAATGTAGTTTTTTTTTTTTTGGATTCCAAAAGTCACATTGGTTTGAACCACTTAAATCTGTGGAGTTAAAATATCTCACATGGAAAGTGGTCATGCTGTTGGCCCTGGCCTGGGCCAGGCGCGTGTCAGAATTGGCGGCTTTATCCTGTAAAAGCCCTTATCTGATTTTTCCATTCGGACAGGGCGGAATTGAGGACTCGTCCTCAATTTCTCCCTAAGGTGTTTTCAGCATTTCACTTAAACCAACCTATTGTGGTGCCTGCGGCTACTAGGGACTTGGAGGATTCCAAGTTGCTGGACGTAGTCAGGGCCCTGAAAATATATGTTTCCAGGACGGCTGGAGTCAGAAAATCTGACTCGCTGTTTATCCTGTATGCACCCAACAAGCTGGGTGCTCCTGCTTCTAAGCAGACGATTGCTCGTTGGATTTGCAGCACAATTCAACTTGCACATTCTGTGGCAGGCCTGCCACAGCCAAAATCTGTAAAAGCCCATTCCACACGGAAAGTGGGCTCATCTTGGGCGGCTGCCCGAGGGGTCTCGGCTTTACAACTTTGCCGAGCAGCTACTTGGTCAGGGGCAAACACGTTTGCTAAATTCTACAAATTTGATACCCTGGCTGAGGAGGACCTGGAGTTCTCTCATTCGGTGCTGCAGAGTCATCCGCACTCTCCCGCCCGTTTGGGAGCTTTGGTATAATCCCCATGGTCCTTTCGGAGTCCCCAGCATCCACTAGGACGTTAGAGAAAATAAGAATTTACTTACCGATAATTCTATTTCTCATAGTCCGTAGTGGATGCTGGGCGCCCATCCCAAGTGCGGATTGTCTGCATTACTTGTACATAGTTATTGTTACAAAAATCGGGTTATTGTTGTTGTGAGCCATCTTTTCAGAGGCTCCTTCTGTTATCATGCTGTTAACTGGGTTCAGATCACAAGTTGTACGGTGTGATTGGTGTGGCTGGTATGAGTCTTACCCGGGATTCAAAATCCTTCCTTATTGTGTACGCTCGTCCGGGCACAGTATCCTAACTGAGGCTTGGAGGAGGGTCATAGGGGGAGGAGCCAGTGCACACCAGCTAGTCCTAAAGCTTTTACTTTGTGCCCAGTCTCCTGCGGAGCCGCTATTCCCCATGGTCCTTTCGGAGTCCCCAGCATCCACTACGGACTATGAGAAATAGAATTATCGGTAAGTAAATTCTTATTTTTTGTGTGATTTTGTTGTCAGCACATTCAACTATGTAAGGAACAAAGTATTTAATAAGAATATTTCATTCATTCAGATCTAGGATGTGTTATTTTAGTGGTCCCTTTATTTTTTTGAGAGATAGATATATATATATATATATATATATATATATATATATATATATATAGATACATATATATAGATGTGTGTGTATGTATATATATATATATATATATATATATATATATATATATATATAATATATATTTACACACACACATACGTTGAGTATCCAAATATTCCGAAATACGAAATTTTTTGAGTGAGTGCGATAGTGAAACCTTTGTTTTTTGATGCTCAATGTACACAAACTTTGTTTAATACACAAAGTTATTACAAATATTGTATTAAATGACCTTCAGGCTGTGTGTATAAGGTGTATATGGAACATAAATTAATTGTGTTAATGTACACACACTTTGTTTAATGCACAAAGTTATAAAAAATATTGGCTAAAATAACCTACAGGCTGTGTGTATATGTAACATAAATGCATTCTGTGCTTAGACTAAAGGTGCATACACACAGAGCGATATAACTGAGCGATTTTGACTATATAGTCAAAATCGCTCAGAAAGTTAGTACATATCTCTCCATATGTACACAGCCAGCGATAGCGATGCGCGTCCCCGCCAGGTCGCTATCGCTGCTAAAAATAGACTGTGCAGGCAAGTAAATTTTGGCTATGTCGCTGGGAAAGAAAAAGTGTCCCCTTGCTTGAATGAGTTAGCCAAAATCGCCCATAGCCAAAATCGCTGGAAAAGTTAGTCAAAATCTCCTACTGCCAGTTCAAGGGAAATCGCTCAGTCAAGATCTCTCATAGTCAAAATCTCTCCGTGTGTATGCACCTTTAGGTCCCACAGCCATGATATCTCATTATGGTATACAATTATTCCAAAATACGGAAAAATCCGATATCCAAAATACTTCTGGTCCCAAGCATTTTGGATAAGGGATACTCAACCTGTATATTAATATAAATATATATATATATATTTCTCTGACGTCCTAGTGGATGCTGGGGACTCCGTCAGGACCATGGGGATTAGCGGCTCCGCAGGAGACAGGGCACAAAAATAAAGCTTTAGGATCAGGTGGTGTGCACTGGCTCCTCCCCCTATGACCCTCCTCCAAGCCTCAGTTAGGTTTTTGTGCCCGTCCGAGCAGGGTGCAATCTAGGTGGCTCTCCTAAAGAGCTGCTTAGAAAAAGTTTTTAGGTTTTTTATTTTACAGTGAGTCCTGCTGGCAACAGGCTCACTGCAACGAGGGACTTAGGGGAGAAGAAGTGAACTCACCTGCGTGCAGGATGGATTGGCTTCTTAGGCTACTGGACACCATTAGCTCCAGAGGGATCGAACACAGGCCCAGCCATGGAGTCCGGTCCCGGAGCCGCGCCGCCGACCCCCTTGCAGATGCCGAAAAGTGAAGAGGTCCAGAAACCGGCGGCAGAAGACTTTTCAGTCTTCATGAGGTAGCGCACAGCACTGCAGCTGTGCGCCATTGTTGTCACACACTTCACACCAGCGGTCACTGAGGGTGCAGGGCGCTGTGGGGGGCGCCCTGGGCAGCAATGAAATACCTATACTGGCTAAAAGATACATCACATATAGCCCCTGGGGCTATATGGATGTATTTAACCCCTGCCTGGTCTCAGAAAAACGGGAGAAGAAGCCAGCCGAAAAGGGGGCGGGGCCTATTCTCCTCAGCACACAGCGCCATTTTCCCTCACAGAAATGCTGGTGGGAAGGCTCCCAGGCTCTCCCCTGCACTGCACTACAGAAACAGGGTTAAAACAGAGAGGGGGGGCACTTATTTGGCGATATGATTATATATATTAAGATGCTATAAGGGAAAAACACTTATATAAAGGTTGTCCCTGTATAATTATAACGTTTTGGTGTGTGCTGGCAAACTCTCCCTCTGTCTCTCCAAAGGGCTAGTGGGGTCCTGTCCTCTATCAGAGCATTCCCTGTGTGTGTGCTGTGTGTCGGTACGTGTGTGTCGACATGTATGAGGACGATGTTGGTGAGGAGGCGGAGCAATTGCCTGTAATGGTGATGTCACTCTCTAGGGAGTCGACACCGGAATGGATGGCTTATTTAAGGAATTACGTGATAATGTCAACACGCTGCAAGGTCGGTTGACGACATGAGACGGCCGGCAAACCAATTAGTACCTGTCCAGGCGTCTCAAACACCGTCAGGGGCGTTAAAACGTCTTTTTACCTCAGTCGGTCGACACAGACACGGACACTGACTCCAGTGTCGACGGTGAAGAAACAAACGTATTTTTCTTTTAGGGCCACACGTTACTTGTTAAGGGCAATGAAGGAGGTGTTACATATTTCTGATACTACAAGTACCACAAAAAAGGGTTTTTTGTGGAGTGTGAAAAAACTACCTGTAGTTTTTCCTAAATCAGATAAATTAAATGCAGTGTGTGATGATGCGTGGGTTTCCCCCGATAGAAAATTATTGGCGGTATACCCTTTCCCGCCAGAAGTTAGGGCGCGTTGGGAAACACCCCTTAGGGTGGATAAGGCGCTCACACGCTTATCAAAACAAGTGGCGGTACCGTCTCCAGATAGGGCCGCCCTCAAGGAGCCAGCTGATAGGAGGCTGGAAAATATCCTAAAAAGTATATACACACATACTGGTGTTATACTGCGACCAGCGATCGCCTCAGCCTGGATGTGCAGCGCTGGGGTGGCTTGGTCGGATTCCCTGACTGAAAATATTGATACCCTTGACAGGGACAGTATTTTATTGACTATAGAGCATTTAAAGGATGCATTTCTATATATGCGAGATGCACAGAGGGATATTTGCACTCTGGCATCAAGAGTAAGTGCGATGTCCATATCTGCCAGAAGTTGTTTATGGACACGACAGTGGTCAGGTGATGCAGATTCCAAACGGCACATGGAAGTATTGCCGTATAAAGGAGAAAAAGACAACGTCTTTTCAGCCTCAGTCCTTTCGTCCCCATAAGGGCAAGCGGTCAAAAGGCCAGTCATATCTGCCATGGGATAGAGGAAAGGGAAGAAGACTGCAGCATGCAGCCCATTCCCAGGAACAGAAGCCCTCCACCGCTTCTGCCAAGTCCTCAGCATGACGCTGGGGCCGTACAAGCGGACTCAGGTGCGGTGGGGGGTCATCTCAAGAGTTTCAGCACGCAGTGGGCTCACTCGCAAGTGGACCCCTGGATCCTACAAGTAGTATCCCAGGGGTACAGATTGGAAATTCGAGACGTCTCCCCCTCGCAGGTTCCTGAAGTCTGCTTTACCAACGTCTCCCTCCGACAGGGAGGCAGTAGTGGAAACAATTCACAAGCTGTATTCCCAGCAGGTGATAATCAAAGTACCCCTCCTACAACAAGGAAAGGGGTATTATTCCACACTATATTGTGGTACTGAAGCCAGACGGCTCGGTGAGACCTATTCTAAATCTGAAATATTTGAACACTTACATAAAAAGGTTCAAATCAAGATGGAGTCACTCAGAGCAGTGATAGCGAACCAGGAAAAAGGGGACTATATGGTGTCCCGGGACAGATGCTTACCTCCATGTCCCAATTTGCCCTTCTCACCAAGGGTACCTCAGGTTCGTGGTACAGAACTGTCACTATCAGTTTCAGACGCTGCCGGTTGGATTGTCCACGGCACCCCGGGTCCTTACCAAGGTAATGGCCGAAATGATGATTCTTCTTCAAAGAAAATGGACGATCTCCTGATAAGGGCAAGGTCCAGAGAACAGTTGGAGGTCGGAGTAGCACTATCTCAAGTAGTTCTACGACCGCACGGGTGGATTCTAAATATTCCAAAACCGCAGCTGTTTCCGACGACACGTCTGCTGTTCCTAGGGATGATTCTGGACACAGTCCAGAAAAAGGTGTTTCTCCCGGAGAAGAAAGCCAGGGAGTTATCAGAGCTAGTCAGGAACCTCCTAAAACCAGGAAAAGTGTCAGTGCATCATTGCACAAGGGTCCTTGGGAAAAATGGTGGCTTCTTACGAAGCGATTCCATTCGGCAGATTTCACGCAAGAACTTTTCAGTGGGATCTGCTGGACAAATGGTCCGGATCGCATCTGCAGATGCATCAGCGGATAACCTTATCGCCACGGACAAGGGTGTCTCTTCTGTGGTGGTTGCAGAGTGCTCATCTGTTAGAGGGCCGCAGATTCGGCATACAGGACTGGGTCCTGGTGACCACGGATGCCAGTCTGAGAGGCTGGGGAGCGGTCACACAGGGAAGAAACTTCCAGGGAGTATGGTCAAGCCTGGAGATGTCTCTTCACATAAATATACTGGAGCTAAGAGCGATTTACAATGCTCTAAGCCTGGCAAAACCCCTGCTTCAGGGTCAGCCGGTGTTGATCCAGTCGGACAACATCACGGCAGTCGCCCATGTAAACAGACAGGGCGGCACAAGAAGCAGGAGAGCAATGGCAGAAGCTGCAAGGATTCTTCGCTGGGCGGAAGATCATGTGATAGCACTGTCAGCAGTGTTCATTCCGGGAGTGGACAACTGGGAAGCAGACTTCCTCAGCAGACACGATCTACACCCGGGAGAGTGGGGACTTCATCCAGAAGTCTTCCACATGATTGTGAACCGTTGGGAAAAACCAAAGGTGGATATGATGGCGTCTCGCCTCAACAAAAAACGGGACAGGTATTGCGCCAGGTCAAGAGACCCTCAGGCAATAGCTGTGGACGCTCTGGTAACACCGTGGGTGTTCCAGTCAGTGTATGTGTTTCCTCCTCTGCCTCTCATACCAAAAGTACTGAGAATTATACGGCAAAGGGGAGTAAGAACGATACTCGTGGCTCCGGATTGGCCAAGAAGAACTTGGTACCCGGAACTTCAGGAGATGCTCACGAAAGATCCGTGGCCTCTACCTCTAAGACGGGACCTGCTTCAGCAGGGACCGTGTCTATTCCAAGACTTACCGCGGCTGCGTTTGACGGCATGGCGGTTGAACGCCGAATTCTAAGGGAAAAAGGCATTCCGGAAGAGGTCATTCCTACACTGGTAAAAGCCAGGAAGGAGGTGACTGCACAACATTATCACCGCATTTGGAGAAAATATGTTGCGTGGTGTGAGGCCAGGAAGGCCCCCACGGAGGAATTTCAATTGGGTCGATTCCTACATTTCCTGCAAACAGGATTGTCTATGGGCCTCAAATTGGGGTCCATTAAGGTTCAAATTTCGGCCCTATCGATTTTCTTCCAGAAAGAATTGGCTTCAGTTCCTGAAGTCCAGACTTTTGTAAAAGGAGTACTACATATACAGCCCCCGGTTGTGCCCCCAGTGGCTCCGTGGGACCTTTAATGTAGTTTTGGATTTTCTCAAATCCCATTGGTTTGAGCCACTCAAATCGGTGGATTTGAAATATCTTACATGGAATGTAACCATGCTACTGGCCCTGGCTTCAGCCAGGAGAGTGTCAGAATTGGCGGCTTTATCGTATAAAAGCCCATATCTGATTTTCCATTCGGTCAGGGCAGAACTGCGGACGCGTCCTCAGTTTCTGCCTAAGGTGGTGTCAGCGTTTCACCTGAACCAGCCTATTGTGGTGCCTGCGGCTACTAGCGATTTGGAGGATTCCAAGTTGCTGGACGTTGTCAGGGCATTGAAAATATATATTTCAAGGACGGCTGGAGTCAGAAAATCTGACTCGCTGTTTATACTGTATGCACCCAACAAGCTGGGTGCTCCTGCTTCTAAGCAGACGATTGCTCGTTGGATTTGTAGCACAATTCAACTTGCACATTCTGTGGCAGGCCTGCCACAGCCTAAATCTGTCAAGGCCCATTCCACAAGGAAGGTGGGCTCATCCTGGGCGGCTGCCCGAGGGGTCTCGGCATTACAACTCTGCCGAGCAGCTACGTGGTCGGGGGAGAACACGTTTGTAAAATTCTACAAATTTGATACCCTGGCTAAAGAGGACCTGGAGTTCTCTCATTCGGTGCTGCAGAGTCATCCGCACTCTCCCGCCCGTTTGGGAGCTTTGGTATAATCCCCATGGTCCTGACGGAGTCCCCAGCATCCACTAGGACGTCAGAGAAAATAAGATTTTACTTACCGATAAATCTATTTCTCGTAGTCCGTAGTGGATGTTGGGCGCCCATCCCAAGTGCGGATTGTCTGCAATACTTGTACATAGTTATTGTTACAAAAAAATCGGGTTGTTATTGTTGTGAGCAGTCTGTTCAGAGGCTCCTACGTTTGTCATACTGTTAACTGGGTTCAGATCACAAGTTGTACGGTGTGATTGGTGTGGCTGGTATGAGTCTTACCCGGGATTCAAAATCCTTCCTTATTGTGTACGCTCGTCCGGGCACAGTATCCTAACTGAGGCTTGGAGGAGGGTCATAGGGGGAGGAGCCAGTGCACACCACCTGATCCTAAAGCTTTATTTTTGTGCCCTGTCTCCTGCGGAGCCGCTAATCCCCATGGTCCTGACGGAGTCCCCAGCATCCACTACGGACTACGAGAAATAGATTTATCGGTAAGTAAAATCTTTATATATATATATATATATATATATATATATATATATACACGTCCTAAGTGGATGCTGGGGACTCCGTAAGGACCATGGGGAATAGCGGCTCCGCAGGAGACTGGGCACATCTAACGAAAGCTTTAGGACTATCTGGTGTGCACTGGCTCCTCCCCCTATGACCCTCCTCCAAGCCTCAGTTAGATCTCTGTGCCCGAACGAGAAGGGTGCACACTAGGGGCTCTCCTGAGCTTCTTAGTGAAAGTTTTAGTTAAGGTTTTTTATTTTCAGTGAGACCTGCTGGCAACAGGCTCACTGCATCGAGGGACTAAGGGGAGAAGAAGCGAACTCACCTGCGTGCAGAGTGGATTGGGCTTCTTAGGCTACTGGACATTAGCTCCAGAGGGACGATCACAGGCCCAGCTTGGATGGGTCCCAGAGCCGCGCCGCCGGCCCCCTTACAGAGCCAGAAGGCAGAAGAGGTCCGGAAAATCGGCGGCAGAAGACGTCCTGTCTTCAACAAGGTAGCGCACAGCACTGCAGCTGTGCGCCATTGCTCTCAGCACACTTCACACTTCGGTCACTGAGGGTGCAGGGCGCTGGGGGGGGGCGCCCTGAGACGCAATAAAAACACCTTGGATGGCAAAAAATGCATCACATATAGCTCCTGGGCTATATGGATGAATTTAACCCCTGCCAGAATACATAGAATAACGGGAGATAAGGCCGCCGATAAGGGGGCGGAGCCTATCTCCTCAGCACACTGGCGCCATTTTCCCTCACAGCTCCGTTGGAGGGAAGCTCCCTGGCTCTCCCCTGCAGTCACTACACTACAGAAAGGGTTAAAAAAGAGAGGGGGGCACAAATTAGGCGCAGTATTAACTATACAGCAGCTATAAGGGGAAAAACACTTATATAAGGTTATCCCTATATATATATATATATATATATATATATATATATATATATATATATATATATATATATATATATATATATATATATATATATATATATATATATATATATATATATATATATATAATATATAGCGCTCTGGTGTGTGCTGGCAAACTCTCCCTCTGTCTCCCCAAAGGGCTAGTGGGGTCCTGTCCTCTATCAGAGCATTCCCTGTGTGTGTGCTGTATGTCGGTACTTTTGTGTCGACATGTATGAGGAGAAAAATTATGTGGAGACGGAGCAGATTGCCTGTAATAGTGATGTGACCCCCTAGGGGGTCGACACCTGAGTGGATGAACTGTTGAAAGGAATTACGTGACAGTGTCAGCTCTGTATAAAAGACAGTGGTTGACATGAGACAGCCGGCTACTCAGCTTGTGCCTGTCCAGACGTCTCATATGCCGTCAGGGGCTCTAAAGCGCCCGTTACCTCAGATGGCAGATATAGACGCCGACACGGATACTGACTCCAGTGTCGACGGTGAAGAGACGAATGTGACTTCCAGTAGGGCCACACGTTACATGATTGAGGCAATGAAAAATGTTTTACACATTTCTGATAATACGAGTACCACCAAAAAAAGGGGTATTATGTTCGGTGAGGAAAAACTACCTGTAGTTTTCCTGAATCTGAGAAATTAAATGAGGTGTGTGATGAGGCGTGGGTTTCCCCCGATAACAAGAAAAAATGTTATTGGCATTATATCCTTTCCCGCCAGAGGTTAGGGTGCGTTGGGAAACACCCCCTAGGGTGGATAAAGCGCTCACACGCTTGTAAGGGCTCTATCTTCGCCTGAGATGGCCGCCCTTAAGGATCCTGCTGATAGAAAGCAGGAGGGTATCCTAAAAGGTATTTACACACATACTGGTGTTATACTGCGACCAGCAATCGCCTCAGCCTGGATGTGCAGTGCTGGGTTGGCGTGGTCGGATTCCCTGACTGAAAATATTGATACCCTAGATAGGGACAGTATATTTTTGCCTATAGAGCATTTAAAAGATGCATTTCTATATATGCGTGATGCACAGCGGAATATTTGCCGACTGGCATCAAGTCTAAGCGCGTTGTCCATTTCTACCAGTAGAGGGTTATGGACACGTCAGTGGTTAGGTGATGCGTATTCCAAACGGCATTTGGAAGTATTGCTTTATTAAGGGGAGAGTTATTTGGGGTCGGTCTTTCAGACCTGGTGGCCACGGCAACAGCTGGGAATTCCACGTTTGTACCCCAGGTCGCCTCTCAACATGAGAAGACGCCGTATTATCAGGCGCAGTCTTTTCGTGGACAAGCGGGCAAAAGGTTCCTCATTTCCGCCCCGTGACAGAGGGAGAGGAAAAAGGCTGCAGAAATCAGCCAGTTCCCAGGAACAGAAACCCTCTCCCGCCTCTGCCAAGCCCTCAGTATACGCTGGGGCTTTACAAGCAGAATCAGGCACGGTGGGGGGCCCGTCTCAATGAATTTCAGCGCGCAGTGGGCTCACTCGCAAGTAGACCCCTGGATCCTTCAGGTGATATCTCAGGGGTACAAATTAGAATTCGAGACGTCTCCCCCTCGCCGTTTCCTAAAGTCGGCTTTACCGATGTCTCCTTCTGACAGGGAGGCAGTTTTGGAAGCCATTCACAAGCTGTATTCCCAGCAGGTGATAATCAAGATACCCCTCCTGCAACAGGGAACGGGGTATTATTCCACACTGTTGTGGTACCGAAGCCGGACGGCTCGGTGAGACCGATTCTAAATCTAAAATCTTTGAACACTTACATACAGAGGTTCAAATTCAAGATTGAGTCACTCAGAGCAGTGATTGCGAACCTGGAAGAAGGGGACTACATGATGTCTCGGGACATCAAGGATGCTTACCTTCATGTCAAAATTTACCCTTCTCACCAAGGGTACCTCAGGTTTATGGTACAGAACTGTCACTATCAGTTCAGACGCTGCCGTATGGATGGTCCACGGCACCCCGGGTCTTTACCAAGGTAATGGCCGAAATGATATTCCTTCGAAGGAAGTGAATTTTAGTTATCCCTTACTTGGACAATTCCCTGATAAGGGTAAGATCCAGGGAACAGTTGGAGGTCGGTGTAGCACTATCTCAGGTAGTGTTGCGGCAGCACGATTGGATTCTCAATATTCCAAAATCGCACCTGGTTCCGACGACGTGTCTTCTGTTCCTAGGGATGATCCTGGACACAGTCCAGAAAAAGGTGTTTCTCCCGGAGGGGAAAGACAGGGAGTTATCCGAGCTAGTCAGGAACCTCCTAAAACCGAGCCAAGTCTCAGTGCATCAATGCACAAGGGTTCTGGGTAAAATGGGGGCTTCCTACGAAGCAATCCCATTCGACAGATTCCACGCAAGAACTTTCCAGTGGGACCTGCTGGACAAATGGTCCGGGTCGCATCTTCAGATGCATCAGCGGATAACCCTGTCACCAAGGACAAGGGTGTCCCTCCTGTGGTGGTTGCAGAGTGCTCATCTTCTAGAGGGCCGCAGATTAGGCATTCAGGACTGGGTCCTGGTGACCACGGATGCCAGCCTGCGAGGCTGGGGAGCAGTCACACAGGGAAGGAATATCAAGGGCTTATGGTCAAGCCTGGAGACATCACTTCACATAAATATCCTGAAGCTAAGGGACATTTACAATGCTCTAAGCTTAGCAAGACCTCTGCTTCAAGGTCAGCCGGTGTTGATCCAGTCGGACAACATCATGGCAGTCACCCACGTAAACAGACAGGGTGGCACAAGAAGCAGGAGGGCAATGGCAGAAGCTGCAAGGATTCTTCGCTGAGCGGAAAATCATGTGATAGCACTGTCAGCAGTATTCATTCCGGGAGTGGACAACTGGGAAGCAGACTTCCTCAGCACGACCTCCACCCGGGAGAGTGGGGACTTCACCCAGAAGTCTTCCACATGATTAAAAACTCGACAGGTATTGCGCCAGGTCCAGGGACCCTCAGGCAATAAGCTGTAGACGCTCTGGTAACACCGTGGGTGTACCAGTCAGGGTATGTGTTCCCTCCTCTGCCTCTCATACCCAAGGTACTGAGATTGATAAGATGGAGAGGAGAAAGCACTATATTCGTGGCTCCGGATTGGCCAAGAAGGACTTGGTAACCGGAACTTCAAGAGATGCTCACGGAGGATCCGTGGCCTCTACCTATAAGAAGGGACCTGCTCCAGCAAGGACCCTGTCTGTTCCAAGACTTACCGCGGCTGCGTTTGACGGCATGGCGGTTGAACGCCGGATCCTGAAGGAAAAAAGGCATTCCGGATGAAGTCATCCCTATCCTGATCAAAGCCAGGAAGGATGTAACCGCAAAAACATTATCACCGCAATTGTCGAAAATATGTTGCGTGGTGCGAGGCCAGTAAGGCCCGACGGAGGAAATTCAACTGGGTCGATTCCTACATTTCCTGCAAACAGGAGTGTCTATGGGCCTGAAATTGGGGTCCATTAAGGTTCAAATTTCGGCCCTGTCAATTTTCTTCCAAAAAGAACTAGCTTCAGTCCCTGAAGTTCAGACGTTTGTAAAAGGGGTACTGCATATACAGCCTCCTTTTGTGCCTCCAGTGGCACTTTGGGATCTCAATGTAGTTTTGGGTTCCAAAAGTCACATTGGTTTGAACCACTTAAATCTGTGGAGTTAAAATATCTCACATGAAAAGTGGTCATGCTGTTGGCCCTGGCCTGGGCCAGGCGCGTGTCAGAATTGGCGGCTTTATCCTGAAAAAGCCCTTATCTGATTTTCCATTCGGACAGGGCGGAATTGAGGACTCGTCCTCAGTTTCTCCCCAAGGTGGTTTCAGCGTTTCACCTGAACCAACCTATTGGTGGTGCCTGCGGCTACTAGGGACTTGGAGGCCTCCAAGTTGCTAGACGTTGTCAGTGCCCTAAAAATATGTTTCCAGGACGGCTGGAGTCAGGAAATCTGACTCGCTGTTTATACTGTATGCACCCAACAAGCTGGGTGCTCCTGCTTCTAAGCAGACTATTGCTCGTTGGATTTGTAGTACAATTCAGCTTGCACATTCTGTGGCAGGCCTGCCACAGCCAAAAATCTGTAAATGCCCACTCCACAAGGAAGGTGGGCTCATCTTGGGCGGCTGCCCGAGGGGTCTCGGCTTTACAACTTTGCCGAGCAGCTACTTGGTCAGGAGCAAATACGTTTGTAAAATTCTACAAAATTGATATCCTGGCTGAGGAGGACCTGGAGTTCTCTCATTTGGTGCTGCAGAGTCATCCGCACTCTCCCGCCCGTTTGGGAGCTTTGGTATAATCCCCATGGTCCTTACGGAGTCCCCAGCATCCACTTAGGACGTTAGAGAAAATAAGAATTTACTTACCGATAATTCTATTTCTCATAGTCCGTAGTGGATGCTGGGCGCCCATCCCAAGTGCGGATTGTCTGCAATACTTGTACATAGTTATTGTTACAAAAATCGGGTTATTATTGTTGTGAGCCATCTTTCAGAGGCTCCTCTGTTATCATGCTGTTAACTGGGTTCAGATCACAGGTTATACGGTGTGATTGGTGTGGCTGGTATGAGTCTTACCCGGGATTCAAAATCCTTCCTTATTGTGTACGCTCGTCCGGGCACAGTATCCTAACTGAGGCTTGGAGGAGGGTCATAGGGGGAGGAGCCAGTGCACACCAGATAGTCCTAAAGCTTTCTTTAGATGTGCCCAGTCTCCTGTGGAGCCGCTATTCCCCATGGTCCTTACGGAGTCCCCAGCATCCACTACGGACTATGAGAAATAGAATTATCGGTAAGTAAATTCTTATTTATATATATATAATCACAGAACAAAGTCCCGGGAAGCCGCACTGACACTCTCAAAAGAAACTATGCAGGTGACCGGTCAAAGTAAATGTTATATTAACGCATGTCCATCTATAACTCTCCAGCCAGGGTGTAGACAGGACCAGCACACTGCTTAATATTCATTCAGCTTTTTACTTCATATAGCAGATAAGCACAAACATCAGGGCTCAGCAAATACTCATCGCGTGAATGACAATTGTGGACCACTGGCAAGATCCCAAAGAGCCGTTTTCGGTGTGTCTCCTTCCTCAGGGGAAAACCAGTTAAGGTGCCTGGTGCCAAAGTGTCTATGACAAGATCTGTTTGGGATCTTGTCAGTAGTCCACAATTGTCATTCACGCGAATATTTGCTGAGCCCTGATGTTTGTGCTTATCTGCTATATGAAGTAAAAAGCTGATTGAATATTAAGCAGTGTGCTGGTCCTGTCTGCACCCTGGCTGGAGAGTTACTTACCTTGACAAAGGGATGTGTCAGTCCCGAAACGTTGGCTTTATGCTGTGATTTCTTAATACAGTTGCTTATTTAAAAAGACATCGAGTGCCACTGAATGCTTCATAGCTTCTCCGTATATTCAACATTACCTCAGAGGGCACCGGGGCAATTGATTGGAGCTGTGGGAGTGCCGGTCCATGCCTTTTTCCTAAAAAAAAATAAAAAAAAAAATATATATATATATATATATATATATATATATATATATATATATATATATATATATATATATATATATATAAAAATTAGTGATGAGCGGGTTCGGATCCTCGGGATCCGAACCCGCCCGAACTTCACCTTTTTTTTCACGGGTCCGAGCAACTCGGATCCTCCCGCCTTGCTCGGTTAAGCCGAGCACGCCCGAACGTCATCATCCCGCTGTCGGATTCTCGCGAGATTCGGATTCTATATAAGGAGCCGCGCGTCGCCGCCATTTTCACACGTGCATTGAGATTGATAGGGAGAGGACATGGCTGGCGTCCTCTCCGTTATAGTAGAAAAGACTGAGTGACTTAGTTATAATTTTGGGGAGGATTGGGGACGGGGAGCAGCTGTTAGGGAGTACAGTGCAGGGTTTTGATTATAATACCACCAGTGAGTTTAATCCGTTGTTTCTCTGCCTGAAAAAAACGCTCCACCATATCTGTGCTCACTCAGTGTGCTGCACTGCTGCATATATCTGTGCTGAGTGCACTGCTCACACTGCCTAATTGTGGGGACTGGGGAGCAGTTATAGCAGGAGTACAGTGCACAGTTTTGCTGACAGTGACCACCAGTCCAGTATACGTTTGTCTGCCTGAAAAACACTCCTGTGGTGGCTTTTTTTTTCTTCATACTAGTTTAGCAGTCTGCTGACAGTGTCCACCAGGTCCGTTATTATTATACAGTATAATATATATATATATATATATATATATATATAGCAGTACGGTAGGCCACGGCTGTACCTACCTCCTGTGTCGTCGGTGCACTCGTCGTCCATAAGTAATATAATACTATACTATAGTATCCATCCATCTACATTGTATACATGTGGTGGCTTTTTTTTTCTTCATACTAGTTTAGCAGTCTGCTGACAGTGTCCACCAGGTCCGTTGTTATTATTATTATACAGTATAATATAAATATATATATATATATACACACACACACACACACACACACACACACACACACACACACACACACACACACACACACACACACGTTGAGTATCCCATATCCAAATATTCCGAAATACGGACTTTTTGGAGTGAGATAGTGAAACCTTTGTTTTTTGATGGCTCAATGTACACAAACTTTGTTTAGTTCACAAAGTTATTAAAAATATTGTATTAAATGACCTTCAGGCTGTGTGTATAAGGTGTATATGAATCATAAATGCATTCTGTGCTTAGACTAGGGTCCCATCACCATGATATCTCATTATGGTATGCAATTATTCCAAAATACGGAAAAATCCCATATCCAAAATACCTCTGGTCCCAAGCATTTTGGATAAGGGATACTCAACCTGTATGTATGTGTATGTGTATATATATATATATATATATATATATATATATATATGAGAGAGAGAGAGCTATAGCAGTACGGTAGGCCACGGCTGTACCTACCTCTGTGTCGTCAGTGCACTCGTCGTCCATAAGTAATATAATACAATACTATCCATCCATCTACATTGTATACCTGTGGTGGTTTTTTTTTTTCTTCATACTAGTTTAGCAGTCTGCTGACAGTGTCCACCAGGTCCGTTATTATTATACAGTATATTATATTTCTCTATCGTCCTAGTGGATGCTGGGGTTCCTGAAAGGACCGTGGGGAATAGCGGCTCCGCAGGAGACAGGGCACAAAAGTAAAGCTTTCCGATCAGGTGGTGTGCACTGGCTCCTCCCCCTATGACCCTCCTCCAAGCCAGTTAGATTTTTGTGCCCGGCCGAGAAGGGTGCAATCTAGGTGGCTCTCCTAAAGAGCTGCTTAGAAAAGTTTAGCTTAGGTTTTTTATTTTACAGTGAGTCCTGCTGGCAACAGGATCACTGCAACGAGGGACTTAGGGGAGAAGAAGTGAACTCACCTGCGTGCAGGATGGATTGGCTTCTTGGCTACTGGACATCAGCTCCAGAGGGACGATCACAGGTACAGCCTGGATGGTCACCGGAGCCTTGCCGCCGGCCCCCTTGCAGATGCTGAAGTAAGAAGAGGTCCAGAATCGGCGGCAGAAGACTCCTCAGTCTTCTAAAGGTAGCGCACAGCACTGCAGCTGTGCGCCATTTTCCTCTCAGCACACTTCACACGGCAGTCACTGAGGGTGCAGGGCGCTGGGAGGGGGGCGCCCTGGGAGGCAAATGAATACCTATTTTGGCTAAAAATACCTCACATATAGCCTCCGGAGGCTATATGGAGATATTTAACCCCTGCCAGAATCCGTTAAGAGCGGGAGACGAGGCCGCCGAAAAAGGGGCGGGGCCTATCTCCTCGGCACACAGCGCCATTTTCCCTCACAGAAAGGCTGGAGGGAAGGCTCCCAGGCTCTCCCCTGCACTGCACTACAGAAACAGGGTTAAAACAGAGAGGGGGGGCACTAATTTGGCGTTAGAAATATATAAAAAAGATGCTATAAGGGAAAACACTTATATAAGGTTGTCCCTATATAATTATAGCGTTTTTGGTGTGTGCTGGTAAACTCTCCCTCTGTCTCTCCAAAGGGCTAGTGGGTCCTGTCCTCTATCAGAGCATTCCCTGTGTGTGTGCTGTGTGTCGGTACGTGTGTGTCGACATGTATGAGGACGATGTTGGTGAGGAGGCGGAGCAATTGCCTGTAATGGTGATGTCACTCTCTAGGGAGTCGACACCGGAATGGATGGCTTATTTAGGGAATTACGTGATAATGTCAACACGCTGCAAGGTCGGTTGACGACATGAGACGGCCGACAAACAATTATTACCGGTCCAGACGTCTCAAAAACACCGTCAGGGGTTTTAAAACGCCCGTTTACCTTAGTCGGTCGACACAGACACAGACAGGGACACTGAATCCAGTGTCGACGGTGAATAAACAAACGTATTCCTTATTAGGGCCACACGTTAAAGGCAATGAAGGAGGTGTTTCATATTTCTGATACTACAAGTACCACAAAAGAGGGTATTATGTGGGATGTGAAAAAACTACCGTAGTTTTTCCTGAATCAGATAAATTAAATAAAGTGTGTGATGATGCGTGGGTTCCCCCCGATAGAAAATTATGGGCGGTATACCCTTTCCCGCCAGAAGTTAGGGCGCGTTGGGAAACACCCCTTAGGGTGGATAAGGCGCTCACACGCTTATCAAAACAAGTGGCGGTACCGTCTATAGATAGGGCTGTCCTCAAGGACCAGCTGACAGGAGGCTGGAAAATATCATAAAAAGTATATACACACATACTGGTGTTATACTGCGACCAGCGATCGCCTCAGCCTGGATGTGCAGAGCTGGGGTGGCTTGGTCGGATTCCCTGACTAAAAATATTGATACCCTTGACAGGGACAGTATTTTATTGACTATAGAGCATTTAAAGGATGCATTTCTATATATGCGAGATGCACAGAGGGATATTTGCACTCTGGCATCAAGAGTAAATGCGATGTCCATATCTGCCAGAAGATGTTATGGACACGACAGTGGTCAGGTGATGCAGATTCCAAACGGCACAAAGGTGTATTGCCGTATAGAGGAGTTATTTGGGGTCGGTCCATCGGACCTGGTGGCCACGGCAACTGCTGGAAAATCCGCCGTTTTTACCCTAAGTCACATCTCTGCAGAAAAAGACACCGTCTTTTCAGCCTCAGTCCTTTCGTCCCTATAAGATCATATCTGCCCAGGGATAGAGGAAAGGGAAGAAGACTGCAGCAGGCAGCCCATTCCCAGGAACAGAGGCGTTCCACCGCTTCTGACAAGTTCTCAGCATGGCGCTGAGACCGTACAGGACCCCTGGATCCTACAAGTAGTATCCCAGGGGTACAGATTGGAATGTCGAGACGTTTCCCCTTCGCAGGCTCCTGAAGTCTGCTTTACCAAGGTCTCCCTCCGACAAGGAGGCAGTATGGGAAAAAATTCACAAGCTGTATTCCCAGCAGGTGATAATTAAATTACCCCTCCTACTACAAGAAAAGGGGTATTATTCCACACTATATTGTGGTACTGAAGCCAGAAGGCTAGGTGAGACTTATTCTAAAAAAATTTTTTGAACACTTACAAAGGTTCAAATCAAGATGGAGTCACTCAGAGCAGTGATAACGAACCAGGAAGAAGGGGACTATATAGTGTCCCGGGACATCAGGGATGCTTACCTCTATGTCCCAAATTTGCCCTTCTCACTAAGGGTACCTCAGGTTCGTGGTGCAGAACTGTCACTATCAGTTTCAGACGCTGCCGTTTGGATTGTCCACGGCACCCCGGGTCTTTACCAAGGTAATGGCCGAAATGATGATTCTTCTTCGAAGAAAAGGCGTCTTAATTATCCCTTACTTGGACGATCTCCTGATAAGGGCATAGTCCAGGGAACAGTTGGAGGTCGGAGTAGCACTATCTCGGATACTGCTACAACAGCACGGGTGGATTCTAAATATTCCAAAATCGCAGCTGATCCCGACGACACGTCTGCTGTGCCTAGGGATGATTCTGGACACAGTCCAGAAAAAGGTGTTTCTCCCGGAAGAGAAAGCCAGGGAGTTATCCGAGCTAGTCAGGAACCTCCTAAAAACAGTGCATCATTGCACAAGGGTCCTGGTAAAAATGGTGGCTTCCTACGAAGCAATTCCATTCGGCAGATTTCACGCAAGAACTTTTCAGTGGGATCTGCTGGACAAATGGTCCGGATCGCATCTTCAGATGCATCAGCGGATAACCCTATATCCAAGGACAAGGGTGTCTCTCCTGTGGTGGTTATAGAGTGCTCATCTTCTAGAGGGCCGCAGATTCGGCATTCAGGATTGGATGCTGGTGACCACGGAGCCCAGCCCGAGAGGCTGGGGAGCAGTCACACAAGGAAAAAATTTCCAGGGAGTGTGATCAAGTCTGGAGACTTTTCTCCACATAAATATACTGGAGCTAAGGGTAAATTTATAATGCTCTAAGCTTAGCAAGACCTCTGCTTCAAGGTCAGCCGGTATTGATCCAGTGGGAAAAACATCACGGCAGTCGCCCACGTAAACAGACAGGGCGACACAAGAAGCAGGAGGGCAATGGCAAAAACTGCAAGGACTTTTCGCTGGGCGGAAAATCATGTGATAGCACTGTCAGCAGTGTTTCATCCCGGGAATGGAAACTGGGAAGCAGACTTCCTCAGCAGGCACGACCTCCACCCGGGAGAGTGGAAACTTCATCGGGAAGTTTTTTCCACATGATTGTAAACCGTTGGGAAATACCAAAGGTGGACATGATGGCGTCCCGTCTGAACAAAAAACGGGACAGGTATTGCGCCAGGTCAAGAGACCCTCAGGCAATAGCTGTGGACGTTCTGGTAACACCGTGGGTGTACCAGTCGGTGTATGTGTTCCCTCCTCTGCTTCTCATACCTAAGGTGCTGAGAATTATAAGACGTAGAGGAGTAAGAACTATACTCATGGCTCCGGATTGGCCAAGAAGGACTTGGTACCCGGAACTTCAAGAGATGCTTACAGAGGTCTTATGGCCTCTGCCGCTAAGAAGGGACTTGCTTCAGCAAGTACCATGTCTGTTCCAAGACTTACCGCAGCTGCGTTTGTCGGCATGGCGGTGGAAAGCCGGATCCTAAGGGAAAAAGGCATTCCGGAAGAGGTCATTCCTACCCTGGTCAAAGCCAGAAAGGAGGTGACCGCACAACATTATCACCACATGTGGCGAAAATATGTTGCGTGGTGTGAGGCCAGGAAGGCCCCACAAAGAAATTTCAACTCGGTCGTTTCCTGCATTTCCTGCAAACAGGAGTGTCTATGGGCCTCAAATTGGGGTCCATTAAGGTTCAAATTTCGGCCCTGTCGATTTTCTTCCAGAAAGAATTGGCTTCAGGTCCTGAAGTCCAGAAGTTTGTCAAGGGAGTATTGCATATACAACCCCCTTTTGTGCCTCCAGTGGCACTGTGGGATCTCAACGTAGTTCTGGGATTCCTCAAATCACATTGGTTTAAAACCAGTCAAATCTGTGGATTTGAAGCATCTCACATGAAAAGTGACCATGCTCTTGGCCCTGGCCTGGACCAGGCGAGTGTCAAATTGGTGGTTTTTTCTCAAAAAAGCCCATATCTGTTTGTCCATTCGGACAGGGCAGAGCTGCGGACTCGTCCCCAGTTCTCTCCCTAAAGGTGGTGTCAGTGTTTCACCTGAACCAGCTTATTGTGGTGCCTTGCACCTACTAGGGACTTGGAGGACTCCAAGTTGCTAGATGTTGTCAGGGCCCTGAAAATATGTTCCAGGACGGCTGGAGTCAGGAAAACTGACTTGCTGTTATCCTGTATGCACCCAACAAACTGGGTGCTCTTGCTTCTAAGCAGACTATTGCTAGTTGGATGTGTAATACAATTCAGCTTGCACATTCTGTGGCAGGCCTGCCACAGCCAAAATATGTAAATGCCCATTCCACAAGGAAGGTGGGCTCATCTTGGGCGGCTGCCCGAGGGGTCTCGGCTTTACAACTTTGCCGAGCAGCTACTTGGTCAGGGGCAAACACGTTTGCTAAATTCTACAAATTTGATACCCTGGCTAAGGAGGACCTGGAGTTCTCTCATTCGGTGCTGCAGAGTCATCCGCACTCTCCCGCCCGTTTGGGAGCTTTGGTATAATCCCCATGGTCCTTTCAGGAACCCCAGCATCCACTAGGACGATAGAGAAAATAAGAATTTACTTACCGATAATTCTATTTCTCGGAGTCCGTAGTGGATGCTGGGCGCCCATCCCAAGTGCGGATTATCTGCAATACTTGTACATAGTTACAAAAATCGGGTTATTATTGTTGTGAGCCATCTTTTCAGAGGCTCCGCTGTTATCATACTGTTAACTGGGTTTAGATCACAAGTTGTACGGTGTGATTGGTGTGGCTGGTATGAGTCTTACCCGGGATTCAAAATTCCTCCCTTATTGTGTACGCTCGTCCGGGCACAGTACCTAACTGGCTTGGAGGAGGGTCATAGGGGGAGGAGCCAGTGCACACCACCTGATCGGAAAGCTTTACTTTTGTGCCCTGTCTCCTGCGGAGCCGCTATTCCCCATGGTCCTTTCAGGAACCCCAGCATCCACTACGGACTCCGAGAAATAGAATTATCGGTAAGTAAATTCTTATAATATATAGCAGTACGGTAGGCCACGGCTGTACCTACCTCTGTGTCGTCAGTGCACTCGTCCATAAGAAATATAATACTATACTATCCATCTATCTACATTGTATACCTGTGGTGGCTTTTAGTTGTGCGCATTAAAATATGGAGAACAAAAATGTGGAGGTTAAAAAAATAGGGAAAGATCAAGATCCACTTCCACCTCGTGCTGAAGCTGCTGCCACTAGTCACGGCCGAGACGATGAAATGCCATCAACGTCGTCTGCCAAGGCCGATGCCCAATGTCATAGTACAGAGCATATAAAATCCAAAACACAAAAGATCAGTAAAATTACCCAAAAATCAAAATTAAAAGCATCGGAGGAGAAGCGTAAACTTGCCAATATGCCATTTACGACACGGAGTGGCAAGGAACGGCTGAGGCCCTGGCCTATGTTAATGGCTAGTGGTTCAGCTTCACATGAGGATGGAAGCACTCATCCTCTCGCTAGAAAAAAGAAAAGACTTAAGCTGGCAAAAGCACAGCAAAGAACTGTGCGTTCTTCGAAATCACAAATCCCCAAGGAGAGTCCAATTGTGTCGGTTGCGATGCCTGACCTTCCCAACATTGGACGGGAAGAGCTTGCGCCTTCCACCATTTGCACGCCCCCTGCAAGTGCTGGAAGGAGCACCCGCAGTCCAGTTCCTGATAGTCAAATTGAAGATGTCAGTGTTGAAGTACACCAGGATGAGGATATGGGTGTTGCTGGCACTGGGGAGGAAATTGACAAGGAGGATTCTGATGGTGATGTGGTTTGTTTAAGTCAGGCACCCGGGGAGACACCTGTTGTCCGTGGGAGGAATATGGCCATTGACATGCCTGGTCAAAATACAAAAAAAACCAGCTCTTCAGTTTGGAATTATTTCAACAGAAATGCGGACAACTGGTGTCAAGCCGTGTGTTGCCTTTGTCAAGCTGTAATAAGTATGGGTAAGGACGTTAACCACCTCTGAACATCCTCCCTTATACGTCACCTGCAGCGAATTCATAATAAGTCAGTGACAAGTTCAAAAACTTTGGGCGACAGCGGAAGCAGTCCACTGACCAGTAAATCCCTTCCTCTTGTAACCAAGCTCCCGCAAACCACCCCACCAACTCCCTCAGTGTCAATTTCCTCCTTACCCAGGAAAGCCAATAGTCCTGCAGGCCATGTCACTGGCAAGTCTGACGAGTCCTCTCCTGCCTGGGATTCCTCCGATGCATCCTTGAGTGTAACGCCTACTGCTGCTGGCGCTGCTGTTGTTGCTGCTGGGAGTCGATCGTCATCCCAGAGGGGAAGTCGGAAGACCACTTGTACTACTTCCAGTAAGCAATTGACTGTCCAACAGTCCTTTGCGAGGAAGATGAAATATCACAGCAGTCATCCTGTTGCAAAGCGGATAACTCAGGCCTTGACAACTATGTTGGTGTTAGACGTGCGTCCAGTATCCGCCGTTAGTTCACGGGGAACTAGAGAATTGCTTGAGGTAGTGTGCCCCCGTTACCAAATACCATCTAGGTTCCACTTCTCTAGGCAGGCGATACCGAGAATGTACACGGACGTCAGAAAAAGACTCACCAGTGTCCTAAAAAATGCAGTTGTACCCAATGTCCACTTAACCACGGACATGTGGACAAGTGGAGCAGGGCAGACTCAGGACTATATGACTGTGACAGCCCACTGGGTATTTGTATTGCCTCTCGCTGCAAGAACAGCAGCAGCGGCACCAGTAGCAGCATCTCGCAAACGCCAACTCGTTCCTAGGCAGGCTACGCTTTGTATCACCGCTTTCCAGAATACGCACACAGCTGAAAACCTCTTACGGCAACTGAGGAAGATCATCGCAGAATGGCTTACCCCAATTGGAGACTCCTGTGGATTTGTGGCATCGGACAACGCCAGCAATATTGTGCGTGCATTACATCTGGGCAAATTCCAGCACGTCCCATGTTTTGCACATACCTTGAATTTGGTGGTGCAGAATTATTTAAAAAACGACAGGGGCGTGCAAGAGATGCTGTCGGTGGCCAGAAGAATTGCGGGCCACTTTCGGCGTACAGGCACCGCGTACAGAAGACTGGAGCACCACCAAGAACACCTGAACCTGCCCTGCCATCATCTGAAGCAAGAGGTGGTAACGAGGTGGAATTCAACCCTCTATATGCTTCAGAGGATGGAGGAGCAGCAAAAGGCCATTCAAGCCTATTCATCTGCCTACGATATAGGCAAAGGAGGTGGAATGCACCTGTCTCAAGGGCAGTGGAGAATGATTTCAACGTTGTGCAAGGTTCTGCAACCTTTTGAACTTGCCACACGTGAAGTCAGTTCAGACACTGCCAGCCTGAGTCAGATCATTCCCCTCATCAGGCTTTTGCAGAAGAAGCTGGAGGCATTGAAGGAGGAGCTAAAACAGAGCGATTCCGCTAGGCATGTG
Source organism: Pseudophryne corroboree (assembly GCF_028390025.1). Taxonomy (NCBI): domain Eukaryota; kingdom Metazoa; phylum Chordata; class Amphibia; order Anura; family Myobatrachidae; genus Pseudophryne; species Pseudophryne corroboree. The sequence goes on along the minus strand of NC_086445.1, from coordinate 200,246,369 downwards.
GGACTTGTGGATGGAGCCCTTCATTCGCTTAACCAGGATTCACGGGTGGTCAATCTGTTGAAATCAGAGCACTACATTTTGGCCACCGTGCTCGATCCTAGATTTAAAACCTACCTTGGATCTCTCTTTCCGGCAGACACAAGTCTGCAGAGGTTCATAGACCTGCTGGTGAAAAATTGTCAAGCGGAACGCGACCCGTCAACATCTCCTCCTTCACATTCTCCCGCAACTGGGGGTGCGAGGAAAAGGCTACGAATTCCGAGCCCACCCACTGGCGGTGATGCAGGGCAGTCTGGAGCGACTGCTGATGCTGACATCTGGTCCGGACTGAAGGACCTGCCAACGATTACTGACGTCGTCTACTGTCACTGCATATGATTCTCTCACCATTGAAAGAATGGTGGAGGATTATATGAGTGACCGCATCCAAGTAGGCACATCAGACAGTCCGTACGTATACTGGCAGGAAAAAGAGGCAATTTGGAGGCCCTTGCACAAACTGGCTTTATTCTCCCTAAGTTGCCCTCCTTCCAGTGTGTACTCCGAAAGAGTGTTTAGTGCTGCCGCTCACCTTGTCAGCAATCGGCGTACGAGGTTACTCCCAGAAAATGTGGAGAAGATGATGTTCATTAAAATTAATTATAATCAATTCCTCCATGGAGACATTCACCAGCAGCAATTGCCTCCAGAAAGTACACGGGGACCTGAGATGGTGGATTCCAGTGGGGACGAATTAATAATCTGTGAGGAGGGGGATGTACACAGTGAAAGGGGTGATGAATCGGACGATGCTGATGAGGTGGACATCTTGCCTCTGTAGAGCCAGTTTGTGCAAGGAGAGATTGATTGCTTCTTTTTTGGTGGGGGCCCAAACCAACCAGTCATTTCAGTCAGTCGTGTGGCAGACCCTGTCGCTGAAATGATGGGTTCGTTAAAGTGTGCATGTCCTGTTTATACAACATAAGGGTGGGAGGGCCCAAGGACAATTCCATCTTGCACCTCTTTTTTTTTTTTTTTTGTAGGGCCATCCTGCGTGACACTGCAGTGCCACTCCTAGATGGGCCCGGTGTTTGTGTCGGCCACTAGGGTCGCTGAGCTTAGTCACACAGCTACCTCATTGCGCCTCTTTTTTTCTTTGCGTCATGTGCTGTTTGGGGAGTATTTTTTTGAAGGGCCATCCTGCCTGACACTGCAGTGCCACTCCTAGATGGGCCAGGTGTTTGTGTCGGCCACTTGTGTCGCTTAGCTTAGCCATCCAGCGACCTCGGTGCAAATTTTAGGACTAAAAATAATATTGTGAGGTGTTCAGAATAGACTAAAAATGAGTGGAAATTATGGTTATTGAGGTTAATAATACTGTGGGATCAAAATGACCCCCAAATTCTATGATTTAAGCTGTTTTTTAGGGTTTTTTGAAAAAAACACCCGAATCCAAAACACACCCGAATCCGACAAAAAAAATTCGGTGAGGTTTTGCCAAAACGCGTTCGAACCCAAAACACGGCCACGGAACCGAACCCAAAACGCAAAACTCGAAAAATTTCCGGTGCACATCACTAATATATTAATAAATAAATATATATATATATATATATATATATATATATATATATATATATATATGTGTGTGTGTATATGTGTGATTAATGCGCTGCAGGTTGTTATTATTATTATTATTATTATTATCCCTTATACATAGCGCAGTGGGGGCTGGGATTTTTCTTGTGTCACTCCAGATCTCGGTGCAGGACCTGTAGTCTCCCTGTGTGTCTTGAGTGTTTGTGTGTGTGTTTTGCTCCACAGTGTTATTTTCTTTTATAATGGAAAATTTGAAGGAGGCAGATGTTGTTTCTACAGAGGGAGATTCCCTTCCTGATAAACAGGACTGTGTGTTGTTCCCTGATCCTTCTGTGAAACCAGAAGTATTAGGGACCATAAAACATATGACTGCTCAGTTACATGACAGATTCATACAGTCTGATAAGGAATTTCAGCATTGGAAGAGATCTATAGAAGATACCCTATATACAGGTCCCTCTTCAGTTCCCACCAAACGCTCCTTGGCACGGTTACTAAATGTCGACACAGATACTGATGACGACACGGGACACTGACGGAGATTCTAAGGGGGCGGATGCTACCCTCTCTTAAGCGTATTCAGAATTTGATCACAAGTGTTAAGGAAGTGTTAGATATTCCTGATGAAACTCCTGTACCAGGGAAAAAAGCTTATTTTCATTTGGATAAGAAGCCTGTTGTTAAATTTCCTGTGTCTGAAGATTTAAATGCTCTGTTTGGTGAGGCCTGGAAGACTCCAGACAGAAAATTCCAATTACCTAAGAGGCTATTACTGGCCTATCCCTTTCCTGAGGGTGATAGAAAAAATGGGAAACTCCTCCCGTGGTAGACGCCTCCCTGTCACGTTGTCCAAAAGGGTTACGTTAGCCGCCACAGGCACGGCTTTACTGAAGGAACCGGCGGACCGGACAATTGAGAATACACTCAAATCTATATACTCAGCCAGTGGGGCTGTACTTAGCCCCACCAATGCAGGTGCATGGGTTTCTAATGCCATTGAAAAGTATGCAGAAAATTTGCTTGAAAATATTGATACCATTGACAAGGATACCATTATATCCACATTGACTCATATTAAAGATTCTGCAGAATATATGGTTGAAGCCATGAAAGACATTGGTTTATTGACTGCGCGGTCATCTGCCTTGACAGTTTCGGTGCGCAGGGGCCTCTGGCTTAACCAGTGGTCTGCAGAGGCTGAATCCAAGAAAAATGTAGAATCCCTGCCCTATGAAGGGGAGGCTTTGTTTGGAGGAGCACTAGATGTGTGGATATCTACAACTACAGCAGGCAAGTCTGCTTTTCTGCCTACTCCTGCTCCTCCTACGAAGAAACCTTATTTTGGTCCATCTCCGCAACCTGTCAGAGGTGGTAAAGCGGGGAGAGCTAGAGGTTCTACCCCTTTCTTTGGTAGAGGACAGGGTCATGGCCGTGGTGGTAAGCCTGCGACAACAGGGCCTCAGAATCAGAAATCTGCTTCTATTCTGGCCTCTACCCCACAATGACGCTGGGACTCCCCTGTGGGTGTCCGGTCAGGAGGGGTTTCCACATCAACTGCGACATTACCTTCCTGTTTACAGGTAAAAGCCCCCTCCTGGCGGAATTGTCATAGACAATTACAGAAAATACAAATGGCAGTCGATAGACTTAGCAGGATTCTGCAACCAAAAAAGATTATTCCACAATCTACTCCTACAGTACCTTGTCCTGAAGGACCGGTCACTGACTTGCTGTCAGCACATCCTGTGATGGTGCCTTTTATTGAAGTTACCTCAATTACTACAGGGACACAGGTACATAATCCGACCTGGATCTGTTTCCATTGCCTGACGAGCTTCCCAAGAAAATTGTTTTTTCTCCGATGGCTGACGCAATCCAGCCTGTGACTACATCTCCACTGGAGGTGTCCACATTGTGTGTTTCACAGAAGGGTAAACGTCCTTTACCTAAATCTTCAAAACATCGTAAAACTCCTTTGCCTAAGGATGATGGTTGGAATACTTTATTCCAAGTGGATACTCCCACTCCTGGGGGGAGGGATCCTGCCGCTAGTTCTAGCATTGGGATCTCTGGAACGAAACCGTCCAGATCCAGTATCTGCGGTTCTCACAAACCTCATGGCCCTCATAGGCCTGCAAAGACTTCTGAGTCTCATGCTAAGAAGAAGGTTCCTTCTTCGTCTTCAAAGTCAAAGACCAGGGCCTCGAAGGCTCTTACTGCTTTTAGGTTTGGCGGTATGGAGGTCGAGCGAAAGCTCTTGGCCCGGAAAGGTATTCCGACCGAGGTCATTCCAAAACTGATTCAGGCTAGAAAAGCCGTTACAAAACATTACCATAGAATATGGCGAAAGTATGTCTCTTGGTGTGAGTCCAAGAAGTTCCCTACAGAAGAATTCCAGATGGGTAGATTACTCCTTTTCCCACAATCAGGAGTGGATGTAGGCCTCAAGTTAGGCTCTATCAAGGTTCAAATTTCGGCCTTGTCCATATTTTTCCAGAAACAATTGTCTACCCTTCCAGAGGTTCAGACTTTTTTATAAAAGGGGTTCTGCACATCCAACCTCCCTTTGTTCCTCCTACGGAGCCATGGGACCTTCATGTGGTGTTGCAGTTCCTGCAATCAGAGTGGTTTGAACCGTTATGGAAGGCAGAATTAAAATTTCTTACGTGGAAGGTAGTTACCTTGTTGGCTTTGGCATCCGCAAGGCGGGTGTCTGAATTAGGGGCCTTGTCTCACAAGAGCCCTTACCTGATTTTTCATGATGATCGGGCAGTTCCTTCCAAAAGTTGTATCATCTTTTCATATCAACCAACCTATTGTGGTGACCGTAGCCACTGAGGCTTCTATTACGGGAAAGTCCTTGGACGTTGTCAGGGCTTTAAAGATGTATATCAAGAGGACTGCTCCTCTTCGTAAGTCAGAAGCATTGTTCGTGCTTTATGATCCCAATAAAATTGGGTGTCCTGCTTCTAAGCAGACTATCAGTCGCTGGATCTGTTGTACTGTCCAACACGCTTATTCTTCGGCAGGACTGCCGAAACCGACTTCGGTCAAGGCTCACTCTACTCGTAAAGTGGGCTCTTCCTGGGCGGCTGCTCAGGGTGTCTCGGCACTTCAACTCTGTCAAGCTGCTACGTGGTCAGGATTGAACACGTTTGCAAGTTCTACAAGTTTGATACTTCGGCCTCTGATGACCTCCAGTTTGGTCAATCAGTGTTGTAGGGAACTTCAGCACTTTCCCTCCCCTAGTGGGAGCTTTGGTATTGACCCCATGGTCTATGATGCATCCCCAACATCCTCTAGGATGTAAGAGAAAATAGGATTTTAATATACCTACTGGTAAATCCTTTTCTCGTAGTCCGTAGAGGATGTTGGGCGCCCGCCCAGTGCTTATGTTCCCTGCATGGTTATTACTTGTTAAGTAATGGCAGCTGTTGCTGCCAACTTTTGCTTCATGTATATTGACATGTTTTCGTTGAGTTACATGTGGTTGCATGTTATAAGTTCAGTGTGAGTTGGTGTGAATCTCGCCACACATTGTAGTATCCTCTCTCGAGGTTGTCCGTCTCCTCGGGCACAGTTCCTAAGCTGAGGTCTGGAGGAGGGGCACAGAGGGAGGAGCCAACCCACACTGTTTAAATTTTATAGTGCCCAAGGCTCCGCAGGACCCGTCTATACCCCATGGTCTATGATGCATCCCCAACATCCTCTACGGACTACGAGAAAAGGATTTACCGGTAGGTATATTAAAATCTTGTTATCAAATAGTGGCTAAAACAGGTTAGCGATGACGGTTAACACTCCTGTTCAGAAGGCTAAAATTAGTAATTTATTAAATAAGTCAAACATGTTTTATATGATTCAGCACTAATAGCATTTTATAATATGCTGTTCAATGTACAAGGTCCCGGAACTTAGCTATAAACACCTACAGTGAGGCAACCTTTGTTCCAAGGGTGAAGCTGCTTGGGTGTGGTATAAGAGATAGTGTCTAGTTAGACAGTCAATAGATAGACACCATATGTTAGACAGACATTAGGTCGACAGGGTCAAAAGGTCAACATGAAAATGGTCAACATAAAAAAGGTAGACAACATGGTTTTTTGTGGTTTGTGTGGATAGTTTTGGCATCTGGGACCCCCAGTTATAGAAAGGCATACCCTCGCCACGCTTCGGGCTCGGTGGCTCGCTACACTCGCCACAAGGTTTATAACCAACTCTGTGCCGACATGGATAGAGAAGGTACGAAATTGTCTAAAAACATGTTAAATAAAAAACATTTGTCTATCTTTTGTTGACCATTTTCATGTCGACCTTTTGACCCTGTCGACCTTTTGTACTGTCTACCTTTTTCATTTCGTCCTTTTGACCCTGTCAACCTAATGTCTGTCTAACATATGGGGGTATATGCAATTCACGGCGAATTGCGGCAATTTTTCGCCGTTTTTTAATTCGACTAAATTCGCCAGGTGAATTCCGGAAGGTGGCTGCCGGAATTCACCATATTCAATGAAAAACGGATTCGCCAGAATCGGGGGCGAAAATCGGCCGATTTGGCGGATTTTGCCGCGATTTTAAAAAACGGGAAAAACCCGGAAAAAAAATGGCGTGGGGTCCCCCCTCCAAAGCATAACCAGCCTCGGGCTCTTCGAGCTGGTCCTGGTTCTAAAAATGCAGGGGAAAAATTGGGCAGGGATTCCCCGTATTTTTAAAACCAGCACCGGGCTCTGCGCCTGGTGCTGGTGCCAAAAATACGGGGGACAAAAAGAGTAGGGGTCCCCCGTATTTTTAACACCAGCATCGGGCTCCACTAGCTGGACAGATGATGCCACAGCCGGGGGTCACTTCTATGCCGTGCCCTGCGGCCGTGGCATTAACTACCCAACTAGTCACCCCTGGCCGGGGTACCCTGGGGGAGTGGGGACCCCTTCAATCAAGGGGTCCCCCCCCCCAGCCACCCAAGGGCCAGGGGTGAAGCCCGAGGCTGTCCCCCCCCCCCCCCCCCCCCATCCAATGGGCTGCGGATGGGGGGGCTGATAGCCTTTTGTGATAATAAAAAGATATTGTTTTTTCCAGCAGTACTACAAGTCCCAGCAAGCCTCCCCCGCAAGCTTGTACTTGGAGAACCACAAGTACCAGCATGCGGGAGAAAAACGGGCCCGCTGGTACCTGTAGTACTACTGGGGAAAAAATACCCAAATAAAAACAGGACACAGACACCTTGATAGTAAAACTTTATTACACACTACCGACACACACATACTTACCTATGTTGACACGCCGACTGCCACGGTCTCCGACGATCCGAGGTACCTGTGAAAAAATTATACTCACCTTCCAGCGTCCAGAGGTACATCCACGTCCAGAGATAATCCACGTACTTGGCAAAACAAAAAAACGAACACCGATCCATACCGGACTAGAAAGGGGTCCCATGCTTTCACATCAGACCCCTTTCTCCCGAATCCCGGAACATCACGTGACTCCTGTCACTGAAGTCCCTTCAGCCAATCAGGAAGCGCTACTTCCGTGGCGCTCACCTGATTGGCTGTGCTCTGTCTGAGCTGTCAGACAGCGCATCACAAAGCCGCTCCATTACTTTCAATGGTGGGAACTTTGTGGGTAGCGGTGGGGTTAACCCGCGGTCAGCCGCTGACCGGCGGGTGACCTCACCGCTAGCCGCTAAGTTCCCACCATTGAATATAATGGACTGGGCTGTGCGATGCGCTGTCTGCTCAGACGCGCAGAGCCAATCAGATGAGCGCAACGAAGTTGCGCTTCCTGATTGGCTTTAGAGACCTTTCTGTGACAGCTGTCACTGACAGGTCTCTCTGCATTCGGGGATAGGGGTCTCATGTGTCAGCATGGGACCCCTTTCAGTCCGGCATGGAGCGGGTGTTCGGTTTGTTTTTTTCTCCAAGTACGTGGATTTATCTCTGGAGCCTGGTTGAGGTGAGTATATTGATCTTTTATTTTCAGGTACCCCTGGATTCTACATGGAGAAGTGGACCGATGTCGGCGTGTGAACATAGGTAAGTATGTGTGTGTCGACGTATGAAATAAAGTTTTACTTTCACGGTGTGTGTGTCCTGTTTTTATTTGGGTATTTTTTTTCCAGTAGTACTACAGGTACCAGCGGGCCCGTTTTTCTCCCGCATGCTGGTACTTGTGGTTCTCCAAGTACCAGCTTGCGGGGGAGGCTTGCTGGGACTTGTAGTACTGCTGGAAAAAACAATATTCTTTTCATGATCACAAAAGGCTATCAGCCCCCCCATCCGCAGCCCATTGGATGGGGGGGGACAGCCTCGGGCTTCACCCCTGGCCCTTGGGTGGCTGGGGGGGGGGGACCCCTTGATTGAAGGGGTCCCCACTCCCCCAGGGTACCCCGGCCAGGGGTGACTAGTTGGATATTTAATGCCACGGCCGCAGGGCACGGCATAAAAGTGACCCCCGGCTGTGGCATTATCGGTCCAGCTAGTGGAGCCCGATGCTGGTGTTAAAAATACGGGGGACCCCTACGCTTTTTGTCCCCCGTATTTTTGGCACCAGCACCAGGCGCAGAGCCCGGTGCTGGTTTTAAAAATACGGGGGATCCCCTGTCAATTTTTTCCCCGCATTTTTAGAACCAGGACCAGCTCGAAGAGCCCGAGGCTGGTTATGCTTTGGAGGGGGGACCCCACGCCATTTTTTTTTAGGATTTTACCGTTCCAGCAATAAAAAAAAAATAAAAAAAAATATTTTAAAAAATATATAAATAATATTTGTGCCTCCAAAAAAAAAAAACAAAAAGTACCTAATCCCTTCTAATATAAATAGATCTGCTATTCCCCAAAAAAAAAACACAAAAAAAAACATGTTTAAAATTTTTTTATTTGTTTTCACCCTCCAAAGTGTGGCGGATTGAAAATGACGAATTTGCTGTCTAAAAGCACTGCTGTCGAATTTCCAAACTTGAATTGAATATGCTTTGGTCGAATTGCAGCACTTATATCATTGCAGAAAAGTCGAATTTGCAAAAATTCGAATTTCAAAAAATCGAATTTTGAAAGTCCGTTTTTTGGTCGGAAAGCACTGAATTGCATAGGCAAATTTTTTTTTTTGGTCGAAAATGACCCGAAATTCGACAATTTCGGGAATTCGACCGCAATTGCATATACCCCATGGTGTCTATCTATTGACTGTCTAACTTGACACTATCTATCAACCGGTTACCAAGCTGCTTAGAGGCCTATTACCAGATCACACTCTACCACTTAAATTGGTGAATATTTTAGCCCTATAGGGAGGCTATAATGCTTTGCTCTACCCATATGTGTATTGCAGCTTTACATTTATTGATTTTTCCTATTTAGGGGGCTATACCCAGTCGGAAAATAGGCACTAATTCGACCTATTGGGTTTATTCAATTCATGTCTGAAAAAACTGCATTTTTCGACTTTTTGTTTGTTTGATTGTTTTTTTTTAGGTCTAATCTGGATTTGACCTATTCAATTTTAGTGTTGTTTTTCAGACTTGTCGGAAAACACGTGGAACATCTGTTTAGCTGCGGATCCACATTTTGTCGAATTTGCGGCCAATTCCGACAGGTTTTTGGACCATGCTGATTCCACGTCAAAAAAAGTCAGCTCAGCATTGTCGAAAACGGGCAAAACCTGTCGTAAATGCCCGCAGATTAAATACTGAACTGTCGGACCCACTTCATTGGAGAGGATTCGACAGGCATTGAATAGACCCATATGTGTATTTAATAGCCGCCGTTTTCACCCATTTTGGGATCCATTTTCTCCCATGCCTTTTAATCATTTTTCTTTTTGTTGAATCGGTACGGGCGAAAACTCCCGCAAATTCGACATAACACGTGTATCGGCGGCGATCCACGTTGCCAATCCACGTGCATTTTACCTGTGCTGGATTTTTCAACCAGTCGAAAAAACAGCACGGGCATTGAATAGGTTGAATGTAAACTCGACCTAAAAACGGGCAAAAAGTGCCGTTTCTTTTCGACTGGCCGAAAAACACTTATTGAATACCCCCCACCCCTTAGAATGAAAAAATACTGTTCATAAAGTTAAGTAACAAGTAGCTTGTGCACTTTGATAAATGTTACCTGCCTAACAGAGGAGGAGGGACAGTTACAATAATATCATTAGTTTACACAAATTAATAACTGAAGTTACGTTAATCTGCTTTATTTACTGATGTAACTAAAAAATCTTTTATACTCATCTCTTCTAAATCGTGCACATTGAGTTCCACTGCACAAAAGTGGAAGCAAGGAAGAAGCAAGTAACTACAGACCAGTAAGCCTTACATCAGTAGTAGGGAAAGTAATGGAAAAACTATTAAAAGAAAGAGTAGTGGAATATCTTAAATCAAACCACTTACAGGATCCAAAACAGCATGGATTTACTGGTGGGAGATCATGCCAAACAAATCTTATTGACTTTTTTGACTCTGTGATGAAAATAATAGATCAAGGGGGAGCTGTAGATGTAGCATATCTAGACTTTAGTAAGGCATTTGACACTGTCCCACATCACAGACTGCTAAATAAACTTGAAAGCCTGGGGGTGGATTATAAATTAGTGAAATGGATAAGAAACTGGTTGCAGGATAGGAAACAGACAGTTGTAGTTAATGGAGTGCAATCTATGGAGGGAAATGTTACCAGTGGAGTACCCCAGGGATCTGTACTTGGTCCAGTTCTCTTTAATATCTTTGTTGGTGACATTGCAGATGGTATTGAAGGGAAGATATGCCTTTTTGCAGATGATACAAAGATATGCAACAGGGTAGACACACCGGGAGGGGTCAAACAAATGATTGATGACCTAGGTAGGCTTGAGAAATGGTCAAGAACGTGGCAACTACAGTTTAATGCTAAAAAATGCAAAATCATGCACTTGGGTCTCAAAAACCCAAAGGCTAAGTATAGTATCAAGGGTACTATAATGGAAACTACTGAGGAGGAAAGAGATTTAGGAGTCACTATTTCAAGTGACTTGAAGGCAGGAAAGCAATGCAACAAAGCAATGAGAAAGGCAAGTCAGATGCTTGGTTGCATAGGGAGAGGAATCAGTAGCAGGAAAAAAGAAGTGATAATGCCACTGTATCGGTCATTGGTAAGGCCCCATCTGGAATACTGTGTCCAGTTCTGGAGACCCTATCTCCAGAAGGATATAAATACATTAGAGAGTGTACAAAGAAGGGCAACTAAAATGGTGCATGGCCTACATCACAAAACTTACCCGGAAAGGCTAAAAGATCTTAACATGTATAGTTTGGAGGAGAGAAGGGAAAGGGGAGACATGATAGAAACTTTCAAATATATAAAGGGTCTTAACAAAGTTCAGGAGGGAAACATTCTTCAAAGGAAAAGAAGCATTAGAACTCGAGGGCATACATTGAGACTGGAGGGGGGGAGGTTCAGGGGAAATTTAAGGAAAAATTACTTCACAGAAAGGGTAGTGGATAAGTGGAATAGCCTCCCATCAGAGGTGGTAGAGGCTAAGACTGTAGGGCAATTTAAACATGCTTGGGACAGGCATATGAATATCCTTACAAAGAATCAAGGTTAAAAAAGGGTTGAGATTGCCTAAAGGATAAAATAAAAAAGGGGCAGACTAGATGGGCCAAGTGGTTCTTATCTGCCGTCAAATTCTATGTTTCTATGAATATGACATAGTTGTGCATAGATTTGCTATATTACAGGTATAATTGTGTATTTATATGTTGTGTCACTGATAATAGTATTTGCAAACCCTTAAGGACAGATTGTGTTTGTCGTGGTGAATAAAAAGGACTTCTTTGCAAGTGGGGCAGGTGCTGCTATTGTCATGGCATGCATTGCTAGGTTACAGGTGGTGGGTGTGCTGGTTTGTATCTGAAAGTTGTGCATTGGTATAATGAGTTGCAGTTAAAATGACGGCTGTCTTCCTTTTTCATTTCGACCTTTTGACCCTGTCAACCTAATGTCTGTCTAACATATGGTGTCTATCTATTGACTGTCTAACTAGACACTATCTATCAACCGGTATATACCAACGTCGAAATCCCGACAATACCCATAGCCGGAATCCCGGCACAACATGGCTAATCCCACTCGTGGGGACCCTTAGTGCTTGCCCCACTGCCGGCATTCTGGTGGGCAGGATGCCGCTGTCGGGATATTGACAGCCGGTAAGGCGTATGTATTCCGGTAAACTGAATGGGTCACATGCCAGTTTATGGGTGCACTTGTATAAAGTGGTGGCACAAGCTGCTGTGTGGGACATTAGCTGGATAGGCTGTGCAGCTATAGTTTCATTGTGACTCCTTATTTCTTATCAATGTATGGCTTATTGTATAAAGTTGGCTCTTAAATTTGGGCTCAGGTTCCTAGATTTGGTGTTTATTATTCCAGGCTTGTCTTAAAGTAACCTCTTGTATCACTGATGGTGCTTTCTGTGGGCTAACCTTTTAAAATTGCATATAAGACTTTCTAGCAGCCCACACAAGACTTAAAGGTGACCATCCACTACTCAGACTTTTCTTAACTGCAGATCACATCAGATTTCTCTTGAACTCTCCCGTGAGTGTCTGGGAATCGGATCGGACCCTGGCTTTAATTTTCACTACATTCACTTCAGATATATCTGATGCACACATGCTACATGTGATTGATCTGCTGCTGCCGCAACGTCCTTGGGTGGGTGGGTGTGGCCAGGGAGATGCCAGTCAAATGACGCTTCAGATGAATCTGATCAGATACATCTGAAGTAAAAAATAAATAAAAAACACTCCGATGTGCACCTGATTTCTTCAGATTCAGATAGTTGGGGCAGCCACAAAGATCTGTAGTTCAGACATATCTGACATGGGACTGCGCATCGGACCAGAAGAGCCATCCGATGTGACACTTGTTTTCTTCAGATTTTGCAGTCAGATGCGTCGAAATCTGAAAAGTGCCCAAATCAGACTAGTGGATGGGGGGCCTTTTAGACCTTGATTATTTGGCCCAGTTGAGATTTTGAGTTTGATATGCCTCCTCTACATAGTACTCAGCGTCTGGTGGAGGCAACAAGATCCTTCTGCAATCGGGACAACTAGGTCAATATGCACTCTATTCTTGGATGTGGCTATTTTGGCCAAATGGCACAAGTAAGAATACTCACTGATGACTAGTTACTGGGGAATCATCATGCATACTGGTGAGCGTTTCTATATACTAATCTGCTGAAAATATTCAGGCTCTCTCGCCAGTCACTCCTAATGTTTTAAGAAAACCGGAAAGTAATCACATGCAAAATGTGTGCATCTCAGATTACTGGCAGAAGCGTGACATTTGGTCAGCAGTGCTAAGGTCATCACAGTGACAGTGACTCTGCACTCTCTTTTTGCTAGAAAACAGCTGAATCACGCGTAGAGGTTTCCTGTACTCTATTCTGTGAGTTCCCTTTTCATGTTGCAATTGCTACAAATTAGCTTTCTGTTTATTCAGCATTGCTGTACAGATGTGTCCAATAACAGCTATACCCAAATCACGCTAAAGCACCGCATTTGGCATGCCAGATGCGACGAAGCAATGCCATGCATCCTCCATGCTCAATAATTTACTTGTCGGTTTTTTTTTTTGAACTGCTTATGTGACAGAAGCGCAAGATACCTTGTACAACCTTAGTGGAGTTGTGTATTGTAGCTGTGTGGAAAAGATGCAAATCTGAGAAACAATAGTATAATTACAGGTATTGACCTGTCTAGGGAAGAATGATGGGCTTAAATGTTATATACTATGTATTGTCATGCAGGCAGGCTGACTGGTTTTTTTTTTTTTTCCAGACATGAGACCTCTATCTGATGGTCTGCAGTGTGTATGAGCCCATTGTCTGATGGTCTGCAGTGTGTATGAGCCCATTGTCTGATGGTCTGCAGTGTGTATGAGCCCATTGTCTGATGGTCTGCAGTGTGTATGAGCCCATTGTCTGATGGTCTGCAGTGTGTATGAGTACAGCCCAGGGCTCTACAGTTAAGGAATAAATAAGGGTACACCAGGGAACCTAAACTTTGTGCAGGGCTGGATTAACCATTAAGCAAAATAAACTTGGGCATCAAGGGAAGGGGGGCACCACAGAAATCTTCTTTTGCTGGAATTACAATGGACCATATGGTACAAAACTGCAAATAGTGCAGCTGAACCAGGTTCCAGAGCCAGATTTAGACCTCATGAGGCCCTAGGCAAGATACCAGTTTGAGGCCTCCCTCCTTCAAACAATCTACAGCACAAAATTTTCATTCCTGATAGCGAGCGGCGTCACAAAAGTATCTTGGTCCATGCATAATGCGATCGTGGTGTGTGCGCAGTCTACCAATAATTGCTCACTTGCATGAACATCAGTATTGCGTACAAATCTGAAACAGGCCCTAGGTTACTAGTCCTTATAAATCGATAGGCTACATTCTCAGGATTATTGATTCTGGAACTTCTATTTCTTGGACTGGATAGGATCTAGGTGTATGGATGAGTGTATAAAGGAGACTGCAATTCCACTTTACACAGCAGTTGAAAACTGTATACTCTGGGCCTGACTCTACACAAAGACATTTAGATCTGTAAACCCAGGATGCATATCATCCCTACCCTAATCCTCACCCTAACCCCAAACCTCACCCTAACCCAATCTGCTAAACCCTACACGACCCTAATACCAAATTCCTAACCTAAACTAACCCTAATACCCTAACCCAAACTGCTACTACAACCCTAATACCCTATCCATAATGCCCTAGCACCTAACTTTATCCTAACCCTTAGTTGCTCCCTCTTGGTACTATAAAGGTGGATGGCCCTCTCCCCGTTGCTCCTTACATAAAACACACAATTCTGATCTGAAAGAGTGCTAGGGATTAAAATGTTGCTGCTAGGTGGCATCTGCAGTGGGGGCTGTGGTGTGAACACAAAGAGCAGGTGGTGTGATGGGTTA